>NW_028230456.1:6139256-6475317 GCF_043228905.1 Azolla caroliniana | reverse complement strand
GCATGTGTCCACTAGCCCAGGTGTGAAAAGGCAGCAGGCAGGCATCAACATCAACAATCACCTCATGGAGCCTGTTTCATGATCTATCTATCTATCTATAATATATATATGTGTAATGTGTAATGTGTAATGTGTAATGTGTATCCATCAAACAAGAAAAACTCTTATTTTCTCTCTCTCTCTCTCTCTCTCTCTCTCTCTTGCCTTTCTCTTTATTATATATTTTGTATTTTGTACACATCTAGCTGTTGCTTTCATATTACCAGCACCTTCTTAGCTGGCTCCCTCCCCTTCTTCTTTTTTCTTTCCTCTTCCCTTCTTTCTTTCTTTACTTAAAAACCTTTTTATTCCCCCCTCCAACTCTCTCTATGTTTTGTCGATAATGCAAACACGTTCCGAAACCTTTTTTTGGGAGTTCACACACCCCAAATCCATGCTCCGCTGCACCCGATCGGAATGCCCCTGGCGTGTGGCATCAGTATTGTATTGCATTGTCAAGCAACGTAACCCAATTGGCAAGGTTTTGCGTAAAATGTTACACGGCTCACAATTAGCCTCACTTTTAGCCACTTGGACCCCCTCCATGAACTCTAATCAAGATATTAGATCCGGTATTCACACCAAGATAATTATATGTCTTACAATATGATGAGAACAATTACGACATTTTTAAGTTTAATGTCATTCCAATTCCGACATTCATTCATTAGAACTTTGCAAAGTTCATTCATTCATCCGGAATTGGACTTGCAATATATATCTTAAACGAAAAAGTGAATAATGTAGATTCTAAATCATATAATTAACAAGTAGATTTATATTCATTAAATTTAGTATATAATGGAACTACTTGTAATGTAATTTGTAATCTTTGAATGATTGAAAAGAATGTATTTCGTCAAAAAGGGAGCAAGCATGCCCGCGATCCCTAAAGACTTTGGAGAAAACCCATTTTGTCCTTTGAAACCAACAAAATATTGGAAATCTCAAGTGAGAACACATATTTCTCTTGATCAAGAAAAACTTTTCCATGACCACTAGTTTCTCACCCCTACAAGAGATCTCATACATTCAACACATAGGGAGGGGTCTACAATGTTTGATATGCTTTTAACAAAAGCTTTACCACATCAATTATTTACATAAATATCAATATAAATGAGCGTGCACGCTCTATGACACTAGGCAAGCATAGATTTGGAAGAGTGAGTCTAGTTGTGAAACACTAGCCTGACAAAGGGGGAAAAATGTCGAGAGAATATAAGGCCGAACATCAAGATCCATTTCAAATATCACATCAAGCTGCTTGTCAATTTGCACAACATTTGACACTATAACAACTTTGACAATATTTGACATGATATCTGACACTATAACAATGTTGACAATATTTGATATGATGTTTTTGCGCCATGTCCTTGGTATATATCTATGGGTATCAGTCGTTTAGGATTGGTGTTATGGATAATGGTTTTATCATTATTAGTAAAAATGTAAAAAGAGATTTAACCTTATTTGATTAAGGGAGTTTCTCTATTAGAAACTTCGGAACAACTCAAGAAGTTCCCAAATTGGTCGAACATATGATCATAATGGTGAAGCATACTTCTACATCAGCCACATTTGGTCTACGCATTTGTTTGAAAACAATCTTTGTTTACATCATTTTTTTAGCAAATTAGAATATCAAAAAAGTCAAAACAACCCACAATAATTGAATCCCTTTTTAACTTTAAAAAAGATAAGAGAAAGAGAAAGGAAAAGGAGATAAAATATGCAAATCCATTACAACATTTCGTTTTAAATGTTAATCAAATGTGCGAGTAACTCCAAGGAGTTGTGTATGTTAAATAGAATTCAAGAGGGCTTACATGTTGTTGCTCATTAGAAGGATATATTGACATGCTATGTGACTTTAATGCTCATATCGGAAAGATAGTCAATAGCCTTCAAATTTTAGCAATAAAACTACTTCCAACACTTCAATGGCACAACATAGTTTTTTTTTTTTTTTTTTTTTTTCCAAAGTAAAGCTACTTTCCCATTAGTTAGGAAGGATTATTACATAGAGTCTATAAGGAGACTTATACACACATCGGGGAGACTTCCTCCGATCAAGCCAAAGAAGATGAGCCACTTACATTGCCTTGCGGCCTAACTTAATGTAAGAAGCTACCTGTATCCAAGGCGATGCCCTTCAATGTTGCCTAGTACGAGTCGGCTCTTGGGGCCTACACCGAAGAGAGGGTGGCAGGTGAGTAGGAAACAACCAACGTGGGGGCTGGTAGTTCCACCTCGGGCCACTCCCACCTTGCATCACCATAGGTGTGTTCCGCCATTTCTGCCAAAAGCGCAAACGGGCAGTGGTCACGTCGTTGGAGTGGCTGCAAACCTCTTCTAGTTGCCCTCGTAGGCAGCTGATAAGCGCGAACCATATGTCCATGATCATTTCCTCCGGGGGCCGTACCGTACCTTGGAAGACCTTGAGGCAACGCGCTTTCCATATATACCACAAGGTGAAACCTGCGATCAACATCCAGATTTCCGGAAACCTAGGGGATGCGGGTTGCAAGCCTCTTTCAAAACGGATCTTGACGATTTTGCCTCTCGTGCATACATAGCACCAACTATCCGCGTTGACGGCGTCCGTCCACCCTTCGACCGAGTGATCAATCCATGCCGCAGCACTCCATGAGGCTGTTCCTTCAACTTCACATGCCACAAGGAGGCGAGTCACTCTATCCCATACCTTTTGAGCTTGAGGGCAATCCCACAAACAATGTCTCAGAGACTCAATAGGTAGAGAGCACAGTGGGCAGCCTAACGGGCCACCACGTTCATCTAACCATTCGCCAACGGGCACCACATTATGACCAATCTGCCACCAAAAGAGCTTAATCTTTTCAGGCATGTGGAGACGCCAAAGACCCTTCCAGAAGGTAGTGAGCGCCTCATCGGGGATGCCCAATGTCACAACATAGTTGTGATTCAAAACCTATATATATATTGTTTATTTTTTTATTTATTTTTCTTCGAAGATTTTCCTCATTAGTATTATGAAAAACATGTGAATGCTACAACTTAAGCTTATGTGTGCTAAGCTTACAAATTTCATGTACAATGATATATGATAATCCTAAGACCAAAGATAGAACTTTGTAAAAGGTAAAAAATAAAAAATATTGTTGCATTCTGTCGTGCTTCACTGTTAATCAAGAAAGGGTCCACGGAAGTTTATAGTTCCATTGAGGCCCTTGAGTTGATTCAAAACCTATATTGATTATTCCAACAAGCAATAGCCATTTAGAGGTAACTCATATCATTTAAATTTACAACCATCATGGAGGTGCATATAGAGAAATTTGGGATGTCGATTTTCAATAACTGCATGGCACTCAAAGACTAATGAAAAACATGTGTTAGACATGACATCTCATCTAGCAAAGAGCCATGTCTACATCAAACCATTGATAGCATAACACAAGACATACATTCCTAACTTATCACAATTGTTGCTAAAATGTGAGTGGCTTTATCTTGGACTTTTGCTTTTCCTAGATGGGTATTTAGTTAGTGATACAAGACATTAATGTGTGGTGACATTTGTTGCTTTTCGTTCAAAAGAGACATAGATAAATTGTAACTTACAAATTACAATTATGTTTTTCTCTTAGACTCAAAAAATGCATGCGCACACACTTTTTCTATCCCCCTTCTTTATTTTTCTTTTTAACCATGAGAGAAACAAAATTAGGCAACCATTTTTGCTACATTTTTTCATAATTCCCCTTTGTAAGGGCATTTTAGCTAAGGTTTGGTTTGCATTTTCAAGGTTTCAAACCTTAAGAAAACAAGAAGGGGGGTCATGAAAGTTTGGAAGGTGGTATTAGTTTCTCAAGTTAATGTTATCATTGTTATGGATTTTCTATTTTTCTGAGAAAAAATCGCTTCCCATTAGTTAGGTGAATCGCATATACAAATCAGGCTATGTAGACTTTGAGTATCTATAGATACTCTACTATTTACAAGTCGTTTTCATATATATTTGGCATATTATGTGACACCATAGATAAAAAAAGGTGGGGCAGTCATTGTCCACATAACAGCAAACGACTGCATGACAAAACCTACTATTTTTCAACAAGCATCAAGACACGGCTAGCAAGCTGCTGAACTCAATTAGACATTGATATCAACGAAAGCGATATGGGTTTTCTTTAGAACAAACTAGAAAACAAAATTTAACATGCTTCTTCCCCCAATTGAATTCCCTAGCCCATTGCCACGAGAAACATCCAGTAAAAGAGAAAGAGTGGTCTAAAACTTTACAAATCAAGGTTTCTATATAGCATACTCAAATTTCTTTGAACTTTGCCTCAATCAATTGCATTAAAAGTTCTTTTCTATGAGCATTCAATCTATCTTCTTGATAGCTATGTTTTCCGGTGTATATCAGGTTGCTCCTTGTAATAATCGTTTCTTGTGTAATAACCTTGTTGCTCAATAACATTTTATGCATAACTTGTTATGACATTTGAATTTCTATAAAGAAGTGGATATTATAAGTCTAAGTGGTCCTTGTAAAAAGGTAACTCTGAGTGGCCCATAGAGAAAGAACTCATCAAAGATCAAAATGGGATGCAAATAGTGTGGTGGAATCTAAATGATGACTGATAAGAGTGCTTGACCAATAAGTTGAGTTGCAAGCATTTTTTGTTTGAAGCAAGTAACATAAACTTTCTTTCATTGTTGTGAAAATGATTTTGAGGGCCTTGTATTTTCTATCAATATATGACATTGATACATGAACTATGCTCGAACCTTTTTCTTAACACGATTGAAACACTACACCTGAGTTTAATATATCTAATAACTCGAATACATATATTTGTGGAATTGTAACAAATAATTAATTTGTATGGGTTTTCATCATGGGGCTCAAACTAGAAATACCAAATCTATATCATACCATCTCTTATGCTCTCTAATTCAGCTTATGCTTATATTGTCCCCATGCAAACCTCCTTTAGATCACCTTTTCACTGCACCATTCTATTCCACCATCTTTCTTTTACTTTCAACTTCAAATGCACCTTCTTCACTTTATGACAACACTTTTATTGTCTTCATTTCGTACATTGCACACTAATTGATACCAACTTGTTGAAATAGGGGGCCACCACTTGTAATATAAACTTTAAAAGTTCTCTCCAATATAAACCTTATTATTTGGAAATAGAATTTCAACTTTTAAAAGAGGTAGCATTTTGTTGTTTTTTCACAGTGTTATTTGCAAACTCACCTTTCCACAATGTCTAAAAGATATATATGCTTGAATATTTGCAAAATTTAAAATGCCTACTTTAAGTGATTATAAAAGAGAAGCATGTTACATCTTCTATGAAGAAAATCTATTGGGTAGAGTGTGTCATGGTGTTGAGCCCAAAAAGTTCAAATTCGCACCAATTGTAATTTTGTGTCAAAAGAAGTGTCGCCCATCAAAAATGGTGGCAAACCTCTAATTTTCCTCCTTGTCTTAGGGCAATGGCATCCCCTGTTGTCACATGCAAACACAAACACTCAGTTCGGGTTGTTGTTAGAGCACAAATTGTGAATGTGACTTCAATCCAATGTTTTGTGTCGCATTAGACATGATGTTGTGTAGCCCTTCCCAACCTTGGCTAATCCTCAATTGTTAGATGAAACCATATGTGTCATATGTAGCCAATTGGGAATGTAGCTCGTTTCCCAGAATTTGCATTCATGTTATGTTATAAATGATTGCTTTTATGATATTACTCTTATTCTTTCTAGGTGCATCCAAAGGTCACTCCTTCCTGTTAGTGTAGTCCTTTTTTCCCAAGGAAAATAGAAAATTCTAATTCCTTTGTCTTGTTTCTAAAAAATTAATAATGAAAAGTTAACACAATCATGTGATTATCCACATAATGGTTTTAATCATTTATGGATTCTATTGCTTTTCTTCATTATTCAATCAAATATTCCCTTGATCATTCTTTCTCGTGTAGTATTTCATAGGTAACGACTAATATTTGCGTGCATGTAGCAAGGATGACTATGTATATATCTAACTTTGATCATGTTACAATGACTCTCAAGTCATGAACATGCCATCTAATTTACACATTTAATTTCTCAAAAATTTTGCCATAACTTTGTGAGACGAATCTAGTTTCAAAGTAGGACGGAAATCCTCCTAGGCATTTTTTGTCCCTACTTATGCATCCCACTATAACAAACAACATCCTATAGTTATATGAAATGTTTTGTAGCTATACTCATAATCTATGTAGATATAGGTAGCTCTCAATCACACACACAAGAGGAGATGGAATATATTCCTCACACCTCTCTAATGAAATGTACCACATTTTCAAAAGTTTCTAACATGTGCTGCTTTAAAATCAAAATAGGGTGTCCAATTCAGAGTTCTAATAATGAATGTTTGTTGATAACACCTAAAGCAACTTGGTTTTCCCGAAAACAAAAGTCTGTCTTCTTAAGTTCTCCATTCTCCATTCTCTCGTTCTCCATTCTTTCTTAGAATCTTGCATTTTGGCTTCCACATTTTTCATCTAATTGAAATTCTTTCCTTGTCAACAACTCCAACGCTCACTCATCTAAAAGGGATGGGGTGGGTGAATAGGTGTGCGAAAACAATCATGATACTTATGAAAAGAAAAACGGAGTCTCAAACTCGAAATCTAACAGACATTCTCGATGGAATAATGGAGCCTGCATCATTACGACGATCCATAGAAATGTAACGGGTCCTTATATGAAGCTTATAGAATGCTAAAACAATTGCTTTTCTGGATCCAAGTTGTTCAAATTGAAGGATTTAACCGTTTTGTTCTCAAAAAATCACTTGAAGAGCTGAAAGGTTTTCCGAACATTGAAGATACAGATAAGGAAGATGGAGGTTTGGAAGTTTTGGGCCAAACTAAGCAAAAGATTGATATGTGAGGCATTTAGGTTGAGCTAATGATTTCAATGTTCAAATTGCTTAGCTAGCTATGTATAGTGGAGTAGGTGCCATGGCTCTGCTTATAATGTAAGGACCCAAAAACAGAGTATAGACCCCACCACCCAAAAAAAAAATAGAGTATACTAGTCATACCCCACCATCTTTTTCACACGTGGCTTATGCACCTCCTATCTACATATATGTATCTTCACCTTATGTATGCATGCATTCATTATTCTTTCCTCTCTTTATATATAGCTCTCAATCTCTCTCTCTCTGCCTCAGATCTCCCTCCTTCCCCCCCCCCCCACCCCACCTTCTGATCCATGGGTAACTGCCCAGCCTGTTTCTATGGAGATGAAGGTGAAGTGGTTGAGAGTGTGAAAGTAGTCATGGAGACGTCCACTAATGGTCAGCAATTTGGATACCCCCTAAGTCCTCATGAGCACAAAGCATGTGAGAAAACAGTCATAAAGAAGGTGAGGTTTGCTGATGAGGTGGAGTTAATCTCCTCTTCTGAGAAGGAGCAACCCCTTACTAGCCACAACATGTCGGAGGAGCTGCATATGAAAGAGAGTAGTGAATTGAGTGGCATAGTGAAGGTGAGGGTGGTGATTACAAAGAAGCAATACACTGAGCTCATGTCCCCCACATCTACTGTTCATCAAAAACAGCAGAATGATGCTCTTATCGAAAGCATGTTAGCCCCTCTCCTCTCCCTCAAACCTCATCATAGTGATCACACATGCAGAGATCAAAACCCTAACCTTGCACTGAGACGAACTGTGCCATTACAGCCTCTCATTTTCTAAGATTTTGCAAAGAAGACTTCATGGAAACTTCCACATACTCTTTTACAAGCCTTTTAGTTTAGCAACCCTTTTGTATATTTATGATACTTAACACTTTTCTCCATGTACATACATGGCTAGTGAATTTTATTTTCCTTTATTTTCTTCTGGTATTTTGAGCAAGTTTGGATCATAGGTGCAGGTAAGGTATAATGTTTCATGTGTGTGATCAAATAATGCTGTGTGATGAAACTCCTATGAGAATCCATGGTTATGGGAGATATCTTTACATGAGTTCTTGTTTTTCCAAAGGAAACTCCAATTACAATTTAAAAAGAGATGCATGTTCAATTGAGAACATAGCTTCACTTGGGGTGTGTCGGTATCAAGGCCCTCGGTAAATGTAACATTGGGTCTTTGTTAGGGAAACAAGTAACTTCCATCTTTAATGGAAACCTTAAACACTTACATCCATGTGTTGGGAGTCAAAATGTGCAAGAAAATTCAAATAACTTCATCTTTAATGCAGGCCTTATTCGACATTTACATCCAGGTATTTTGAGTCAAATGGAACCACAAAACATTGATACTTCAACATCTTGGCAAATCCATTGACTCTATAATAGATTTACTTAGACCTTAGATTTTGTTTTGGGAAAAATACTTCATCTCGAATGAAAAAACGTGTTTTGCAAAGCTTGCCACTCGTGTTTAGTGCCAGTATCAAACTTGTCTTTTCCAGCACAAATTTGGGAACATCTTTAAATAAAAGCGTCTTGTCTCATGTCGAAACACAAATGCAAAGAAATTTTTGAAGAACGCCTTCCAATGAAGGAACCCATATTGCTTAACCCAATCTCTCATTATTTCACTTAAAATTGGGAAGCTTATATATGTGCACGCTTGTTTTTAGGCCATGATCTCCATCCTTCGTGAAAACCAATAAGGGTATATTCAATCTCAGCTCATTGTTTGAACAACCTTTTGGCTAAACCTCCCCTTTTTGTGAAACGACAAGAAAAACATTGAAAAGGAATGGATAATCTTTGTCTTGGCCAAATCTCTCCACGTTTTGACAAGGGCAAGCAAATTTCAACCTTCCCGCTCTGAATGGACTTTCCTTTCTATAACATGACTTGCAATATCAATGTTCAATTAATGAGGGTTTTACAATTATATCATATGTTTGACGCAAAATCAATACAGGCTCACGAGCCATTATGATACTCTCCCAAAACTTAGGCTTTAAATGTCTATCCAAGAACTACACAAACATGACAGATGTGATGGATAAACTACACAAAATCATTATGCACGTTCGTGAGAGATTATGATGTACTCTCCTGAACTTAGGCTTTAAATCTACCCATAAACTACACAAACATGGCAAATGTGATGGAGAGATATACTACCCTCAAAGAGATCAACGCATGACAAGAGAAAGAACTATAGATGGTCGGTCATCAACAAAGTAGTCCAAGTATGCAATGACACTTCATTAGGTGATGATAAATAAACAAATGCACAACCTTTTCTCCACCATATATACAAAAGTAGCATCCATCGAATGGAAGTAGCTAATGTTCTCGTATTGAGCGTAGACAAGTTTGTGGCACCTGAAACTGAGCATCCAAGCCTGATGACATATTAGTTGTAACCAAAGGTATCGGGTTCCTTTCAATATTTTGCTCTTGGTGTACATTTGAATCAAGATCTAACATTGACGTCAATTTTGTGGATGATGATTTTCCTTGAGGTTTCACTTGTTTCCATCCTTTCCACCCATCAAGAATTATTCTAAGGTCATGAAGCTTGTTTCTCAAGCCTTTACAGCAAGTAGCATGCATTGTTAGGGCCTTGTTCATGTCAGTGAACCTAATACCACAAAATCCTCCAAAATATTGTGTATCTAAAAACCTCACACTCATGCCAATCTTTTGAAAAATACCTTCTTGCTTTATGAGATTGAAAACCTCTTGATCAGCTAATTTGGGGCCCCTACTCCTTTCATTGTACCAATAATCATAGAATTTCACTGTCTTTTCGTTTGCCCGGACAAATGTGAAACCTGCATTAGGTTTGTTCCTTACGTCCAATGGCCTTCCATTAAATCGATCACATGCAATTTGAAAATCATCTGCGTTCTTAAGCAACAGAGGAAAAGGATCTCGGAACCAGAGAATGTCTGTATCCTGTAAAAAATCAACAAAGAGGACACAGAAGGATAAAGTTACGATGTATTTACTATTCAAGACTAGCAATTGCAAAACATTCAAATAAAATGCAAGGCGGTTTTGCATGTTTTACTACTCAAAGGTGCCTATTTTACAATCATCCAAAATTTATCCGTGAAAGCAATTTCATAGTGATAGGAACAATCCTATGGAGTCTTGAAAGACTCAATAAAGCACGATGTTAACAGCAAAGCATGATTCATTGGCAGAGATTCATTTCAGAGGATGAGAAAAACTACAATAGCGAAAAAAGACATGCAATAAGCTATACAGACGGACTTATAACTACAGCTATGATTGATTACTATAGAACATGAGATACTTAACGCTTATTCTGTTTATCTCTTTTTACGGGGTTTCAAAAAAATGCTTCCTAAACCAAAATCAATAGATTGCTCTACCTCTGTAGAGTCAATGTTTATAAAGAAAACTTAGTAGCATAGGACAAATAACAAAGAATATTAAGAGATTTCTTTATTTCACAAGTGAACTATCAGTAGAGAGTGGCAAAAGCTAACCGTAAAAATGAAGCTATAATCCATTTCCAGAACCGTCTTTAAGAACTTAATCCTTCTCCATATCATCTTGATGTAATCTTCACTCAGCAAACGTTGCTCTCCCGCAAAGTTGATACCTCCGGTTTTTATTTTGAGGCAATGACTATGTATTTCCAAGCATCTTTCATATGCCTTCTGGTCCAGACACACAATTATAAGATGTTGGAGAAGTTTCTGAGTACCTTCTCCATTCTCGAAGCTCTCTAAAAACATATCAACCATGGTATCTTTTTCAGCCCATGCTGCATTCAAAGTTGTCAGGATCACAGTTCTGCTGGACATGGATGCCTTCTTAAACACATCTTCGATTGTCCTTTGATACTGTGACACAATGGAGAGCTCGTAAATTTTAACAGCATTACTGAACTGGAGTTCAGCAGAATTCGATCTTATTTCATTCTTATGACTATCTATATGCGATTTTGAACTCATTCATTCTAGATAAGTATCTGATGAGGTTATTGCTATTTGGAGATGAATGCCCTTCTCAAACAAATCTTCAACTGTCAATTGATACTGTCACAATAGGGAACTCGTAAATGTAACAGTAGTTTCTGACTTTATTTTATATAACTTTATTCTTATAACTACGTATTTGAGGTTATTTCCATTTGGACATGTAAGCCTTCTCAAAATATAAGCATCTCCTTAACTGCCTTTTTACATTCTCACAGAATGGAGCTGGTGAATAACAGCACTATCTTACCTGCAGTTCGCAAATTTGATTTCATCTGATGAGTTACTTCCACTTGGATATGGAAAGCATTTTGAAATTCATCTTCGATTGTTTTGAAAGTATCGCACATGGAACTAATAGCGTCGATCAAAATTATTCTATATGCCTATCTATGAAGTTTTGATCTCTGATAATCTGTAAGAGTTTAATGAGATTTTGATTTTATTCATTCTATGTTACTACTATCTGCTGCGGTTATTTCCATTTCAGCATGGAAACCTAATCAATTGGTCTTCGATACTGTAGCAAATTTAGCAGCATTATCTGACTGCAGTTAATAAATTCTGATTTCACCTCCTTCTACAAACAACCTGATGAGGTTCTGATCTCATTCCATTTTATATATATATTTGATGAGGTTTTGATCTCATTGATTCTCTATGACTATCTGAAGTTTGAATTATCTGATTGAGCTCTGATCTCATTCATTTTACAACTATCAGACAAAGTTTTAACTGCATTCACTCTATGTAACTATGTGATGTGCTTTTCTATTTGGACAAAGATAACTTCTCAAACCCCTCCTCAACAGTCCTTTCATTATGTAACACAATGGAACCTGTATATAACAGCATTATCTGACTTTCATTGACCAGACTCACGTCATTTTAAGGTTTTGATCTCATTTCATTCCATGCACCTATATAATAGCGGTTAGACCTAAGCATGGATGCCTTCTCAAACACCTCCTCCATTGTCCCATAATTTTACACAAAGGAACACGTAAGTAACAGCATTATCTTGACTAAATTGATCAGATTCATATCATTCAAGAACTTCCTGATGAGGTTCTGATCTCATTTCATTCTATATAACTATATGACAAGACTTTGATCACATTCATTCTATGTAGCTATCTGATAGAGGTTTGCTCTAATTTTATTCTACAACAATCTGGTGACGTTTTGATTTCATTCATTCTATATACATAATTATATGATGAGGTTATTTATGGAATCCTTTCAAAACAGTTCAAATTTTCTTTCATGTCACATTGGAACATGTAAATGGCACTAAGATCTAATCTGCATTGATCTCATTACATTAGACAACTATCTGATGAGATATTGTGAGACAAGTTAAGAGAAATTCTTTCTGTGAATCTGCGCAGTGTTTTTTAATTATCCTTCAGTGTAAGAAAGTTCAACTTTTGAATCGGCTGATGATGTATTTTTCAAACTTTGATCTCATTTCATTCTAGAACAATCTGTATAAAATCAGTCTATTGGACCAAATAAGACATGCAAGGAGATTCTTTATACTTTTTTAAAGATCTGTCTGATCAATTGGCATACTGATGATACATCCAGGGAACTTCCGCTTCATTCCGCAACTATCTGAGCGGATTATTTCCATTTCTTCTCATACGAATCCTTTGATGAAGCATTTAGACCTCATTGAGCTCGTTTTTCTACAAATAATCTGATGAGATTATTTCCGTTGTGAGGCTAGTTCTTTATGCATTTCTACAGACATTTTTAGGTTTCAGTTTTTTTTTAGTTCTGCCAATTCCTTTGCAGCTCAAGCCAGTAATAAAGTCCAATTGCAATGGATATTCTTTATCCGTTTCTGAAGATATTTTCAAAGTTCAGTTCTGCCATTTCTGACAATCTTTTTAGAGATTTACTTAACGCATTGATCAAGATGAAAGAAATGACATTTTAAATTTCCCGTTAAGATTTGAGAGAAACTTACTAATTCAAGGTTCGCTTCATCGTCATCTGTACTGTGAGAGGATGATTCATTCTTATCTGTGTTAAAAGAGGCATCGTCTTTGTTCTTTGTGCGCAGCAGCGATGTACTGTTTCCCGTGCGAGAAACCATATTTTCACTGTTACTGTCGTGTGTAAAAAAAGGTTCAGCATTTCCTGCTTTAAGAGAAGCTTGGCCATTTCCTGGTATCAGCAAAGTTTCACCATTAATGTCTTTCAAAGAAGGTATATAAGTTTCCCCATTGTCATCTGTGAACGAAGATCTACCTTCAATGTCTGTGGATGAAGAATTACCATCAATTTCCGTGAGAGAAGGTTTACCATCAATCTCTGCGAATGAAGATGGGCTACTGTTTTTACCAATAAAGGCTGTGCCGAACGGAGCTCTACCATTTCCTGTAAGAGAAGGTTCAACATTTTTGTCTGCGAGTCAAGATCAACCACTTATCTTCTGTGGTTACAAAGCCTTATAATTATTGTCTGTGACACAAGTTTTACCAGTAACGTCAGAGAGAGAGAGAGAGAGACTTTGTCGCTAATAATGCTAAAAGCAAGAATTTTACCATGACTGCATAGAGCTGGAAAAGTTTCACATATTTACCAGTGTCAGCGTGGAAGATGGTGTGGCGAAGAGGGAAGAAGGACTGATAGAAGATGCTGGACGGGGAGGAAGCGAGGCAGAGGTAAGAGAGGGTGATGAGAGCAGCAAAAGCGATGGCGAGGAGAGCTTCTCTCGAGAGTATGAGCTTCAAAGAAGAAGAGGATGAGGATGAAGAAGGCGGAAAGGGAAGGAACCATGATTTGTCAGAGGGAGGAGGATGGTTAGTGGTAGGCATGGAGATGGGAGGAGAGGAGGTGGAGGTGGAGGTGGAGGTGGAGGTGAACGGGGAATGCAGGAAGAAAGGAGTTATCAGGGAGCGTAAGGGAGGAGCAGGAGGCATGGCGATGGAGCTTGAGGAACGGAAGGCGCCAACAGACAGACAGACAGACAGGCAGTCAGTCAGTCCCATCCATTATCAGAAAACGTAGGAGAGGATAGCTAGAGAGAGAGAGAGAGAGAGAGAGAGTATCTTCTGGTTGAGAGTCGAGACGTTGGAGGGTGTGTGTGTGTGTGTGTGTTTGATGTGACCGACCATCCGTTTAACCCCCCCGAAAGTAGTTTATTTAATTCATTAGAGTGAAGGATGTCACAATCTTTTTGGTCGTTTCATGTATCACCTAGAGTTTTTGATCACATATATAATGTCACCAACATTCCCTATGTGTATATATATGTATGTACATGTGTGTGTGTGTGTGTGTGTGTGTGTGTGCGCGTGTGTATGTGTGTCACAAAGAGAAGCCTCTTCGATTCGAGTTTATGGAGAATGCGCGGTAAGATGGTGTGGGTTGGTGGGTCGCACATGGGTTGTGTGGTGCCATCTCATGACTCCCACAACCCTCCCCCCCTCCTTCAGTGAATTTGGACCCGACCCGACCTAGGTAGGCGGGTGCGGGAGATGTCGCAATAAATGGATCTCATTATTCGTATGATGGCTCATTTGGTTTTCATTGTTTCATTTTTGTAACTGCATAGTACGTAAAATTCGTGTTCGTCTAGCATAACATTCGTTTTCCTACTGTGGAAAATGAATGCGAATGTTATTCAAACATTTTTATGTTTTTTTTTTGTTTCTTTCCTTTTTTTATGGTTTTTATTGTTTTTTTTAATGTTTATTTACCTCATAATAAATAGTTAATCCAAAAGTATGGTATTTACCATTCTTCTAGGGTGTTTACCATACTCGGATGATTGAATCATTCGCGAATGTGAATGCACGTATGGTACTTATGGCTCATTATTTGGTTGTAAGACACAAAACGGAAGCCAATGGTGAGGTAATGATGATACATTGATATACATATACATACACATACATGTATATATCATATATATGTATGTATGTATGTATGGATGTATGGATGTATGGATGTATGGATGTATGGATGTATGTATGTATGTATATGTATATATATAGAGAGAAAGAAAGAAAGAATTTTATAACTAATGGAAGGAGTTTTTGTTTGGAAAAGAGAGAGAGAGAGAGAGAAATAAAGATATATTAACGTCTTCTAAGACCAAAATTGGCCCATGAGACAATTGGTTTACAATAAAAATGGGGTATTTACTCATTCACCGAAAGTAATAAATAAATAAATAAATAGAACTTAAGTTAAAGAGTTCTAGCAAAAAAAAAACATGTTCTATAAGGAAATGACTCTATACTAGGCCTAGTTTCATGTCTATCCAAGTCTCTCGAAAAGAAGCGGGGGGTCAAAGGGTTTCGATGTGGAGGTGGACCGTGGTCCTAATGTAAAAGATACCGCAACCATAGCTGCTAGGCAGCGTAGCTCACGTTCCCTTATCTTCTTAATTGTTTCTACTCCACGTCGAGTTGCTTTGAAGCTCGACATCCAAGGGCGTTTGGTTGTTCTTTGCATTTCTGCTTCCTCGAGAGAGAGAGAGAGAGAGAGTGTGTGTGTGTTATTACTAATTTCATATATATATATATATATCAACTTGGTTTCCCACACTCGTATATATACTGAAATAGCATTATGAGTAATAACACACACACACATTCTCGCTCTATATATACTAATCTAAATTAGAGAAGAGTGTTGTATGACGTATCCTTTGTTTTTCTATTGTTGCGGTTGTCGCGTTGACTCGTCGAGATTTTACTCAAGGTGAGATTGTATGAGTAAATGAGATGGTTAGAGAAAAAGCATGGGATAATGTGAAATAGATGTCAATGAGGATGAAGTAAACTTAACACGTCTGTTACTTGATTATATCAATTTACACCACTTAAATGATAAACCTTTAATCATCTATTACCTGATTATATCAATTCACACCACTTAAATGATAAACCTTTAATCATCTAGAGAATGTACAATAGGTTAACTTACACATCTCATATGTGTGTAGGGTAGGAGATTTGAACTCTCGATTGTTACTAACTGAGCAAAAGCTCTTGTTATAAGTTATAATCCCTCTTTGTTTTTATCACCTTCATTCTCTTATCAAATGTTGTTCTTTCTTTTATCCCTCATACTTTCTTTGAATCTTGATGATATCTTTTTTCCTTTTTCTTCTCTATTCTTCTTCTTCTTTTTTCCCAAAATAAAACTCCTTCCATTAGTTATATATTCTTCTTCTTCCTCCTCCTAACTCGAGACTCTTTCCCTAATGTTATTGCCTCCTTCACTTCACTCCGTTATTGGTTGATTATTTTCTTCCTTTTCCCCACTTTTCCACTCCTCCCCCAAGTAGTTTTTATAGGCCACTCACCACCCTCATTCAGGTGGTTAAGATGCCTCTAGGCTTCTCTAAAATTTTCTTTATTAAATCATAAAAATGGATAATGTTCAATTTTTAGTTTAATCCTTCCCTAGATTTCCAAATATTCAAATATATAGGACTTATATTAATTCATATTTATGAAAATAATCTTTCTTGCTTTAGACCAATCCTTTCTTGATTTTACAACTATGGCCCAAATATTTAAGAGGCCACAATTTAGTCTCTAAACCTTCGATTCACATGTTATTTACTTTTATGAGCCCCTTATCACACAACCTAGTGTTCATGCGGAAATTCCACTAATTTTAGCAACCCCCTCTAAATTTGTGTCTTTATCATCATCCTAATCTTTAGGTTTCAACATATGTATTCCCCCAGCTTTAGTTTAGCGACCTCCCTTTACATAGAAAATCGATATCTCAATTCTATCTAACTCATTAAGGTAGTAAATAATCTTTGATTCAAATTATTGGTTCCAAATTGCAAGCAAGTCTTTTTCGCTCATTTTTTGCTCTCAAGGAATTAATTCCCATGTGATGATCTTCTCCTATATTTGTATTATCGGCTTTTGTCATATCATCAACTCTACTGACATATACTGTTACAGAACTTTGTTTTTTTGTTGGCCCATAAGGAAAAGTGTGGAATCTTTACAAGTTTTTGCTAAAACTTTAAATATTGGTCTATCTTTTCATTGACCTTTGGATTATATGTTATTATCAGTGACAAACAAACACTAAATTTCTTGAAGAACTTTTGAGCTATTGGAGTTGAGTTCTCCTCTATTGGTCAATAATTTCCCCACAAATCCATATCGACAAGCTATTTCTTCTTAACTAAATGAGCATAGTATTGATGTGGTCTTCAATGTTAGTTTTCTACCCTTCCCCTTGCTAGCATTAAGTACTTCTCTTGTCCAAACCCCGTTAGTGTAACCAATAGATCCAACATCTACATATAATGTACAAATAAGATTGTCATTGCAAAACCTGATCCACTAGTATCTTTCTTTTTCTTTAATGAATGACATCCAATTCCTCGATGTTCAACCCATTCTCTATCATGTATTCCTTTTAATGTTTGTTGTTGTTGCTCTTGGTTATAGATAACTCGATGTGGATTCCATGACTTGAACTTTGGGTGTTTTCACAAGTACCCTTGTAGTATGAAGAATTTGTGAGCCTTCTTTCTAAAGTTCATGAAGTCCTTCATTGTCCAAGTTATATCCTTCCATGGTTCTCTTGAATATTTCCTAATCTCTTTGAACTCCTTATTGTATTCTGTTTGCAAGAACTCCTTCTCTTCAGACAACGCACCTCCTCTGATTGTGCTCATGGCTAATGTTGTCTACTCCCCTTCTTAATCATTTGACTACCTCTGCCCCGATCAAGTAATCCTTATCAGCCTTGACCGCTGAAATGATGCCCCAGAGCTCGCACTTCACTTGGGCGTATCCCCGTTGCCGCTCACTCAACACCTTTGCTCCAAATCGGATGGGGAACCTCGTGCCGTCCTCGTCTTCCTGATTGATCACCCATCTGATTCCGGTTGGACTCGTGTCCATCGTCATGTAAATCGGGGTGCCCCTCCCATAGACCGCCTTCCGGAGAGCTGACGCCACAACCATCGCCCCCTTCAGCCTCCACATTGATTCCACGTGCTCTTCTTTCCATTCAAACGTATGACCCTTCTTTAGCAGCCCGTAGAGCGGTTCCGCGACGTGCACGTAATGCGGAATCCAAATGAGGTAAAAGGCGCATGCTCCTAGGAATCTCCAGACCTCTATGATCGACTTGCATTCTTCCTTCATCGTGGACATGGCTTCTACCTTCGTCGGAGATAGTTTCCGGCCGTACTGTCCGCACAAGTGCCCACTACCAAGATTTCGGATTACCCAAAAGTTGACTTCTCCCCGAAGAAGATAAGTCGAGCACCCTAAGCCTCTGCAGTATCTTCTTGCAGTCAGAGATGTGATCCACGACAAACCTCCGGCATCCGTCCGGTTCGACCGATTCATCCTTAGCTTCCATCAGACATCCCTTGATCGGGATGTCGTCCAAGAACGACATGGTGATGTCCGAGATACAGTCCCTCAACACTTTGTTCATTGTGTTCACCATATGCGCCACCGAGTTGGTCCCTCATTGCGGCAGGGTACACATCCGAACTAAGCCGAGAGGGGTCTGCATCATCATGATATCCCTACTCTCCACGACTAGTTGGAACTGGTCGTATCCCGAGTATAAGTCGTCAACCGAGTAGATCGACCTTTCGGCAAAGGCCTCCGCGAACTCATCTATAGTTGGCCCGATTCCTCCATTTCGAATGGTCACCTTATTGACCCGTTGCAGGTCCTGAATGAAGCGCAACGTGCCGTTCTTCTTCGGCACCATGAACCACCGATTCGAATACGGGGCACTTGACGGCTTGAGGATACCCATCTCAACCTTTTGCTTCAATAGCCCCATCAACTTCGGGATGTGAGCTTTCGGTACTGGAATCGGCTTGAGACTCCATGACACGTGCGGTAACGTGAAGATTACCATCGGTTCGACAATGGTTGGTTCGATGCACCCGATCTCTCCCGTCGAGAATGCGAAGGCTTTCCCGTGCCTCTCGAGCATCCTCCTGAACTGGTCCTCTTCCGCCGGTAGTAGGAAACCACCCCCACTGATCTTCAGCTCTCGTAGCGTCTTGTCGGTGAACCGGTGTCCTATGACGGCCGGATCTCACAAGCTTGGGTCGATAATGACCCCCTTTATTCGTTCTCAGCTTCCCTCTGCCAAGGGAGCTACGACTAGCTTCACCTTCTGGTCCACAGTCTTGTACTTTGTGTCCACGTGGGCAGTCCGATGCGCCTTGATTTCCCTCTCGAAGTTCGCGATTTTTTCCTACATCTCTACCGAATTGACCGGAATTTCCCGATCTTCGCTTAGACCCTCTTTGGTTGTCCTTGCGATTTCTCCAGGGATGTCGTTGAATGAGACCGCCTCTACAGCGCCACGAATCTTGTCATCGGCGTTGAGAGTTCCGCATGCTCTCAAGCGCCTTTCAGCTTGTTTCTTCTCCCGGATGTTGATGTTGATTATGGTACAACCTCCCTTGTCGGAGAACCAAAATTTCCTACCTATAGTACAGGTGTGGGGTTCCTTCGGGGTGTCCGAACTATCGCAACCCCACGCCTTGATAGCCCTCTCAAAAAATCCTCTCGGCCATCGCTGCCGAGAGACTCGCGGTTACGCTCGTGGTTCGGTCGCACCATCCGAAATTGGACGGAATGTCGTCCGTCCTGGCTCTTCACTCGCGTGTACGCGGACTGTTGACTAACACTTTAGTCTCCATGCGGGCCGTTGTGATGTCAGGTTCTCCGAGAATCACCAGATGCTAGGACATCTCCTCCACGAAGAAATGCTGATCTATCTCAACGTCCCCGATCTTCACCCTGACATTTGGGCACGCCCCGTGTAGCTCCTACGTGGCGTGCGTAGCCATGCATATCTTCCACCCGTGCTTGGTGTTGATCGGCCACTTCCCCTTCTTGTAGAATTCTAGAGACATCAAGTTGATCTCAGATCTGTGGTCGATCAGATCCACCATTGGTTCTTGGACATCCCCGATTTGAACAGGGGTCTCCGCAGTTGCTCTTGCCTAGTGCAACCTCATATAGTGGCTCTCCGCCAACCCGTCCTCCACGACCGCGTCATCTAGGTGCACCGTCCTTACCTCCACGGGCCTCTTCGGCTCCAGCTCCGGCTCCGTCGCGAGCCTCTTACGCTGCACCAAGTCCACAATGAAGTCGTGGAACTCCTTCTTGGCGATTCCTAACACTTCTCTAAGAGACAACTC
The DNA here is from genome assembly GCF_043228905.1 of Azolla caroliniana. Classification (NCBI taxonomy): domain Eukaryota; kingdom Viridiplantae; phylum Streptophyta; class Polypodiopsida; order Salviniales; family Salviniaceae; genus Azolla; species Azolla caroliniana. Next base: position 6,455,104 of record NW_028230456.1, on the reverse strand, counting down.
TACCCTACTATCGAGGATTCTCTCTTCAAGGAATTTCCACAAGTTTGTCGCCCTTTCTATTTCCAAACTCAGCCGGCTTCTACCTTTCTTGCAAGCCAGAAACCCCAGGATCGTTCTTCTTCGGAGCGCCTCGGGTCTCGTACCGGTTGGTGGTTCCGGCTCCTCCGCCTTTCCCCGCTCGCTTATCCTCCACCATAACCTCATAGTTCTGGCACGTAGCCTCTACGAAACCAATCTTCTCTTCATTCGGATCATCCCAGCCGGTGAGCTCTCAGACTCGCCTTTCCGCACAGTCTGCTTCCTGTTGGGGACAAGGCCGTCAATGCGGAAGTGCAAGCAACATTCGTGATGAAGAAGAACCTGTGTATGCATGAGCAAGATAGACACAGAGGGAGAGGGAGAGAGAGAGGCACAAAGGAAACGTTATATTCTAATAGCAACAAATACAAATGACAACCAACCTTTACTAAAGGTTACAAAGTCACTTTATATAGTGACTATCCTAGGGCAACTGCCCTTTATGCTATTTACTGAAATGGCCCAAACTTGGGTTTTCCAAAGGGACAATGTGAATACAGCCATTATACACTCGTATTCAACACTCCCTCGTAATGGGCGTATACATGGGTTATCTGAAGAATTACAGGTATATATACAAGGTTTATCGGACATATCGGTTTTGTCAGAGTCGGCAAGATCCGAAGACAGAGGACTGAACCGGTCGAGTTGGAAGAGCTGAAGCCGATCCTCAGAGAACCGATGTCGGTGGTCCGAAACCATCCTGTGCTGTGTGTCCAACTTTAATCGGACCGATTTATCGTTACACCCATCTGGTGCCGAAGGGACCGGAAACGATCCGCCGAAAGACACTTGGTCATTCCATCTGCGACATTATTGGTTGTGGATATCTTCTCTAGACCGATTTTCCCTGAAATGACGCAGTCCCGAACGAAGTGATATCGAACGTCGATATGCTTGGAGGCATTGTGGTGAACCGGGTTTTTGGCAAAGCACAACTCCCTGACTGTCGTTGTAAACAACTGGAGCCGAGTCGGAGTCGACCTGTCGAAATGTGTGCACCAGCCGACCGAGCCATAAGGCTTCTTTTGCTGCATCGGACGCAGCTACATATTCCACTTCGGTCGTTGAGGTGGCTGTGCACTCCTGAAGTTTCGACTTCCGCAAGATTGCTCCATTGCCAAATTTGAAATAGTATCTAGTTGTTGATTTCCGATTGTCCACATAGCCGGTGAAGTCCGAGACGGTGTAACCGACTACGCCTGAGGTTGAGTTCGGGCCAAAGAGAATGTCGTGGTCTTTTGTGCCAGCTAGATATTTGAACACATGCTTGACTGTGTTCCAGTGCAATCGGCCGGGGTTGTGCATGAATCTACTGACGACTCCTACGGTGTGAAAAATATCAGGCCGTGTTGCGACCATCACGTACATAAGGGAGCCGACTGCTGGTGCATACGGTACCGACTTCATATCTTCCCCCTCCGGACCGGATGTCGGGCAGTCTTGCTGAGACAACCGAAGGTTAATGGGGAGCAGGGTCGAAGCAGACTTGGCCGAGTGCATGTTGAAGCGTTCCAAGACATGTCTGATGTAGTCGGTTTGAGACAAGAAAAGTTGTCGTTTATCGCAATGCCGACTAATCTTCATACCATGTATGTGTCTTGCCGGACCGAGGTCCTTCATGGCAAACTTCAATCGCAGTTTCCGAACGAGTTCGGTGAGCTCTCCGGCATGCCGACCGGAGAGTAGCATGTCGTCCACGTAGATGATGAGGAAGACGGGAGACCCGTCTTGAGCTATTTTCATGAAGAGACAGTGGTCCTCATTGATGTTTGAGAAGCCGACCGATTGGATGAAGTCATCAAACTTCTCGTACCACTGTCGGGGTGCCTGTTTCAGGCCGTAGAGACTCTTCTTGAGTCGGTAGACTAGATGTTCCTGGCCGGATGCCACAAAGCCTTTCGACTGCTCCATATAGATTTCCTCTTGTAGGTCACCATGGAGGAATGCCGTTTTTACATCTAGCTGAATCAGCTCCAAGTTGTCGGCGGCCACGACGCTGAGCATGAAACGAAGGGTTGTCATTTTCACCACTGGTGAAAAGATTTCGTCGAAGTCGACGCCATATTCTTGTTGAAATCCCTTCGCAACTAATCTGGCCTTATACTTTGGGGTGGTCGAGTCAGATGTCTCTTTTAGTCGATAGACCCACTTATACGGAAGAGCACGTCGATTCTTCGGTAATTCGACCAAGTCCCAAGTCTTGTTTGCCCGAATGGAGTGCATTTCTGATTCCATCGCTAGATGCCAGGTGGCTGAGTTGGCGGATGCCAATGCTTCTTCGTAAGATGTCAGTTCGCCGGCCTCGGTGAAGAAGATTCTCGGAGAATACCTCTCCGGAGGTTGCGACCGCCTCTCAGATCTGCGAGGTATGACTGGACTAGTCGCATTGGGTGTCAATGTCGGATGGTCGGGAGCCGAGCCATTCGGTTGTGCCGAATCGGTGGATTTGGTGCGAGAGTTATCGATTACCCGTGAAACCGATCTCGTGTTGTGGGATGGGCCGTCATGAAGGGTTGGCACTTCGGAAAATATTACCCTTCGGACTTCAATATGCCTTTCGGCCATTTTATGCATAGTCGACTCGTTGAACACGACATCCGAACTTCGGACGATTTGTCTGTGCTCGGGGTCCCAGAGTCGGTATCCGATCTCGCCGTTGGGTCCATATCCAAGCAAAACACATTTCCTTGATCTTGGTTCGAGTTTCCGACAATTGTCTTTCGGTATGAGGGCGTATGCCTCACAACCGAAGATCCTCAGTTTGTCATAATTCAGCTTACTGCCGGTCCATATTTCCTGAGGTATTTGAAGTCCTAGAGGTCTACTTGGCGACATATTTATGATGTGTACTACCGTAAGTAGAGCCTCCGCCCAAAAGCCATCCGACAGTCCGGAGTGTTGGAGCATGGATACTACGCGTTCTTGAATCGTCCGATTCATGCGTTCAACAATTCCATTCTACTCCGAACTATAGGGTGCCATATATTCACGTTGAATGCTACGTTCCCGGCAGAATTTGACGAATTCTTCAGACTTGAATTCTCCTCCATTGTCGGTTCAGAGACATTTCAGTTTCCGACCGGTCTGATTTTCGACCATTGCAAGCCATTCGGAGAAGATCGAGAACACGCGATCTTTGGTTCTAATGGGGTAAGCCCAAGCCTTCTGAGTCGAGTTCTCAATAAAACTGACAAAGTACGAAGCACCGCCGAGAGACTGATGTGGCATCGGGCCACAGATGTCCGAGTGGACCAAATCGAGGGGACTCGATTCTCTTGGTGCTGATGTCGGATTTGATGTGGCTACCTGTTTGCCGTATTTGTAATGCTCGCAGAATTGGTGATCGGAGATGTAACCGGCTCTGGATAGGTGCGTTATGCCGGCCTTGCTGAGGTGTCCAAGTCGCCCATGTCATAACGATGACACGGGGATATCTACCAAAAATAAGTCACCCTCTTTGAGTGTGACATATAAAGGATACAAGGAATGTACCTTTGGTCCTAGAGCAAGCAGGAGGTTCCCTTTGTGGAATGTCCACCCTCCTTATGAGAATCCGGCACAGATGCCGGCTTCGTCAAGCTGTTTGACTGAGATCAGGGGTCTTGAGAGCTCAGGAACATGTCAGACGTTGTGTAGTACGAGCGTAGAGCCACCCGGAAGGTTGAGCTCTACGGTGCCGATTCCGATTATAGCACAGTGCTGCGAGTTTCCGACTCGAACTTAGTCGGAGTGCTAGTTCAAGTATTGCTGAAACTGAGATCGGTGATGTGTCACATGATACGATACGCCTGAGTCCAAGAGCCATGTGCTCGATTCCTCAGTCGTAAGCAGAACTTCTGATTCGACTGGGTTCTCTATGGACAATATGTTCGGGTCGGTCGTCAAAATTTCGGCTGAAGAGCCAATGTAGTTGACCTCCTCATGCCGGCTACTCTTCTGATCCGCTCTTTGAGCTTTGTCGGTTTTTTCTTTGAGTGCCCGGCAATCGGCTTTGATGTGTCCCGGTTTCTTGCAGTAGTTGCAGATTCGGTTGTTCTGAGACTTGCTCCGGCTTCGCTGATTGTTCGGAGGTCGAGAAGAACTTCTTCCCCCAGTTTCTCGATCAGTCGGTCGAACCTTGTACTACGTAAGCTTCATCTGCCGAGTCTTTGGTGAAAGACTTTCTCCGAGCTGCTTCAGTCAAGATTGCGCTCGTGACTTCGGAGTACTTAACGGCAATTGTTGAAGCATTGCACATGGTTGTAATGAAAGTTTCCCATGAAGAGGGGAGACTACTCATGAGTATCATTGCTCTGAGTTCATCCTCGATTGTCATCCCCTGAGATGATATTTGGGAGCTTATGCTTTTGTACTCGTTGACCTGTGCCTGAACCGAATCAGATTCTTTCATCCGCAAGTTGTAGAGGCGCCGGATCAGATACATCTTCGTTGCAGCAACCTTCTTTTCATAAGTTTCCGACAATGTTTTCCAAAGTTCAAACGTTGTCGTGCATGATTGCACTGTGAAGTACACTGACTCCGACAAGTGCATCCGAATCGTGGCGTGGACGATTCTGTCCAGCTTTAGCCACTCGTTTGCCTTGGGTGCTTCTGGAGGATTTTCATTCTCAATTGGGTCTATCTGACCCTTGACTATGAGATAGTCCTGCATTTGTTCCTTCGAGAAGTTGAAGTTCGAACCATCGAACCTCCTTAGACTCATCTCTGATGAGCCGGATGTTGATGCCATCTGCTTCGGTTTCGGTTGGGAAGACTCGGTTCAGAGTTGACTACGAGCCTTAGTGGGGTGCAGCCGGTCGGCTCACCCGATATCGTTCTAGTCGGTTTTGAACCCGAGTCGGTTTGGTTTCGGATACTTGTTGCTGAACTTGCGGGACAGAACCGGCTGGTCTTCCCGAATGATTACCGGATTGAGGGACAGAACCGGCTGGTCTTCCTGAATGTTGCCGAGTCGGAGTGAGGCCGGTTCATCCTCGATTGTATGCCGAATACCGATTACACGAAACCGATTGTTTGGGCCGATTCTGCTTCGGATGACTGCAACGATGAGAGGGACGGATCCAACTGATCCTCCCGAATGTCGATCAGCCGAGTGAAGCACGAAGTGGTTGTTGCCAGGAGACCAACCTGCAGCGGGTGGTTATAGCAAGCGGGTGAATAGCATCCGGTGACCTATTCAGATTTTGTTTAACCGAATGAAGCACGATTGGGTCGGTTGTTGCTCAAGGAGCTCCCCTCAAGCAGTTACAATCACAGGATCAGAGTACAACCGACTGGCTTACTCCAATTTGTGATTTAACACATTGAGATGCGAGCTTTTTGTTTTTCTTCTCCCTTCTCTGTTCTTCAAAGAAAACGAAAACAGAATGTTGTGTTGTACGATGACGGCCGACAGCGGGTTGAAGAACCTCCAATGCTCTGATACCAAATATTGGGGACAAGGCCATCAATGTGGAAGTGCAAGCAACATTCGTGATGAAGAAGAGCCTGTGTATGCATGAGCAAGATAGACACAGAGGGAGAGAGAGAGAGAGGCACAAAGGAAACGTTATATTCTAATAGCAACAGTTACAAATGACAACCAACCTTTACTAAAGGTTACAAAGTCACTTTATATAGTACCATCCTAGGGCAACTGCCCTTTATGCTATTTACAGAAATGGCCCAAACTTGGGCTGTCCAAAGGGACAATGTGAATACGGCCATTATACACTCGTATTGAACGCTTCCTCCCTTAACCTTACACCGGAAAGGCCTTCCAACACCAACGGCCAGAACCCGGAATCCTTCGCCTTCCGACCGCCAACATCTTCGACCCGAATGCCAACCGACGCCGAGTAGTGGACTGCCTCGGCGTGTCGTGCCGCGGTGTCTTCTATTAACCACTTCATTCCGCTTTGACCAGTATTCAATTCTAGGGGTTTTCGAGTCTCGCATGCGTGCACCCGCCCATTCCATAGGTACACTACGTTACTTCTGAGTGCCTCGGCAAAGTCGGCGCTCTCTCTCCGGACGTGACCGACCACGTCACACCACATACATCGTTGGTCAGCCGGAGGCCTCCACTCCCGCAGCTGTCCCTTGCTATCCCTCTGGGCCTGTGCGATCTGGAGATCGCGTACCATCTTTGTCGGCTTTTCTAGAGTCACGCCCCCAGACAGGCCTTTGACCGTTGTCGTGAAGATTTTCAGCAACGGTGTGAAAATTGTGTGCAACGAACGAAATCGAGAAGGTGCAATGTGCACGTGTGAAAGGGGAGAAGACCACACACATACACATATGCTAGCATGTTGTAAATAGGACTGAAATGAGAATCATAAAAGAAAAGCTAGATGTAAAGTAAAAACATGTGCACGTGTGATGTGCGCTCAATTGTAAACATAAAATAAGACTAAAGACTAGTAACATTTAAGTACATACATAAGAGTGGAAGCAAGGCTTGAACCTTGCACCTCCAAGATAAGAAACAAATTAACTTACCACTAAAGGCACTACTGAGTGCTTTAGAATTTGTATATTTTCTTTTCATATTCAGTATTTTGTAAGAAGCAAACATATAGAAACCGTGAGCACAAAACCATGGTTTTAGCCCGTGGTTTTTACATGGAGAGACCTATAAAAGCCTATAGTTGGGCTTGTGTAAGGGAGACAAGTGATGTAAGTAAAAAAAAAGAAACTTTTAATCAAAGATCAGAGTTATCCTAATGGTGATGTATCTTGTCTCGTAAAACTAAAGTCAAGGGTTCAATCTCTATCTCTATCTCTCTCTCTCTCTCTTCATCCATCTATCTATCTTCAATACTTTCTCGCTTACTCTGCTAAAAACATCGAATCCTTCCGGTCCAGGACCCCGATGGTCCCGCTTCATTTCGTGAACACGTGAGGATTTCCTCGACATCTTACTTGGTGAACCCGACGTGAAGAAGCGGTAGGAAAGATCAAGACGAGGATCAACCAATACTTGGAGATGGCATCCTCAAGCAATCAAGTGGGAGAGTTCGAAAGAATGATGATAATCTTCGAACAAATGATTAGATCTCGGGACAATGATGCGAGCGTGGAGAAGGCTGTCAACAGTGTCGTGGAGGTCGAGGGTCAATTTGATGGAAGGAACATTACGAAGTTCCTTGATGCATACAAAAGGGAGATGAATCAGAGCGACATGTCTAAAGCGTGTCAAATTACAAGTTTCAAGAGAGTGGTCGCCAACAACATCCAAAGGCGTGTCATCGAGCTTCAAGAAGGGAAGACAACGTGGTCGGAGTTTGAGAAAACGATATTAGCGGAGTTCGTGACGGAAGATTTGTCGAGGATTACTCGACATGCCTTGATGAAGTGGATAGAAAAGAAGAATAAGAGGATGAGCGCTTCGAGGGTGTACGGCGAGTTTGACCAAATGTTTCGTCGTCTCCCCGCCACGGACCAAGTGTTGCTTGAGGAGGACAAAACTTTGTACTTCTTGATGGTTGTGGACATGAAGGATAGACGAGAGTTGGGGACTCTCCTCAAAGATGATACCCAAGCGAACGGGCTTGTGGCGTACTGGGTTGCGGTGAAGCAAGCATGCAACAAGATTGATAGGCGTCATCAATGGTTTGATGATATTGACTTGGTAAGACCAAGCGTAGAAAAAACAAAACCATGTAAAGAAGTTGAGCTGCCTAAACAAAGCAACCTACATGAAAAGAAGATTGATGATGACCCGAGGACGATGACGGCCATTTCAAAGGAGGACAAATGTTTCGGAACATGCGTCGTGTTTGAAACAACGGATGATGGAGCAAGCCAAATCGAAGCTTGCATTAAGGGAGATAAAGAGTGTGAGATCGACATGATGAAGGATCTCGCCACTAAAATCAACATCAAGGAAGCGGCTATGAACAAGACAATAACCGTCGACAACGATCACGACCGGATTTTCTCCACACATGTTCCGGAGACTTGGGAAGTTGCGTCAAAGAACCAACGTGAGACCCAAGAGACGGAAGGTGTCGGCGAGGAGCCGAAGGTCGAAAAGAATACATGCGACAAAGAGAGAAGGATAATCAAAGCTTGCTCGATCAAGAAGGTAAATGGGTACGAGGCCCATGAGATTGAAGAGATAGCCATAAGAAACGACATCAAGTCAGAGGTGGCTATGAAAGAATTAATGGCAGATGGCCACATCGAGGATTCCTTCACACAAGTTCTAGAGACTTGGGCATTAACTGATGAAAAACGCAAGAGACGGAAGCTGGTGCCGAGGAAGCAAAGGTCAATGCTGATTCGAACAACTTTAAGATGGAAATGGCTAAGTGCTGCACGAAAAAGTCAGACGATGGAAATGTATGGGTCCCTCCACACTTGTTCTAGAGACTTGGGCATTAACCGATGTAAGACCCAAGAGAAGGATAGTGACGGGGAAGAAGCAAGGATTAAAGCTGATGTGTGCAATAAAGAGTTTGAGCAAAATATGACAAGGGATGGCGATGGCCAATCGAACCACGAGGATCCGAAGGATGTGATCAAAACATCTATCAAAGACACTACTGTCAAGATTGTCAACCATAACATGAGATTGTACCATGAAAGTGGACAAAGTGAGAAACATAGTGCATGGTCTTGTAAGGATCTCGAAGTGGGCATGCACTTGAAGGTACTACATGGGGTAGCCAAGATCATTATTCAAATAAAGGCTTGGGGAGAAAAACACAAAACAAAGATGTGTGACGGGTCAAAGTGCCTTGAGCAAGGAGACGATCGGGAAAAAGGTGGAACATGCATAAAGCCTAAACGGATATGCTCGAAAGAAGAACAAGGGACCATGACAACCGGTCATGGTAAAGCAAATATGAGCAAATGATATGGTGAAAGCAAAGCTTGAACCTTGCACCTCCAAGATAAGAAACAAATTAACTTACCACTAAAGCCACTACTGAGTGCTTTATAATTTGTATATTTTCTTTTCATATTCAGTATTTTGTAGGAATCAAACATATAGAAACCGTGGGCACAAAACCATGGTTTTAGCCCATGGTTTTTACATGGAGAGACCTATAAAAGCCTATAGTTGGGCTTGTGTAAGGGAGGCAAGTGATGTAAGTAAAAAAAAAGAAACTTTTAATCAAAGATTGGAGTTATCCTAATGGTGATGTATCTTGTCTCATAAAACTAAAGTCAAGGGTTCAATCTCTATCTCAATCTCTCTCTCTCTCTCTCTCTCTTCATCCATCTATCTATCTTCAATACTTTCTCGCTTACGTTGCTAAAAACATTGAATCCTTCCGGTCCAGGACCCCGGTGGTCCCGCTTCATTTCGCGAATACACGTGGATTTCCTCGACACCGCATCGCCTGGGACTGCACCCGACTCGAGCCACCTTCAAGTCTCTTCCCTCCGCGCCGTAATTGACTCCTCTAACTTCCTCCCGGTTCCCATGCCTGTCGTCGATGACTCTGGATCATTCCAATCTCGCTGTTTGTCAAAACGGCTACAAACCCTTTTTACCACGGCCCAATCGGCCGTGAGCCCTTTGTCTGTCTCCAGTAGGAGACCCACCTTCTCCCGATCAAGTGCGTCCACCAACTTAATGAATAGTAGGACCCAACTCGTATCGAGCACGGTCCGGTCTAGTGCCGAGAGCCGAGCGAATCGTTTTTCGAACTCCTGGAGGAGCACCAACATGTTCCACCCCTTTCTGAGGCTCTCGACCCACTCCATGAACTCCTATTTCAACAACCGAAGCGAGTCGTCAAACCCGTACCTCTCAAGGAGCCGTCCTTCGAACTCCTCCCAGTTCCGGCAGCCAGCCTGTACCTCAAGCACCTCCGTATGAATGCTCGGTTTCACCACCCGAGGGAATCCCGACAACCATCTGTCCTCCGGGATGTCACTCATTATCATCTTGGCCCGATAGGCCTCGAGATAGCATGTCGCGTTCTTCCCACCGAATCGGCCTATCGTGCCAACAATTGCCTCGATGGCCCTATCAAGGGCACCCATGGCCTCAGCGAGCTCGCTTCCTCTCATCTTCAGACTCCTTTGCAGCTTGTTTCACGTCGGGTTCACCAAATAGGTCGTGGTTATACGCGTATACGTGCAATGGCTAAGGTGGGACTACGGGGGCCTCAAACCAAAGAGTGAAGGAAGAAGAAGGAGAATAATAAGACAATGACAGGACAAAACAAGATAGCAAATGAATACTATATATTATGGGAATAACAGTATACAACCGGCTCGGTCGGGAGCACAAGGGCTTCCTATGCAAGCAGAGGCTTCCAACCGAATTGTGCACCAAATAGAAAATGAGAGAGAGACAGAGAGCTCGATCCCTAAACTGACATCACTTCGTCTTCTTCAAAACGTCGATCCCTCCTCGGTCCTCTCTCACTCCTTTTATAGACCAGGGAGAGAGGGGGTTGTTACATCAGGTAATTAAACTACCGCTTTGGATAGAGATTTCCCTCGATCTCCTCGCTTCAAACTCCCATATTCCACTCTATCCCTGCGAACATTTAACTACCTATTGAATCCTAGTTCCTAGCACTTACTACTCCTATGTTATTTACATGAGTTTATAAATAAAGCCATATTTGAGCGCATCCAGTTACTTTTTCCCCCATAGCTAGAATTTCCCACAACAACGTATTTTTCCTGTGATAGCCATAACATCTTCTTTGTCCAATACCGGACAATGTGCATCCCTAAGATTTGTTTCACCGGACCTATGTATTTCATTGAGAACGACTTACTCAAGGCCTTCTTCAACATTTGAATCTTCACTTGGTCTCGTTCGACAATCAACATGTCATCCACATATAATAGGAGAATAAGACAATCTCCTCCCTCGAACTTCTTCACAAACACATAGTGGTTGGTCTGTGTTTTGTGGTACCCTTGATCGGCCATGAAGGATTCGAACTTCCGGTACCATTGTTGGGGAGCCTACTTCAATCCATACAGGCTCTTCCTCAACCGGAACACCACATTCTCTTTTCTCTTCTCGACAAATCCTTCTGGTTGCTGCACATAGATTTCTTCCTCTAAGTCCCCATGTAGAAATGTCGTCTTGATGTCCATCTATTTGACTTCTAGATCCATGCTGACCGCAATGCTCAACATTGTTCGAATGGAGGTCATTTTCCCCATCGGGGCAAATATTTCATCGAAATTGACACCCTTCTTTTGTTGAAAGCCCTTTACAATGATTCTGGCTTTATATCTGGGTGGATTCCCGTCATCTCCCAGTTTCAACTTGTACACCCACTTGTTTCGGAGTGCTCTCTTCCCCTTCAGCAACTCCGTTAGCTTGTATGTATGGTTCTCATGTAGGGAATCCATCTCGTCCTGCATGGCCCTTAGCCACTCTCTGTTGTGGGTGTCTTTCATTGCTTCTTCGAAGCTTTCCGGCTCCCCCTCGTCGGTTAACAGCACATATTCTTTATTTGGAAATCTTCGGGGGGGGGGGGGGGGGGGGGGGGGGTTCTTTCTCTCATAGGGTATCATCTTCCTCTGTTTTCCTCAGTCGGCTCATTGGGATCTTCTTCTTCTCCTTCGACTAGTTCTTCTTTTGGGTTGGAGTCAGCTTCTTCTTCTTCATCGGCTCGTTGGGTAACGTCTTCTTCTCCTTCGACTGGTTCTTCTTTTGGGTTGGAGTCGGCTTCTTCTTCTTCATCGGCTCTGATTTTGTGTCCAACTTTGACTCAGGTCAAGCCTCCTTCCCCGAATTCAATCGGTTCTCCATGTTCTTTAGTCGGTTGTCGGCTTTCGATTGTTTGGGAGGATGTGTTCTTCGTCAACTCCCAGTTGACAATAGTCATCTCTTCCATGAAGACTATGTCTCTGCTCCAAATGACCTTTTTGTTGACTAGGTCCTAGAGTCGATAGCTGAATTCGTCATCACGTAGCTGAGAAATATGCATATATGAGATTTTGGATCCAATTTTCTCCTTTGATCCTTAGCCACATGCACATAGGCAAACAACCGAACACCTTCAGGTGTCGGTATGATGCGTCTTTGCCAGTCCAAGCCCTTTGTGGAACATCCCCGTCCAAGGGTGCTGAGGGTGATCTATTAATCACATACATTGTTGTGATCAATGCCTTAGCCCAAAACATCTTGCACAATTTAGCGTGTGATAGCATACTTTGGACCCTTTCCATTATGGTCCAGTTCATCCTCTCGGCCAACCTGTTGAATTCTTGCGTCATCGGCACGGTCTATTCGAACCAGATTCCCTTCGATCGACAATACTCCTCGAACTGTCCTCAATATTCACCTATGTTGTTTGCTTGAACTGCTTTTAGCTTCCGGGCAGTTTCTCTTCAGACTCTAGCATGAAATTCCTTGAAGACGCATAATACCTGGTCCTTTGTCTGCAGCATGGAGACCCAAAACTTCCGGTTGTGGTCATCTATGAAAGTCACGAAGTACAACGATCTGTCATGTGACTTCGTGTCCACGGAGCATACATCGGTATGCACGAGTTCAAGCGGTGCCTTCCTTCTCATCGGTGATCTCGATCCGAAAGAGGTTCTGTTTTGCTTGCGGGCCAAGCAATTAGTGCACTTCTCAAGTTGCACATTGTCGCATTATTACGCGCGTGCGTGTCGAAAGGGGCGGGACCACCAGGGTCTCGGACGAGGAAGAAAAGGGGCACCAAGAAAACCGACTCCGGACATGTACCAGAGGCATCCGAACATGAGAGAGAGTGTGAGAGAAAGAGAGGGAGCACGCGCGCAACACTGACTCTTATGTACAGGAAACAAGGGAGGGCTATGCACCCGACACCCCAGACACACCAATATGCACAAACGGATATGCATGTATATATTACAAGTGGAAAGATACAACCCCGGCTTCGAGTCGGGCTACGCTCAGAAGTAAAGAAGCTAACCCTAACAAAGCTTCGCCACCATGGCTGCCGCGCCCAACTTCTCAAGAAGGAGAAGAAGAAGAAGAAGAAGAAAAGAAGTTACTAACCCTAGAAACGCTTAACAAAAGAAAGACCCTCCACAAAATGGTATACCCCTACAACACAAAATGGGCAACCCCTCAACAAGGGACCCCTCCCTCCTTTTATAGACCAAGGAGGGGAGGGCGTTACAATGTGGGACAAAACCGCCCCTTTATTCTATATACCGCCGTCTCCTACTATACATGTGCACATGTTGCACACCACCGACTTGCCCTATTCCACCACGGTCTCACACTTTAGTCGGAAATCTTCACAACATCCACTCCCACCAAACCGCACATCCACCGGTATGTGCCAAGAAAGAAAAGGGTGAGAGATTTCGGCGAAGGTGATCAACCGGGTCCTCCGTCGTACCGGCATCCGACCGTCTCGCCGGTTCCTTGCCGGCGCCGATCCGTCTTGTTCGACCGGCCCTCCCGAACACCATTGCCAATTTAGTCTCTCTTCCTTCGCTCGCCGTGATGTGTGGCATCTTCCGCCTCCCTTATTTGGCACCGCTCGTGCCGAACGACGTCCCGTGCTCGTGCCTGCTTCGGCCCTCGATGACCACTCGCACGTCTCTTGTTCCACTCTGTGTTTACCCTTACCGGCTTCCTTCTGAAATCGTAACCGGCCGGTAAGGGGTTTGGGCCCTGTCAACTCTGGCCTTGCCGGCTCCCGGTCCACTCTGCCTGCATCGCCGTTTCCCGTTTCTTGCGGCCACCATCCTTCTCACTCGATGTCACGTTGCCACGTCGGCTTGAACTACCGGTGTCGTGAAAATCTGTCACTATGTGCCGATCATGAGACGGAACCGCCAGGGTTTTGGACTAGAAGGATTTAGCGCAACACATACAACACAAGCAAGTTTTAAGCATAAGACAAGTGGGAGAAACAAACCATTAGTTTATTGCAAAAGAAAATTGATTCTTTATAATTTTAGAATCGTGTTACAATGGGTTGGGTATGGAAATGAGAGATTAATTTTTCAAAGAAAGGAGCCAGGGTTTTGGACTAGAAGGATTTAGCGCAACACATACAACACAAGCAAGTTTTAAGCATAAGACAAGTGGGAGAAACAAACCATTAGTTTATTGCAAAAGAAAATTGATTCTTTATAATTTTAGAATCGTGTTACAATGGGTTGAGTATGGAAATGAGAGATTAATTTTTCAAAGAAAGGAGCCAGGGTTTTGGACTAGAAGGATTTAGCGCAACACATACAACACAAGCAAGTTTTAAGCATAAGACAAGTGGGAGAAACAAACCATTAGTTTATTGCAAAAGAAAATTGATTCTTTATAATTTTAGAATCGTGTTACAATGGGTTGGGTATGGAAATGAGAGATTAATTTTTCAAAGAAAGGAGCCAACAACCATGCAAGGAGTGGTTCGATATGAATACGAGAGATAATTTTTGACCAGAAAAATCGAGTAAACAAAGCTAGGAGTTTGATATCAATATGTGAGATCCTTTGTTTCTCGAATCCCAAAGGGAAGAAGAAGGAAGGAAAAAAAAAAAAAAACTAGAGGGAAAAAATGGGACATATATCGAGCTCTCTGTTGATCCCCCTCCCCAATGTTACTTTGCATGCCCACTTTTAGTTGCATGGCCTCTACTTTTAGTTGCATGCTTCCATTTTTAGATGCATGCCTTTTACTTTTAGTTGCATGGCCTTGGCTTTTAGTTGCATGCGACCGTTTGTATAATTTGGCCAAATGACCCAATCATCCATAAAGTTTAGCAGTGCGCAATCCGTACGTGCGTCGCAACCAAACCGTAGACGTGTCCGCGTGCAAAAGTCCCAACCGCGTAGTGTACGCATCCACGCATGCGCACGTCCCAACCACGCCGTGTAAACACGCCGTAGTGTACGCATCTACGCATGCACGCATCCCGACCACACCGTGTACACATCCGCGCGCTCGTTCGCACACACGCGTCCATCCGAAACGTCCATGCGTATGCCCGAAACTTGCACACATGCGTACGTCCGAAAACGTCCACACGCATACACCGACCGTGCCGTGTACGCATCCGCGCGCAAAAGTTCTGACCGCGCAGCAATGTACGCATCCACGTATGCACACATCCCAACCGCACCGTGTATGCATCCGCGCGCTCGTCCGCACACACGCGTACGCCCAAAACTTGCACACACGCATACGTCCGAAAACGTCCACGTGCATACGCCCAAATCGTTAAAACACAACCATGCATACGCGCATATGCCCGAACCGCGCGCTCGTCCGCACACACGCGTACGCCCGAAACTTGCACACACGCATACGTCCGAAAACGTCCACGTGCATACGCCCAAATCGTTAAAACACAACCATGCATACGCGCGTATGCCCGAAGCATGCACACCACACAGTGTAACCCAAGTCACCTTAAACATTCTATACTCCATACATTGATAAAAAGAATATGTTTTAGTTCCCGTTATATATCCTGGGTTCCAATGTTATCCTATCTATGTGGGATATCTCACAATTTTGTCTTTTCTTTCTTCTTCTTCAAACTTTACACTCACATAACTTGATACTTGTTTATCCATTTCATGCGTAGTAAAATACACTATGAAGCTCTTAAAGACACCTATCTATATGAATACATTAAGCTAATCTTAAATAATTATTTTACTAGTTTTCATATCGTGTGTGAAAAACCACACGACACCGGTGTCTCCGGATTGGTGTGAAGAACCCATAGGACCGATCTTTCTTCCTCTCTCCCGCCTTCCGCGTTGTCTTTCGACCCGGTTTCGGTTAGTGGTCGCCTCTTTGGCCTGATACCTCCTTGTCGCTCTGCCCCGTCACTCGATCCCGTTCACCTGCCTCCACCATCCTTCTCACTCGGTCTCACGTTGCCACGTCAACTTGAACTGTCGGTATCTCCGGATTGGTGTGAGGATCACCATAGGATCGCCCCTCCGCACTTCCTTCATCGTCGGTTCCCGTTTCCTGCCGCCACCATCATTCTAACTCGGTCTCACGTTGCCATGTCGGCTTGAACTGCCAGTGTCTCCGGATTGGTGTGAGGAACCCATAGGACCGATCTTTCTTCCTCTCTCCCGCCTTCGTCCCCTCGCCGCCACCGCCAGTCTCTTGGTCTTACGTCGAACTCGATGCCGACCGTCGAAGTCTCTAGATCCGGTGTGAAGGATCCTCCTTGGGCCTCGTCTTGTCTTCCTGACCCTGTCCCGGGTCGTCCTTCTCCACATGTCGAGAGGGTGGCTCGCTCTGCACCCTCTCTCGTGGTACCGATGTATCGTGATCCGACCTCTCTATAGGCCTGCCCCTTCCTCCCTTTCGAATCGGTTATCCGGAAGTCCGCTCCACCTGGTTCTCGTCTAGGTTCGACCATCACTTCGCATCCCCGGGTCCCGTTCTCCTGCCGCCACCATCAGTATCTTGGTCTTACGTCTAATCCGATGCCGACTACCGAAGTCACTAGCCCGGTGTGAGGTGACCCATAGGACCTGTCTTCGTTTTCCCCATCCGGATCAGTTATATTTGGCCGTGACCTCTGCGTCCTCGCCGCCACCTTCCGTCGGTCCTCGGATGTAACCGCCTAAGTCTCGGGAACGAGTGTGGAGGACCCATACTTCAGTCAACCGCCTCTCCCGTTTCTCCCCGTCGCCGTTAATCCTTTCTTTGCGCTTCCCTTCCATCTCCCTTTTCTTTAGGACTCACATCGCCTCGTTGGCTTGAATTGCCGAAGTCTCCGATCAAGATGTGGGGTAATCGATTTCGTAATGTCTTCAGTGACTCGTCCCAGGCCACCGACCCTTTTAGTGGTGTTGGTGGATAGCATCTGCTCTGTGATCAACCAAGCCTCTCCTGGGCTTGATTCTCCAATGTTTGGAGTTTCGGCTCCGATGTCGATCCTGCCGGACTCGTTCTAAACCCTTGATCACCTTCCTTTCGATTCCCGACCTTCGCCCGATCGGTCTTTCTCCCCATGTAAAAGAGGGTGGTTCGTTCCTCACCCCCTTTCGTATCGGCACCTTCATGCCGATTCTGGCCCCGGTCGAACAATCCACAACAGGATCGTGCCCCACCCGAATCGGAGTGCCGCGCGGTTCAGTCCCCGGTTGGGTTGTTCCTTGGTTCCTTTGTTCCTTTGTCGACCTTCTCGCGGGCCATCTCCCATCCTTCTTCGCTGGCATTGTGCCAGGACTCCTCAACACCGTCATCCATCTCCTCGATCTCCCGTGGGCGTAAGGGCCCGAACGCCGAGTTCTCTGGAATCGGATCCGAGGGCTTTCATCTGCTCCTTCCCCGCATTATCTCGCCAGCGATTCTCGGCCTCCCGCCGCCGCATTCCTCCTCTTGGGACTCACGTGGACACTCGGGGCCGACTACTAAGGTCTTGGGAGCAAGTGTGGGAAGACGCGTAGAATCGTCTGTAGTCGCGTTGTTACGCGCGTGCATGTAGAAAGAGGCGGGACCACGAGGGTCTCGAACCAAGGACAGAGAGAGAGAGAGAGAGAGAGAGATGCAAGTACATAGAGAGAGATTAAGAGCAAGCAAAATAGGAATCCGATTACTATATTCAATAGCTTACAACCGATAACCTGGTAATGGACCCGACATGGGGTCCTACTCACGCACACCGACGACAGCCACACGACTCGAAGAAACAAAGGGGAAAGGGGAAGAAGAGAGACTCTGTTGGAAGCACGTGGGCTATCCACGAAGCAGACGCAGCAAACTCCCCGACCCCACAGAGAACGACGATTGGAAGAGAGAGAGCTCGGCACTCGGTTCTGCAGCAGCACTTCGTCCTCGCCAACGCGCGATCCCCCTTCTCTTCCTTCTCTCCTCTCCTTAAATAGTTCCCAAAAGGGGTGCCCCTTTTTCCCTAGTCAAATCGCTTTATTCCTTGTCCCTTAAGACAGAGATACGCACAATCCCCTAATAAATGTGTACTACTTAGTATTTACATCAACCGATCCATTTATGAATCAATATCAAAATATCAATTCACGCGCCCATCCGTGTAAGAGCCGGTTCATGCGCCTTTTTGTCCGATTCCGCCTATGGCCGGTTTTCTTCACGACATCCACCCCCACCAAACCGCGCATCCATCGGCATGCGCCAGAGACGGGTAGTTACCGAAGAAAATCGGCTTCACTCGTCGGTCTCCGATTCTCCGCTGGGCTTGAACCGATCGTTGTTGTCGCTCCCGCTCGCAAGCTCCGGCTCGTCTTCGAACCGCCTCTTGAACGCTTTGATCCGCTTCCCGGCAACCAGCACTGCTATCCGTGTCCCGTCGAGTTCCACGAGGTGGTACATGCCATTGCCATTCGTGCTCGTCACCGTGTAGGGCCCGAACCACCTCCTAGCAAACTTCCGCACCGCCTTGTGCTGATTGTCGAGGCTGTTGTCGTACACCAAGACCTAGTCGCCTTCCTCGATCTTCTTCGGTCGCAACCGGTGTGTCCGGTTGAACCGGGTCTTGTTCCGCTCCCTTGCCGCCCGTAGCTTTTCCTTCGCCCTTCTTATGTCCTCCGGCCTCCGCTCGAGTTGCCGAATCCGCGCCACCAGCAACTCCTCCCGGCTCATCTCGTCCTTCGAATCTATCGTCGCTCATGAAGAAACTGTCCGTTCCACCAGCATGATCGGCTTCTGTCCGTACATCAGCTCTGCCGGCATAAACCTTGTTACCGAACTATGCGTAGTTCGGTCCGCCCATAGTGCGTAAGGAAGGAGTCGCGACCAATTCCCGACCTGCCCTCCGCATGCACGCACCAACGCCTTTACGATCGGCCCGTGCCCACGTTCTACCTTCCCGTTCGCCTCCGGATTGTATGTCGTAGTGAGGGAGAGTTTGACGCCCAGCCGGTCGAACAGCTCCTCAGCTTCTCGTGCATCCAGCTCTCCCCGGTCCGCCACGATCCTCCCGACGCACCCATACCGACACACTACCTCTTCGATCAGGAACTGGCATACTGCTGCGGTTGTCTTGCTTTGCAGTGCATGGCCTTCCACCTGGTTCGTTAAGTCTTCCTGCGCAAGCACCAGGTATCGCATTTGTCCTACCCCCATCGGCATCGTCACGAAGTCCACCATCCACTTGAAATGGACCGCACGCGGGTAAGTCGGGTGTGGCTCGTCCTGATGTCGGACTATGGAGTGCATCTGACAGCTTTCACAAGTCGTTACGAACAGATGCATGTCCCGGTACAGCCCCGGCCACCAATACTTCTCCTTCAGCTTCTCGAACGTGGCCCACGTTCCGCGGTGTCCGGCCCAGGGAGTCTCGTGAAATGCCACCAGTAGTTCCTCCTGTTCTTCTTTCTTTGCCATTACTCGGAGCGGGATGCGTGCCCATGACTTTCGAGCATTCTCCGGAACCTGTCCTCCTCCGCCGGTAGTAGAAAGCCACCCCCACCAACCTTGAGCTCCCGTAGCGTTATGTCGGTGAACCGGGGCCCTATGCCAGCCGGATTCCGTAAACTTGGGTCCGACACGACCCCTTTTATCCGCTCCTCGCTGCCCTCCGGCAAGGGTGCCGCGACTGGTCTCACCTTCCAGTCCACAGTCTTGTACTTTGTATCCACGCGGGCCATCCGATCCGACTCAATCCTCTCCCCGAAGTCCGCGATGACTTCATACATTCCCATCGAACCTACCGAAACGGTCCGGTCTTCTCTAAGGTCTTCACCGACCACCTTCCGTAACTCGCCCAAGGTATCGTCAAAAGAGACCGCCTCCACGGCGCCGCTGATCTCTTCGTCGGGGGAGAGGACTCTGCATGTCCTAAGCCGCTCCTCCGCTCGCTTCCTTTCCCGGCCGCTAACGCTGGCCATAGTACAACCTCCGTTGTCGAAGAACCAAAATTTCCTACCTATGGTACAGGTCTTCTTTCGTACTGTACATTTGTGGGGTTTTTCCCGGGTGTTCGGACTATCGCGGCCCCACGCCTTGATAGCCCTTTCTAAAAATCCCCTCGAGTTTCGTCGCCGAGGGCCTCGCGGTTACGCTCATGGTTTGGTCGCACCATCAGAAACTGGACCGAGTGACGCTCGTCCTGGCTCTTAACTCTTGCATAGGCCGAACCGTTGTCCAGCACCTTGGTCTCCATTCGTGCCACCATGATGTATGGCTCTCCTAGTATAACCGGATGCGGGGACGTCTCCTGCACGAAGAAGTGCTGGTCGATCTCGACATCGCCGATTTTCACCCGTACGTTCGGACAGGCCCCATGTAGTTCTTCCGTGGCGCGCGTCGTTGCTCGTATTTTCCAGCCGTGCTTGGTGTTGATCGGCCATTTACCCCTCTTGTAGAAATCCATGGACATCAGGTTGATTTCGGATCCATGGTCTACCAACGCCACCACCGATTCCGGAACGTTGCCGATCCGTACAGGGGTTTCCGTAGTTGCCCTAGCCCAATGCGGCTTCGTGTAGTGGCTTCCCGCCAACTCGTCTTCTAGGGCCGCGTCTTCCAAGTGCGTGGTCTGCACCTCCACCGGCTTCTCTGGTTCTGGCTCCATCGAGAGCCTCTTCTACTTCACCAAGTCTACGATGGAGTCGTGGAACTCCCTCTTGGCAATTCCTAGCACCTCCCGCAACGACAACTCCAGTTTACTGTCAAGGATCCGCTCTTCAAGGACCTTCCGTAGGTCCGTTGCTCTCTCGATTTTGGTGCTCAACCGAAACCCCGCCTGCTTCTTCCCATCCGGCGAGCTGTCGTGAAGATTTTCATCCACAAGCGGAAACCCGAGCAACGAGAGCCAAAGAGCGATGTGCAACGTAGCACACGTACATAATGTATTTGTAATAGTAATAAGGGTAAAGGGTATGGTGCTAGAAATGCCCCATAAGATCCCTAAGGTATAAAGGTGATGTGGTCTTGTGCACACATCCACGCGAGAGAGAGAGAGAGGTACTATGCGGTACATAGGTACCTAGTTGTTTGTGAGGAGGTGGGAGTTAAGGGGGCCATCAATCTCACCCTCCCCAAATCAAGGCAAATATCCCCTTTGAATGAAAGGGGGATATTTTAGTCTCACTTTTGTAAACGGTCTTCCCTCCTTGTGCTATAAAAGGAGAGGGAAGGCACCATTGTGGGGGTTGCCTATTTTGAGTGTGCGAGGTATACCACATAGGTCGAGCGTTAGGGTTAGGTTTAGGGCTTCTTTATCTTCATCTTCATCTTCGTCGGTTAGGGTTTCGAGTAGTCGTTTGGTGCGGCCTATGCGGCCACCGTTTTGTAATCGTTCACTTCGTTTTAATATATCTTGTTGATCATCTTGTCTCAATCTTCCTCTTATTCGATCTAATCTCTTGTTCATTCTTCTTCTTCTTGAGCAAAGCTTCCATTCCATGTCCGATTCCTTCTCCTCTACTCCTTAGTCCAAGACCCCCGTGGTCCCGCCCTTCTCCACGCACGCGCGTAGCAACGCGACAGCGCCTGAGTTGCCGGCACCGGTCGGTTTTGGTTCAAATCGAGTCTCGTACCTCTGCGGGGGACCGACCCCCCCGGCCCTTCCTGCCCGTTTGTCTTCGACAAGCACCTCGTAGTTCTTGCAAGAGGCTTCTACGAAGCCCGTTTTCTCTTCGATCAGATCGTCCAATCCGGTGACCTCCTGGACCCGCTGTTCCGCGCGATCAGCCTCTTCCTTCTTCAGCCGAACTCCGGATAGGCCTTCTAGCACTAGCGGCCAGAATCCGGAGTCCTTCGCCTTCCGGGTCTCATCACCCTCGACCCGAATTCCTGCCGACATTGAGTAGTTAACGGCTTCAACGTGTCGTGTCGTGGCCTCTTCCATGAACCTCTTCATTCTGCCGCGCCCCGTATTCAGTTCTAGGGCTCTCCAGGTCTCGCTCGCATGCACCCGCCCATTCCAGAGGTAAACCACGTTGGTCCTGAGCACGTCGGCGAAATCCGCGCAATCCCTCCGAATGTGACCGATCGCGTCACACCACATGCACCGCTTCCCAGCCAGCGGCCTCCGGTGGCGAGGTTGTTCGCCGTTGTCTCTCCGGGCCTGTGCGATCTGTAGGTCGCGCACCATCTGTGTCAGCTCCTCTAGAGCCGCTCCTCCGGATGGGCCTCTGACCACGTCATTCGATGCCGACCCCGACTTTGGCCAGATTCGGGTCTCTTCCTTCCTATCGGCCGGCACCGATACCGACTCCTCGAGCCTCCTCCCCGAGACCGGCCCTAACCCCGACGAGCTTTCGTCGCTCCAATCGCGCCGTTTGTCGAAACGACTGTAGACCCGTTTTACCATGGCCCAGTCTGTCGAGAGCCTTTCGTCCGTCTCCAATAAGGAACCCAGCTTTTCCCTGTCGAGCGCGTCCACCGACTTGACAAACATTAGTACCCGACTCATTTCGAGCACTGTCCGGTCCAGCGTTGACAGCCGCGCGAACCGTTTTTCGAACTCCTGGAGGAGCACCGATGTGTTCCTCCCCTTTCCGGGGCTTTCCACCCACGCCATGAAGTCCCGCCTCGACAGCCGAAGCGAGTCGTCAAACCCGTACTTCTCGAGGAGCTACAACTCGAACTCCTCCCAAGTCTGGCATCCGGCCAACACCTCGAGCACCTCCGCATGGATGCCCGGCATCACCACCCGAGGGAATCCTAACAGTCGCCTGTCCACCGGGATATCCTTCATGATCATTTCGGCCCGGTAAGCCTCCAAATAACTTGTGGCGTCTTTCCCTCCGAACCGGCCTATAGTGCCAACAATCGATTCAATGGCTTTGTCGAGGGTACCCGTCCCCTCACGAGCGCTTACCAGCCGGTCGACGGCTACCGCCATTGCCTCTGCTAGCTCCGATCCCCTCATCTTTCGACTCCTTTGCCGCCCTTTCACGTCGGGTTCACCAAATATGTCGCGTTGTTACGCGCGTGCGTGTAGAAAGAGGCGGGACCACGGGGGTCTAGGACCAAGGAGAGAGAGAGAGAGAGAGAGAGAGAGAGAGAGAAATGCAAGTACACACAGAAGATTAAGAGCAAGCAAAACAGGAATCCGATTACTATATTCAATAGCTTACAACCAGCAACCCGGTAATGGACCCGACACGGGGTCCTACTCACGCACACCGACGACAGCCACACGACTCGAAGAAACAAAGGGGAAAGGGGAAGGAGAGAGACTCTGCTGGAAGCACGCGGGCTGTCCACGAAGCAGAGGCAGCGAACTCCCCGACCCCGTAGAGAACGACGATTGGAAGAGAGAGAACGACGATTGGAAGAGAGAGAACGATGATTGGAAGAGAGAGAGCTCGGCACTCGGTTCTGCAGCAGCACTTCGTCCTCGCCAACGTGCGATCCCCCTTCTCTTCCTTCTAACACGTTCGTGTTCACCAGTGGAAGGATTGCGCATTCCTCTTGTAGAATCTTCTTAAAACGAAGCAAATACACCCTCTCTACAAAAATTGGATGCACTAGTATCACATGTTCCTCAACTTGATGAGAATTTGCAAATATAAAAATACATGATAGATCTACGAGTGGAGATCATTAGAAATCATGCAAGTTTAGACATGTTGATAAGTTAATGTAGGCATAATAAAGTTCAACTATGGCTCAATATGGCACTACTGTGCGACAAGGGAAACACTAACTTAAAGACTTATATTAATTAGGTAAGTTTTACAAAAATATGAGGTGTACTTGTATCCATACTAATAAAATGAGATATAATTTATACTTTGACCTATACGTGCATGTATGTAATTGTGGAAAATGTAGGATAGTGCACATTAGGATAAGTGATTGGAATAACTAACTTATTAAAGTATTCAATACTTGTATTTAAAGTTGATCTAATCTATTCCTCAGTTTGTTCATATGAGATCAAACCATATGTGTATATAATTGTGCACAATGTAAGGTAGTGAACTTTAGGATAATGTCGTGGAAATAACAAACCTATTAGGCTTTCATACCTGTATTTAAAATTGGTCTACTCTATTGCTTAGGTGATTCACACAAGATCAAACTCCGAACGATAACGCAACTGGAACCATTATCAACACACTACACAATCTAAGCAGCAATGGAATAGAAACATAATAGTTTTAACAATAGAAGACAAAGATCCATAATAACAACATGGACAGTCATGGCAACAATTATAGGGCCATGTTCTGTTAAGGTTAGCTTGGACCAAAATCAGCCTCCATTTAAACTAGTTCATGTTTCTCCATAAGTTTGGTAGTCAGCTATGCACGCGGTGAAACCAATGTCATAAATCTACTAATCAAGTATATAAAAATAAAATTGAAACATATAGAAGATTATAAAGAATAGAATCCACTAGGTAAAACCCAATATTTGTATTAATAATGTGAAATCTTAACAAATCGTCAGTGTCATATTCTTCATAGAGTCTATTACATAGCAATCAATTCATCAACGTCATTTTCTTCATCATCTTGTGTAGAACTGTCTTCGGCTATACGTGCATTGGTTTCCCCTGTTAGCCGAGCCAATGAAATATCTTCTATAAGCTCATCATCAAGCTCTATTAGCTCCCCCGGTTCGCCGGCTAACGGAGGAATAGGCTCTCGCGAAGCAGGTTGAAACCTTTCTGTATTGGCGAGGTTCTTTGCACCGACCTCCTCATCCTGGTCTGGGCACTCCCACAAAGCCTTAATCCGCATATTAATAAATATAACTTGGTCCTCGTCCTTCTCCAATGCAACTGTATTTCTAAACAGCTTCAATGCACATGCTGACGTAGTTCTTGTGATGTAAGTAACAAGAAGATTTAGTTGTCAAACGAAAAAAAAGTGATTGGTTATCTCAAGATCGTTACCCTAGTTCGAGGAATACCTGCGCCAGAAAAGAGATCTAATATCCAGTCTCCTTCGACAGAAAACATCTCGATCAAGCGCATCATAAGTCGTTGAGGTTTTTGGTATGGGTTTACAAGTCCCCGTTCTATCGTGGTGACATGTCGCAATTTCCGAGTCACTGCTGGATATACCAATAGATTTGAACCTCCCACTTCATTAGAATGCTCTTTGATTCTCTGTTTCTTAATTTCATTGAAGTAGCCAACCGTTATGTATTCAATGGCATTAACGAACCGAAAAGTTGGCCGTCTATTTACATTGGTCTTGATCCTATAAAAAATAATACATCGAGTTAAGAATAGATTCAACAACCTTAAGAAATGCAATATAGTGAAAGACACCTATAAATAATCCTTACCATGCAAGGTTCTCGATGCCATGGCAACGAGATCTCAAAGCTTGAGCTACCGAGTACCCTTGGTCCATACTATGAAAGACAACTATTCGCCACAAGGATGCGGTCGTTAGCTCAGCGAAATCCTTGACCATCTTCTCCAATTGTTTAAACCTAAACGGTTCATCGTCGTACGATGACCCAGCCATTCGAAATCCGTAAGGAATATCCGCAATCATTAGCGTATATTCCTTCTTTGGCACCTTCTAGATCAAGTCGATGACATCATCGCAAACCACATTGTAGTAAAGATCTCTTGTAATATCTTTTTTGTGGCTAAATTTTTTAAAGGAGCCATCTTCCTCCATTTCGTACGCCTTGACTAAGCGACGATCCTTTTCTTTTCTGGCTCGTTCGAGATGTGCAAGGAAGGATGTAGGGAAATCGTGTATATCCTTAACTTCTCCTTGTTTCTTGCCTCGACACGGTTTCTAATAGAAGCAATAGGACATCAGGTATTATTATACAAGCTCTACATATGATGAAAGGGTAATGAAAAAACATGAATACTAACCCAATCCTTGAATGCAATAAAATACTCTGATAACGCCTTATACGAAGACGTTAGAGGATAATCCTCGGTCACTTGTTCCCAAGTTATACATCCAAGTTGTTTCATCATAACTTCTTGGATCTTCATGTACACCTTATGACTGTAAAATTAGAAATCAAGATTAGAACTTTGAATTACACTAGATAGACTACAATTTCAGTATTTGAGGGACTTACTTATTGAACTCAGTGACCATTTCTTCAAGGCTTAAATCTTTCGCCACAACCCTTGACAAAACCGACACAAGAAGCTGCTCGTCCTTAATACCTTGCATCGCTCTCCATAGAGATAGCTTCATGTCATCTACCGCTTCTTCAATTGTCAAGTTAATTTTCTTGGCGGCTTGTGACTTTAACTCTAGTTGAGGGTCAACCCTACATTTCTTTTGTCGTTGACCCTTTACCTCCTTATTCTCCCACATTGAGAAGATTTGATCTTGTAGGTCCCATACTTCTCCATCTCTAAACGCCAATTTAAACCAAGACTCATACTTTCGAAGACCATCGGACCTAACATTATCATCTACCACAATGCCGACTTCATGCAGACATTGACGTCGAAGGCCTGGATGTAACTTCACACCAAACTTTTGTTTCACATCTAAATACTCGTGGTGGAAGAACCGTATACGCTCAATGGACGACATTTTCTGCCTATAGTCATTATCATTATTATGGTCCCATGCCAACAGCTTAGCCTCTTCGGTTGTGAGCCCAACATAAATTTTGCACTCGACATACTTGAAGAAGAAAGTGGTTGGATGTTCTCTCACAAGTTGCCGACGTGCCTCTACTGAATGCGATCCACCAATGACAAAATAATTATATTGATCATGTTTTCTAATATCAAAATCTTCAATGGTTTCACATTCTTCAGGATCTACCATAACAATAAAAGGCACCACAGTGGCATGAGGATTAATTTTCATTTTTTTCTTGAGATTTTGAACATGCATGCGGTGAGGCTCTCTAATCTCAAGTGGTCTTCGACCTGTTTTTTCATCAATAGGGGGCCGATGGATGTGTGTTATAGGCAAATTAAATACTTGCCCTTTCCTGACCAGCTTCCGTTGCATTAACTCTCTCCTTATTTTATTCTGCTCGGATGACAAAACACCCGAGGCCAGCTCAGCTCCTGGCGTCCCCTTATTATCCTCCTCTTCGTTTTCACTTGTTGAATCCGTATCCGACATTTTCGTTGTCTTCTTCTTTGCTGGTCTTGACTGGACTTTGGAAACCTTTTTTGTTGGCTTCAATGGGGAGGGCACTTCATCTCTTAGAGTTACATGGCCTTGTATATAAGGCCTCAAGGTAACAATAAGGTTTTGTGAGCTATCAAGTGCTTTTTTGAACACTTCTGGCCCACAAGATTCTTTTACTAAAAGGTCTTCTAAAAGGAACACTTTACGTACCCCCTTGGAGCACTCTATCATTACCAGTATGTTGGCCGAATCTGCATCTTCGTAGTCAAATCGTAGAATACGGCCATACATAAATGGGGTTTCCTTTCCAAGTTGCCCCTCACCCTTCTTCTTTGTTGTATACAATACGACTTTTTTCTTTGAGTCGACATATTGCATACACCATTCCTTGTCCGTTAGATCTTGGTCAGGAAGGTCTTCACCTCCAGTAGCGGCGACAAGTTTCTTTTGGCTAACATCACTATGTGGCTGAGATTTTGTCTCTTCGTTAAAGAGAAGCTTTTTTCCTCTCTTCATGGTCTCAGGAGCTACCTTGGTCTGGGCTTCGATTGGAGAACCTTGTATGCGAAGCTTTATTTTCTTCACCGGTCGGTCCGACAGGTTTTCAAACGACCTATTTAAGAAAGTATATGCAAAAACATAAGTTAGGTAGTCACGTAGATTAAGGTTGTATATTAACATGAAGAACAGTTCCCAAGAGCAGTCCTATATTCAAAAATCTATTATAGGCAGGGCTATTCAACCTAGAAAATATATATCGTAATAAGTAAAAAGGGTTATATATTCTTTTAAATAGTAGGTATGACTTATATAGATTCCAAACCTATATTGACGAGAATTTGCTATCGTAAAGGCTATTTGTGGATCATTTTCTACTATTTAAAGCTAAAGTAGGTCATAAAACACCTATAATTAGAGCATGTTTTTTTTTAAAAGTAAGGAAAGCCAACATAAAAAGACTAATTTTGCCAGACAATTTGATAACTTTTCCATCCCAAAATTATTTGTTACCCCAAAAATACAATTTTTCTCTCTCAAAGCCTTCTTATATACAGGAACTCGATACGGCGTATTGAGTTCCTGTTTAAAACCTACACTTTAAACAGGAACTTGATACGGCGTATCGAGTTCCTGTTTAAAGTGTTGAAAAACCGTGCTCGGTCAGAGCCGAGGAATAGGATCAACTCACAGAAAACAGGAAATACAACAATGTACGAAAACAATAGAGAGAGGGGCACACTGGATGTTTTACGTGGAAAAACCCTAAATGGGAAAAAAACCACGGGAGTGCAAGACTCCAACTATCCCTATACGCGGAATGTACAATGGCGAGCTGCAAGGCGACGACCTTGAGCTCGCTGTCCTCGCCACAGGCGGCGGTATTACACAGAGGCGTCGACCTCTTCCTTCCTCCTTCTCTCTCACTCTCTCTCGGCTGCTCTCACTTCGCTCCCTCTTAGTGAAAACAGAAGATGAGCAACAACATTTAAACTGTTTGCCCTAAGTCATATTTATACACATATGACTTTCGGGCTATTTACAAATATAGCCTCAAGGGCTCTTGGCAAACATATTCACAAACATGTCCCCGCATCCGGATCTCTCTCCGGGTACATTCGTCATCCGGCTCCGTAGCCGGGGTCTTCAGCATCCAGCTCCGTAGCCGGGGTCTTCATCATCCGGATCCGTATCCGGGTACACTTCATCCGGCTTCATGCCGGGTACTCTTCATCATCCGGTTCCGTAACCGCAACCGGGCTTGCCGTCATTTATCTCCGGGGACATCCGTAACCGCAACCAAGCTTGCCGTCATTTATCTCCGGGGACATCCCGTCCGGAGGGACCGAAATCCCAACAAACTCCCCCTTCACTTCGGCATGGGATGTCTCTCCAATCCAATCCTCTTCCGGCATGCTTCCAACTTGTCGGGTGTGAGCACTTTGGTCAGCATATCTGAGCCGTTCTCGTCCGTGTGGATCTTCGTCAGCACGAACTCCTGGTCTTCTATCCTTTCCCGGATCCAGTGATATCTTCGCTGGATGTGCTTCGTCCGGGAGTGATAGGCCGCGTTCTTCGCAAGGTGGATGGCACTCTGACTGTCGCAGTAGAGTCGGTACTCCTCTTGCCGGATACCGAGCTCTCTAATGAAGTCCTTCATCCATATTATTTCCTTGCCGGCTTCAACAGCCGCCATGTACTCCGCCTCCGTGGTTGACAACGCAACCGTCTTCTGCAGCCTCGACTGCCACGAAACAGCTCCCCCTGCATACGTCATCACATACCCTGATGTGAACCGGCTGGTATCTGCATCAGCCGACATATCCGAATCGGTAAAGCCGTCGAGTTCGGCCTTACCGGAGCCGAATCGGAGGCACACGTTTGCCATGCCCTTCAGGTATCGGAGTATCCACTTGACCGCGTTCCAGTGCTCTTTGCCGGGATTGCTCATGTACCGGCTCACCACTCCAACTGCATATCCTATGTCCGGTCTTGTACACACCATTGCGTACATCAAGCTTCCGACGGCAGAGGCATATGGTACTTTCATCATGTCCTCTTTCTCAGCCTTTGTCTTGGGGCTTTGCTTGCTGGACAGCTTGCAGTTTGCCGGGAGGGTTGATCCGACCGGTCTTGCTTCCGACATGTTGAACCGGTGAAGCACCTTTGTTACGTACTTCTCCTGTGACAGCCACAAATGCTTCTTCTTCCGGTCTCGGATGATGTGCATCCCTAGTATTTGCCTCGCCGGACCCAAGTCCTTCATTGAGAAGGTTCGGTGAAGTGCTTTCTTCAGCATCCGTATCTTGCCCTGGTCCCGTCCGACGATCAACATGTCGTCCACGTACAGGAGGAGTATTAGAGAGTCTCCTCCTTCGAACTTCTTCACAAACACGCAGTGATCGGACTGTGTTTTGTGGTACCCTTCGTCGGTCATGAAGGAGTCGAACTTCCGGTACCATTGCCGGGGAGCCTGCTTCAGTCCGTAAAGGCTCTTCTTCAACCGGCATACCAGTTGCTCCTTCCCTTTCTTCTCGAATCCTTCCGGTTGCTGCATGTAGATTTCTTCTTCGAGGTCACCGTGAAGGAATGCCGTCTTCACGTCCATCTGTTCTACCTCGAGGTCCATGCTTGCCGCTACGCTCAGCACCGTCCGGATGGAGGTCATCTTCACTACCGGGGCAAATATTTCGTCGAAGTCGACGCCCTTCTTCTGCTGGAACCCCTTCACTACGATCCTGGCTTTGTATCTCGTGGGGTTTCCGGCATCTCCCGGTTTCAGCTTGAACACCCACTTGTTTCGAAGTGCCCGCTTACCTTTCGGCAACTCCACAAGTTCATATGTGTGGTTCTCATGCAGGGAATCCATCTCCTCCTGCATGGCACTTAACCACCTGCGGCTATGGTTGTCACGCTTTGCTTCTTCAAAACTTTCCGGCTCCCCCTCGTCGGTTAGCAGCACGTGCTCTTGTTCCGGAAATCTCCGGGGGGCCCTTCTCTCTCTTAGAGGATATCTCCGTTCCGGAGCTTCGGTAACCGGCTCCTCCGTTTCCTCTTCATCCGAATCCATTTCGGGATCGGGGCCGGTTCCGGTATCTGTTTCATCTTCCTCGGCCGGTTCTGTTTCTTCACCGTCTTCGGCCGGATCCTCGAGTGCTAACCGGTCCCTTGCCGGTCGGGACTGCTCCTTGTAGAGTTGATCCTCACCGGTCGACTTGGAGCTCTTCATCTTCTTCTCCGACTCCCAGTCGGCGAGTGTCTTATCCTCCATGAAGATGATATCTCAACTCCTGAATATCTTCTTGTCGACCGGGTCCCATACTCAGTAGCCGAACTCGTCGTCGCCGTAACCGAGGAATATGCATGGCCGGGTCTTTGGATCTAACTTTCCTCTCCGGTCCTTTGCCACATGCACGTATGCGAGACACCCGAACACCTTCAGATGCCGGTAGGACACTTCCTTACCGGTCCACACTCTCTGCGGCGTGTCTCCGTCCAAAGGTACTGAGGGTGATCTATTTATCACATACGTCGCCGTCGACATTGCCTCAGCCCAAAATCCCTTGGGTAATTTCGCATGCGCCAGCATACTCCGGACCCTCTCCATTATGGTCCGGTTCATCCTCTCGGCCAGCCCGTTCAGTTCCGGCGTCTTCGGCACAGTAAACTCGAGCCGGATTCCCTTCAAGCGACAGTACTCCTGGAACTGCCCCCGGTATTCCCCTCCGTTATCCGCTCGTATCGCTTTCAGCTTCTTGCCGGATTCCCTTTCCACTCTCGCGTGAAGTTCTTTGAAGACGCACAACACTTGGTCCTTTGTCTTCAACGGTGCCGTCCACAGCTTCCGGCTGTGGTCATCAATGAATGTCACGAAGTACTGGGCTCCGCCATGTGACTTCGTCTCTACTTGACACACGTCAGTGTGCACCAGCTCCAATGGTGCGCTACGTCTCGTTGGTGGCCTTGAGTGGAAGGAGGTCCGGTTTTGCTTACCGGCCAGACAGTCGGTACACTTCCCCAGGTGTACATGCTTCACTGGAATGAGGTTGTCTTCCGCAAGCCTCTTCATCCCCTTCTCGCTCATGTGGCACAGTCTCTTGTGCCACAGCTCACCGGTAGTGTCGGCTGCCACGTTCAGCTCCTCCGGACATAGCCGGGAGTTCATCAGGTATAGGGTGTTGACCTTCCGGGCCCGAGCCACTATCAGGCTCCCCTTGCTGAACTTCATGACACCGTTCCGGATGCTACCCGTGTAGCCTTCATCATCTAGCCTCCCGGCCGAGATCAGGTTCAATCGGACCTCCGGAACGTGTCGCACATCCTTCAACAGCATCTTGCATCCGGTTGATGTCAACAGCCACACGTCTCCTATGCCGGCAATCCGGCATGTGCCTTCATTTCCCATCCGGACACAGCCGTGCTCACCGGTTGTGTAGGATGAGAAGTATTTCTTCTCCGGGGTCAGGTGGAACGACGCTCCGGAATCAACCACCCAGGTCGTCTCTACACCGGCAAGGTTCAGCTCCCTCTCTTCGGTAATGAGCATGATTTCTTCCTCGCTTGCCGCGAGTGCCGTCGTTCCTTTCCGGTCCTGCCCTCGCCGATCCGGACCTCTTCGGTCCGTGGCTCCCCGGTATGCACCGTTTCTCTCCGGTGACTTCTTCGAATCGGTGTCGTCGGCTCCGTTGTCCTTTCGGTAATGCCGACAATTCTTCCGGAAGTGCCCCGGCTTCCCACAGTGGAAGCATGTTGGCCTTCCTCTTGACTGTGACCGGGTCCCCGACTTCTCCCGTCTTTGCGGACTCCGGTTCCATTGTCTTCCCCGATCCGATTCGGTAAGCAGCATCTTCTGATCAGAAACCGGTTCTTTATCTCTCCGACGCGCTTCTTCGTTCAAAATACTTGTCTTTACCGTTTGTAGGGACAAGTTATCTTCGGTGCAGGAGGTGCTGAGAGTCACCACCAAGTTCTCCCAGCTGTCCGGCAATGTACACATCAGGATGATGGCTTGCATTGCATCCTCCAACGGGAACTTGATCGCCGCAAGCTGGTTCACGAATCCCATGAACGTGCTTACGTGTTCCACCATACTCTCGCCGTCCCGGTACTTGAGGTTCACTATCTTTCTCATCAGGGAGGTCCGGTTCAACGCATTCTTCCTCTCGTAGAGGCCCGACAGCTTCCGCCACATCTCATATGCGTTGGTGTCGTTCGCCACGTGTTGTAGAACGCTCACGTCGACGTATTGCCGAATGGTTGCAACGGCTTTCCGGTTCAGAAGCCTCCACTCCGTCTCAAGTACCCCCTTGGGTATTTCCGACCTGTCGATCGGTTCATACAGGTCCCGAACAATGAGCAGATCCTCCATCTTTATCTTCCAGTCGGCGTAGTTCTGCGCATTTAGCACCATCATCCCCGGCTGCCCGCTGCTGCCGCCTTCCATTTTCTGTGTTACCGTCGCTCTGATACCACTTTGTTGAAAAACCGTGCTCGGTAAGAGCCGAGGAATAGGATCAACTCACAGAAAACAGGAAATACAACAATGTACGAAAACAATAGAGAGAGGGGCACACTGGATGTTTTACGTGGAAAAACCCTAAATGGGAAAAAAACCACGGGAGTGCAAGACTCCAACTATCCCTATACGCGGAATGTACAATGGCGAGCTGCAAGGCGACGACCTTGAGCTCGCTGTCCTCGCCACAGGCGGCGGTATTACACAGAGGCGTCGACCTCTTCCTTCCTCCTTCTCTCTCACTCTCTCTCGGCTGCTCTCACTTCGCTCCCTCTTAGTGAAAACAGAAGATGAGCAACAACATTTAAACTGTTTGCCCTAAGTCATATTTATACACATATGACTTTCGGGCTATTTACAAATATAGCCTCAAGGGCTCTTGGCAAACATATTCACAAACATGTCCCCGCATCCGGATCTCTCTCCGGGTACATTCGTCATCCGGCTCCGTAGCCGGGGTCTTCAGCATCCAGCTCCGTAGCCGGGGTCTTCATCATCCGGATCCGTATCCGGGTACACTTCATCCGGCTTCATGCCGGGTACTCTTCATCATCCGGTTCCGTAACCGCAACCGGGCTTGCCGTCATTTATCTCCGGGGACATCCGTAACCGCAACCGAGCTTGCCGTCATTTATCTCCGGGGACATCCCGTCCGGAGGGACCGAAATCCCAACATAAAGTGTAGGTTTTAAACAGGAACTCGATACGCCGTATCGAGTTCCTGTATAAAAAGCAAAATTAAATTATGAACTCGATACGCCGTATCGAGTTCATGTATAAATATTTGTATTGTATACATGAACTCGATACGGCGTATCAAGTTCTTGAGAAACGAAACATATTTACAAAAATGTCCACAGTGTCAGAGGCCTACCTGGAGTCCTCGCGCTCGATTCTCTTTGAAGACATGTTTGATCGTGTGGAAGTGGAGGCGGAGATCGCGCTTTCGTGCTTTGTGCTTTGTGTGCTTTGTGTGCTCTGTGTGCTCTCTACGTTCTGTGTGCTCTGTACGCTCTGTACGCTCTGGTAAGTGAAATATGACGAGGTCTTCCTATTTATAGGGATTGAACACATTGGTTAAAGTAACCATAGTCACCTTAACCAAGGTTGGTAACTTTGAGGATAGTTAGTTGGTAACCATAGTCGCATTAACTAGAGAAACGTATGATTGTATTAATGATTACAAAGTCAAACTACCATATTGATCAATCTTTTATAGTCATAACAACCTACAATGACTTCAAAGGTTATGAATGAGTCAATGATAGAGGTTCATGAATGTACCAATGATTGATTACTAAAACCAACAATTTTTATGACTCTCAAATGTTGTGTATTAAAGATGTGGGCATAAATTAACCAATGATTGATAAGTCTAATATTTAAAATGGTGAGCATTAAAGAACCAATGAGTGAGACGTTCTATATCAAAATGGGTGCCATTAATTAGCCAATGATTTTAACATTAATCCAACATATTCATGACTTGTTAATGATTAGTTTTATATTTTACTTGATTTAACTTTATATAGATCTAGTTTATATAATAATTGATATTTTAAGTACAATTACTTTATTAAAAATAATTTTTTGATGTATTGTATTAATAGAATATTACATAATATAGACATTCTATTGATTTAGCTTTTGTTTAGAGAGAAGTTTATGTTTAGAGAGGAGCTTATTAGTTTTTTTCTTTCCCGTAAGCCCATAACTTAGAGAGCCCTATCTAGACCTTAAGCCATGAGTGAAGATTCACCGTTCTCGATTGAAGAATATTGTTTGTCATCAGACCCATCGTTTTCTACTGAAGAGTATTGTTTGTCATCAGAGTCACCATATTCGATTGAAGAATATTGTTTGTCGACCGACTCACCATATTCTATCGAAGAATATTGTCTGAGCTCATCTACAAGGAATGTAAATAATGACACATGTGAAGAGTTCTCTATTGAAGAATACGATATTAATAAAGATACCGAGAATGAAGGAAGTGCCCAGGAAACATTGAATAACATTGGCGATGGTCACAGCAAAGAATTAGACTGTAACAAGGTTACACCAACCTCTATGCAGGAAGAGAAATCTGGGAGCCCTATGCATATTAGAAGAATCCCACGAAGAATTCGTCTAGCGAGATTTAGCTTGGTGACATCAGATAAACAGATTGGATTTGATGTCAACAAAATATGTTGTGCCCGTGGTTGTATGTCTATGATTGGAAAATCAAAGTTGCGAGAATTAAGGCGATACTATTTTTCGATGACCGGTGATGAGCAAGACACTTACGTCGGGTCACATATGCAACTAGTATCTGACAAATGTACAGGGATCAAAGTATCATTCGAGTATTATATCTTCCATGCGCAACAGATATGTAGAGTTGCATTCAAAATTGCGTTATGTGTTAGTAACATGCGGCTACATAGAGTACAACAACATCTACTTAGCGGGGATCAGATGCTCAATTGTAAAGAGGTTCCAACTATGAAAGGTGCAATTGGAAGTCTAGCTATTGGCTGGATGAAAACTTACTTTCAGTTAAATTGTGAAGTAATGCCCACTACAGGTAGGATGCATCTTTCTGATAATTATACACGTCGGGAAGTTTATGATGTCTATCGATCTGATATGCTGGGCTCACGTAATAAGTCGATCACATATAGCCAATTCACAAGATTATGGAGATCTCGGTTTTCAAATGTTATTATTCCTCGTAAAGTACATATGGGGTATTGCTCCATTTGTGCAAATCTTAAAAGTTTGGCTAAAGGTGCAAAGACATCAATGGAAAAGGATACGAGTAAGAAGTTACTACAAGAGCATCGTGAGGCACAATCCTTAGAACGAAGGAAGGCGATGCATCATAGAGAGAAGTGTTTGAAGAGGCCCGAACAATACATGTGCTTAATGATAGATGGCATGGACTAGAAGAAGACATGCTTGCCGCATATGCGGAGGCTCCCCAAAGATGTCAATGATGAGTGCCTTGTTCAAATGCACTTGGTGGGATGCTTGGCTTATAATAGGTCTGTTCGACCTCACGTCTTCATTACTTACCCCAATGTTCACAATGACCCTAACCTAACAGTTACAGTGATTCACCGAGTTTTGATGTCTTGGGGACAACCTTTCCCCCCTGTTCTATACATTCAATTGGACAATACTGCTAGAGAGAACAAAAATTCAACTGTATTTGGCTATCTAAGTATGTTGGTCAACCTAGAATTGTTTAGGAAAGTGAAAGTCAATTTCCTTTTGGTTGGCCACACACATGACCATATAGATCAGATGTTTAGCACATTCTCCAGACAGTTGTCTCGGCATGATGCTTTCACTTTACCTAAACTATTTGATGTCATTTGTGATGCTTATACACCACGCCCAAAAGTGTTACACTTGAAGGAGGTATATGACTTTAAGAGATATATATTAGATGGGGGTGGTGGGAATGTTAAAGTGCTTGCTCAGTTAAACAATATAAGTTTCAATCACATTTTTTTGATAAAGAAAAATGGAATAAGTGGTTCTACACTTTTGTATGCCAAACAATATTCAGCTTCTACAACATGGGAACCTGAAGGTGGTTGCCAGTTATTACTTTGTATGCCGAGTACAATTGTCCATGGAGCTAAGCAAATGCCAATTGAGAAGAAAGGACAGTTGCAGAGCGACTTGGTATCAGAACAAAAACGGTCATGACTCCAAGCCTTAGAAGAAAAAAGAAAGCATATTGAGGCCGCCAAGAAATATGCCGCACAACAAGACACGTCATGGTGGGATGTATTTTATAGTGATCAGAAAGAAATTATAGACAATTGTGTATCTGTTGATAATTGGAATTTGGAAACGCCATTCACATGGTCGTTGCAACATGATCGCGTAAATAGAAGTCCGGAGCAACTAGCAAATGCAATTAATGACAGCTTGGTCCATCCACAACAAAGAGACATTTATGTGGGACCAAGGATGACCAAAGCAGCCGAAGCTAGATGGCAAGGAAATTTGCAAGAGCTCACCGCGGGGATGTTGATTGCAACGTCGGCTGATGAGAACTCACATGGCCACCAATTTTGGGTTGGTAAAATTCTAGAAGTGCTAATGCATGAAATAGAAAACACGATCAAGTCTATAAATGTTCATTGGTACAACACTAGAAGTGCAAATGCTTTTACAGGTAAGTATACATTGGAGATGATTTAATGCCAAACAAGAAGGGGAGGTAGGAAGAGGAAGCGAAACATTTGTAACACCTCGACCCTTGATATCTCTTATGTGGATATCATCGTGTACGACTTCACACTTACAAAA
This sequence comes from Azolla caroliniana, assembly GCF_043228905.1. NCBI lineage: Eukaryota > Viridiplantae > Streptophyta > Polypodiopsida > Salviniales > Salviniaceae > Azolla > Azolla caroliniana. The sequence goes on along the minus strand of NW_028230456.1, from coordinate 6,417,788 downwards.
GCCGGACGATTAAGGAAGTCAACAATAGATATAATAAAAGAAAAATTACCAGGTCTACAAGGTGGCTCGAGTCAAAGGCAAACGAGATCTGCTACATATAATCTAGAGTCAAACCATTTGGTTTATGACGAAGATAATGCACTGATTGGTACATCCGAGGATGATGAGGAGGAATCGTCATTGTATATTAGTTATAGTAGTGATTCTCCGTAAAGGAGTGATCATGAATGTATATTTGGCTATTAAGTGTAACTACATTCCGCTTGTAACAAATCGAGTAATATAAAATCATGTGTTTTGAATTCTTATGATTTCTTAAAAATTGTTTCTTATAAAATAACATTGGTTGTGAAGTTTGTGATATAAATTGAGAATGTATCTTTTTGAAATTCGTCTTTTTTTAGTTACTTCTAAATCACGAAAATAGTGGATTTTTAACCTTTTTCATAGTATGTTTGAACATGTATGATACTGGTATCAATGTGTTTTGTAAAATCATTGAAAAACCCCTAAAATTTCCCTTATCCTTCCACTTATGCGTGATCCTTCCACTTGTGAACGCGAACGTGTTTTCTCTCCTCTCCTTAAATAGTTCCCAAAAGGGGTGCCCCTTTTTCCCTAGTCAAATCGCTTTATTCCATGTCCCTTATGACAGAGATACGCACAATCCCCTAATAAATGTGTACTACTGAGTATTTACATCAGCCGATCCATTTATGAATCAATATCAAAATATCTATTCACACGCCCATCCGTGTAAGAGCCGGTTCATGCGCCTTTTCGTCTGATTCCGCCTATGTCCGGTTTTCTTCACGACACCGTCCTATTTGCGCCCTTGTCTGTAGCCACTGGCTCCTCTTGGTTGGTGGTCGACTTCTTACCAATCGCGCAAGCCCCGCCTAGGTTTGCTTCTTCTATGTCCGGAGCCTCGGGCTGGCGTGTCCGAAACCGCCGGTCCCAACGTTCCTATTCTGCAATCGGTATCTCGGCCTTGTCCTCGGTTGTTCTATCTCCGCAATCCGAGAGGGCGTTTTGTTCCGCACCCTCTCCCATGGTACCGTCGTACCGATCTTCTGCTATCTCATGGGGCAAGTCCGTCTCCTCGGAGTCGGCTTGCGGTCTCGATCTTTCCTCTTCCTTGAGCATTGCCTCGAGAGCTGCGTACACCTTCGCAATCCTGACGCCAAAGTCGAGCCTTGCCAACTCTCTTTGTCATTCGGCCTCTTCTCGTTGTGATGGCACGTTGTCGCGCGCCTTCCTCCTAACCTTCTTGGCTCGCTCGTCATCTAGCCGTTGGCATATCCTTCCGACCTTCGACCAGTCCTCCATAAGGCCATTCGCTCTGTCCTCGTCTTCGAGCTCAATCCTGATGGTCTCCCATTCCGCTCGGTCGATCAACCTGACGAACAACAGGACTTTGTCCGCCCCCACCAAACCTTGCTCCCGCTCCGAGAGCCGAGCAAGTCGTCGCTCGAACTCTCGGAACGCCTTCGTTGCGCCCCGGTGGGTCTTTGCCGATGCTACCTACTGGTCGAAGCCGCGTCATCCCCGGCTCTTCCGCCGTCCTCCATATGCCTGCAGGAGCGCCTCTTCGAAGGCCTCCCATGAACTATGAGCTTCTCGGAGCTCCTTCACTTCCGTGTGCATGCGAACGGCAACGACCCGACGAAAGAACCCCAGCCTCAACGCCTCGTCTACGTCTCGCTCCTCCATTTCCGTGTTGTAGGCTTCCAAATAGAATGGGACTTTGTCCCCGTGTTTGTCTTCTTCCAACTCCATTCTCCCTTGCTGCCCCTTCATGTTGGGTTCACCAAAGATGTCGCATTATTACGCGCGTGCGTGTCGAAAGGAGCGGGACCACCGGGGTCTCAAACGAGGAAGAAAAGGGGCGCCAGGAAAAACGACTCCGAACACATACCAGAGGCATCCGAACACGAGAGAGAGAGAGAGTGAGAGAAAGAGAGGGAGCACACGCGCAACACCGACTCTTATGTACAGGAAACAAAGGAGGGCTATGCACCCGACACCACTAGAGACACCAATATACACAAACAGATATGTATGTATATATTACAAGTGGAAAGATACAACCCCGGTTTCAAGCTGGGCTACGCTCAAAAGTAAAGAATCTAACCCTAACAGAGCTTCACCGCCATGGCTGCTGCACCCAACTTCTCAAGAAGGAGAAGAAGAAGAAGAAAAAAAAAAGTTACTAACCCTAGAAAGTCTTAACAAAAGAAAGATTCCACAAAATGGTATACCCCTATGACACAAAATGGGCAACCCCTTAACAAGGGACCCCTCCCTCCTTTTATAGACCAAGGAGGGGAGGGCGTTACAATGTGGGACAAAACCGCCCCTTTATTCTATACACCGTCTCCTACTATACATGTGCACATGTTGCACACCACCGACTTGCCCTATTCCACCCCAGTTTCACACTATGGCCGGAAATCTTCACGACAACGTTCTTTAACTCCGGAATGAGGTTGTCATTGGCAAGTCTTCGCATCCCTTTCTCGCTCATGTGGCACAACCTCTTGTGCCACAATTCACCTACATTGTCGGCTGCCACATTCTCTTCTGACCGACATACCTAAGCGTGCATAAAGTACAATGTGTTCATCTTCCGGGCTCGGGCCACAATCAGGCTCCCTATACTGAACTTCATGACTCCATTCTGGATGTTACCCGTGTAGCCTTCGTCATCCAACCGACTGGTTGATATCAGGTTTAGTCGAACCTCCCGAACGTGTCAGACATCTTTAAGTATTAGTCGATGTTACCAGGCACATCTCCGATGCTGACAATTCGGCATGCACCTTCATTTACCATCCTTACAATGTCGTGGTCTCTCATTTGTAGGATGAGAAGCAATTCCTGTCGGGGGTTCCGTGGAACGACGCACCCGAATCGACTACCCATGCCGATTCGTTGTCAATAAGATTTAGTTCATTCTGCTCACTTATGAGCAACAATTCTTAGTCGCTTGTCGCGATTTCCAATGTTCCTTTTCGGTCCGAACTCTTCTTCGAGTCAACATTTTTGTCTCCCCCTTTCTACTTTTGGAGGTGTCGGCAATTCTTTTGGAAGTGCCCCGACTTCCCATAGTAGAAGCACATGGGCCTCCCCCTTGACTTTGACCTTGTCCCCGACTTCTCTCGGTTTTGAGGACTCCTGTTTCGGCCTCTCCCTCTATGTGTATCACTTTCCGTGACTAGGGCCTTCGGGCCGGAAACTGCCTCCTTGTCCTTCTGGCAAGCTTCCTCATTCAACAAGCTCGATTTTACTCCTGCCAAGGACAAGTGCTTCCCTTCTGGTTCGGTGTTGCCCAATGTGACGACCAACGTCTCCTACCTATCCAGAAGGGATCTGAGCAACAACAATGCTAGTACCAGGTACTTTGAGCGAGGGGATCTAGTTTATTAGCCCCCAAAAGGCGTTCATATGCTCTGCCATACTGGCGCTATCCTAATACCTGAGTCTCACTATTTTCCGAAATACTGAGACTCAATTCATGACATTCTTGTTTTCTAACATGATGCCGATCTTCTCCCAAAGGACGTCAGTCTTGCACTCCTCATTGAAGTTGTTGTACATGCTCATATCGATAAAGCATCTTATGTATGCAATTGTCTTCGTGTGCATTACCTCCCATGTTGATGCATCAATCTTGTCTGGTCTTTTGTCCCCAAACTATACCGGCAACCAGGGATCTTTGACCACCAACATGTCCCTCATCTTTGACTTCCATATTGTGTGTGAGAGCTAACTGTGAATACTGTGTGTGTGAGTTCGTTACCTCCATAGCTGAACAGACATAGTGAACAAGCAAGAGTATCGCTACTGTAACCACTTATTGGTGAAGCACACGAACTCAGGTCAGTGCCGGTGAGTTCGTCTTAGTGTATATTTCCTCTCATAGTGATTTGTTTGGTGTCTGTGGGCACCCGTGGTTTTTACCTGATTAGGGGTTTTCCACAATATATCTTGCGCACACTTATTTTCTATTTCTCTCTATATTTGCTTGTGTACCCATTTCGCATTCTACTCGGTTGTGGCCAAGTTCCCGTTTTTCGTATCAATCTGGTATCATAGCATAACTCAGAAAAAATGGAAGATTCATTTGGGGGTATGTTCAAGCTAACTGGCTCCAATGACTCAACACACACATAAAGTTTGCCCTAGTTATCTTTATACTTAGAAAGCTTTCGGGCTATTTACATAACTAGTCTAAGCAAGCTCAACTAAAAAAACTATTTACATTCGGACTTCATCCGGTTTTCGATCAGGTGTAGCATTTTCCTTTATCCTAAATTCGGCCCATCCGAAATGGACCTAGTTCTCAACAATGCTCTCAAGGCCAAGAACGAAAAAGTTTAGAAAACAAAGCAAAGAGGCAACCGAACAGAGAAAATCAAATTTGTCAACGCAACATTCCACTGTCGGTTCTTCAACCGAAGCTCTTTCGGCTGACCCGAAGCTTCTAGGGCATCGAAAACATGGTCAAATCAAAAGTTCTATATACAAGTTGGCTTCTCGATTCGGGAGCCTTTTATCATGTGACCCCTCATCGGTTAGAGTTTCGAAATTATTCAGTTCAAAATGTCAATTCGGTCCGAGTTGGCAATTCACAACATTGTGCCATAGTTGTAACAACCGGCAACAGTTCGATTCGATTCGAGAGTGTCAAAAGCGAACTAATTTGAAATCGAACCGTTTTAAAATTTTGAAACTTGAACCAAACCAAACCACGAAACCCTTAAACCAAAACCATTTAAACCGAACCATTAGGTAAAAATCCAACCGTTAAACCATTAAAACGTCGAACACAAATTCAAAAATCCATACTCAATGGCAAAAAATGGCTTACCATAATTTTGTCTTATTGACAATCCAAATTTGACCTTTCATTGGATAGTGCATTAAAGTTCCTACAACATTTAAACATGCACTTGAGGTTATGTTTTGGGACATGCACACTTCAAAAAAGGATCAAAATGAAAGCCAAAACCATAGCACTCAAAGTGTGAAATTTAAATTCATTATTTATCACTTCAGACTAAACTTGAGTTTTTCAAGACCAAACTAAGGTTAACTGTTTGAAATAAAAGTTGAAACCCAGTTCTAAGCCTAATCAAAACATTAAGCACATTTTCCTTTCACGTGTAATGTGTACACATCCTTAATATTACTAAGATTCTAACTAACATTTAAGTAATTGTCCATGCCCTTTTCCATAATATTTACTAGGATCAAATTATTTGCTCTAAACAATTCAACGTATCTATGCATCTCTTTAGTCATCAACATGCATAGTTGATGGTAGGTTACAACTCTCAATTTCACAAAATATTGTGATTCAATGGTGAACATTGATACTGAGTTAGATTTAGCTCGTTGTTTATGGAGTTTTCTCTCTCTAACTTATGAAAGTTGGACGTTTGAGTTCATGCCTTGGTGTTCAATAATCAATCAGAATTTTTTCTATGTATGATATTGATATGTAGCTCTACATGTTTTGATCATAGATATTTTAGTATACTTCATGGAGATTTGCTTGTTGCGAATACCCTTAATATCTGTAGTGGTTTTTCCCAAAATTGGCATCTCAGTTATTGAGTCAAGTGATCAATGATCATTCTAAACTTTTGGAGCAGGTTTTTAATAAGATTTCAACACACCATGGACTAATTGGGAGCTAGTTTGGAAATGTCAGTATGGGAGCATGTGAATAACTCATAACATTAGACTTCAGTAACGAAAGGCGATAGCATGCAAGTCAATCACTCACCGCTTAACCTACGGATTCAACGTCTTTTTGGCAAGAAACGCTCTTACTAGGGTAATCTATATTCTCTTAGGCTATTCTTGATTTAAAATATGACATGGCTCTCACTTTCGAAGGAGAGACATCTTCTACTCATAGGTTATATTGCGTCTACCTCGACAAAATCTAACATGAACAATTTCAAGGGTTAATGTGAATTCTAAAGATTATATCTTAACATTCATCTCATTACCCAACACCACTTACCTTGATGCATGATGTCTCGATCTCCCACACTACTGTTTCTTAATGCTTAAAAGTCATATATCTTACATGGGAACTTTTGAACCATCAATTTTGCATCTTACTTCTTGATATTGTGAGACTTCCCAAAAAAAGTGTGTCAATCTACTTTCTAGGATCTAGAATTTGTTGTCATCTATTGGGATCCCAAGTAATTAGCATCAAGAAAAAAATGTTTACAAACAATTCATAAGTATTCTTATTCATGATTTGATGTCTCACCAATGATACACTAACAAACATAAAATGAAGGTATATTTCTTGGTTGTGCAATAGTTCGTTAGTTCAATGGTTTCTAAAAGTTCGTGACTCCGTTCAATTTCCCAAAGTTCAACTCATGCAAAACATGTTCATCCTAATACATGTAGAGGTAACCAATGTTTCTTATTTTATATTGCTCATGCTCATGGTGACCCATACAAAGAGGATTTATGTCTTGTATCTTACGAAAGAGAAATTTCTCACATAATTTCAATTACATAAAATCCTTAAATCATGGGAAATTTCATTAGTTTTTTTGAGGTGCATAACTTGCCTTCTAATTTCCTCACTTTCCTAATACCATATATGAAATTTGGTAAACAAACTTCTTTTGTTGATAAATTGAAACTATGTTTGTTTGTTTTTTCTAAATGAAGGAAACTTCAAAAAGCCCATTCATTTATCATACCTTTTCATCTTTAGTGCCATTTAGAGGACTTCCCAATTCCACAATATGAAAGAGTTCCATTTGTCAAAATAGGCCTCGTGTTGAAGCAAAGCTTCTCCAAGTAGCATAGACTCCATCAAATACAATGGGCTCTACTTCTAAAACCTAATTACCATGCACTAACATTCATCTCATATAAAACATTACAACCTTGAATTCTCTTTCTGGGCAATGTATTCACAAATAATTGTTGCTTGTACCGAACGTTGTTTGTACCGAACGTTGTTTGTACCGACCAACACAAAGGGTCAAATGTCTTAACCCCTAAGTCGCTCTATCAAGAAGATTGTGATTCAAGATGGAATGTTCATCGACTCCGACAATTGCTTTCTCAGACTATTACATAGACATTAATTCATCATACTTAATTAATACTATTTGATTATACTATCTTGATCGATTGTTAGTTATATATAATAATCTGTCAAATAGAGAAAATGACAAAGCAGACAACACAACATAAACTCTAACTACCAAAATTATATTAATATTTATATAACCAAAACAGATCGATATTGATACAATGTTCTAAGTCCCTTTTTATAGGTGACCCGAGAGATTCTGCCAAGATAATACATTTGTCTATTCAACAAGAACCTACAGTTACCCTAACTGTTCTATTCTATTTTTCTTACTTGGTAAAAATCACTATTTCAGCTACTTCCTTTCACACTAGTCTATTACTACTCCGACTCTGACTAGTATAATTCGGTTAGCCGACCGGCTAGCACATGGCATGCCCGTGGGACAATGCCTTGCACGGACGAACCCCAAAACTTAGTGATGGTCGTTTGCTTCATTGTCCCCATCCTCTCGGTCATCATTCGGGTCGTCATTATCATTGTTGTGGTCTTCTTCCTTCAGCTCACCTTCGTCGTCCTCCTCATCAAGATGTCCAACAAATTGGGTTCCTCATCTTCCTCATCCTAGTGTTGTTGGGAGTTAGCAGATCTTCTAGTTGTTGTGTTTGCTCAGCCTGGAGAGTCGACTTTGCCTCTCTCTCTTGATCCAAGTTTTCTTGTCGTGACTTCTCCGACTCTATTCCCTTGTTGATTTGTTCAATTTGGCCGTACTCCTACTCCATTGTGTCATGGTCTGACTCTAACTCCTGTCCTCGTTGCTCCATTACCTCATCCTCGACCTCTATTGCTTCTTGTTGCCTCTCTTGTTGGCAGTGTTCCTTTTCATAGGAATCAAGTTATAGAGCGTGTGTAATCTGTTGGTTGTCATATTCTTCCAACAACTTGTTGATTTCCTCCTTATAGTGCGTCGTTAATTCATATTGTTAAGAATTAGGTAATTAAACAAGGGTTAATTAGTACCTAATTATGTGATTAAGTTAAGCGGAAGATTAAGTGATATGTGTGTGAGAGGAAGAGAGAGGGGAAGTTACATTTATTAACAACACAAGATGGGGGATGATTAACTCTATATTAAATTAGCATCATCATCATCAAAAATACCCACAATGAGGTATATATACAACTCATATGCAATGGTGCACATGTGTGAGTAGAATATAGGTACAAGGATGTAAGTCCTATATTCAATATACTTGGTAGTGGAGGATCTTGAATGTATCCCCACTTGCGTACAAGTACAAAATCCTATTTAAGGGTTTATAGTCAACACTACTAACTAGATTCTATCTAAGTAACTACGAAGTTACATGGTTGACTAAATAACTAAACTAAGTTGAGCTTGATCTCTCAACACATATATATCTCCAACCAACTCATCTTTTACTTTGGTTATGCTCACCTCATTCATCTTGAAAAATCCTTGATGTTGCTTTTTCCTGTTCTCGTGGTCGACCCTTAATAATTTTAATCCAGCTACTTGAGCCGACCACTACTTCCAATTGTCGTCCAGAGGCTTTTGTGATGGCCTAATGCACTTTTTTCTTGTGTCTGTTCAAGATGGCCTGTACCTTTTCCTCTCCCATGCTGAGTCAATATTTTAAAGCACTGATTTCATTTTTTAGCTCTTCTTGTCGACTTGCCGCGGAGTCGTGCTCCAACATCACTTTTGCTTCTGCCATGATGAGTGTGTTTCGCACCTGTTAATACTTATCGATGAGTTGTTGGTAGCGTTGAGTCATGTCCTCTTTGTCGGCTTCGAATGTAGCAATGTGCTTCTTATTTAACTCTTCCTATGTGTTAAGAGTTGCTTGGAGGTCATCGGCCATTCTTTGTTTCCTATTAAAATGGATTTTGAGACATGTAAGTTGACCATTGAATTGATCCATTTCCTCCTGCCTAGTTTGAAGTGTGTCCTAAAGTTTTGTCTAGAACCCTTCCATCTGATGATGTGCCTTCCGGTGTCAGCCTCGAATGCTTTGGACTTTGGTGTCTGCTTCTTTTATTTGTTTATTGGCACATTTGATTATATCATTTTTTTCTTGCAATTGTTCCCATAGCCGCCTGTCGGGTACATGCGAAATCACATGTTCGTACATTTGAAGTCGTTCCTCCGCTACCTGCAACTTCGACTCTACTTGTTGCAATTGGACCGTTAATTCCTCATTGGTTGGGAAGGACCATGAGATTGCTATATTAAGCTCCTTATTAGGCAATTATTCACCCTCGACAACTTGTGTTCTTAACACACATAAATCTAAAATTTCCTTGGCCATTATGAAGTTCAACATTTAAATTTAGAGAGTGGGTGATACCATTTGCCTTATTTTCAATTTCCATTGTACAATTCTTAATTAGTGCTCGCCTCCAAATAGGTTGTGCGACCCAATCATCGTGTGCAATGTGCACCACCAATATTCCCAAGCTCCGCGCAATGTTGACCACTTTTATAGTAAAGGACACAATTAGGACTTTCCGTTCATGTTGCGACTCAAGATTATAATAGGGCGGAAGTTCAAATCTCTAGCCTCCCCTTGTTACATTGCACCATTGAATTAAATCAACAAAGAGCTAATCCTTTTGTGACAAACATTGTTTCACTACTCGAAGGGAAGACAAGAAGTAATCTTATTCCTTGCAAGAAATGATTTAACGACATTACGTATAGGTATATTATTGTACTTTTATATATGCTTACATTAACCAATGCTTGGTCATTAAGCTTGTCTTCACTTATGTATTGATGTTGGGAATGAATATGTGATGTATGAACCCATATAATATAGGCCTTACTACTACATTGGAAACACATGCATGATTATGGGTGTGCCATCTTGTTTTGATTATTTACCCTCGGATCAGTTCATCCACATTTGTATTTTGTAGTAACAAAATATTTTTTATTTAATTGTTTTCTTAGTTTAAATTTTGTTTTTCAGAAGTGAGCTATTAATAAACTAGAAACACTTGCATTAGAGGCAAGATTATTCTTATGGTGTTGCATACTTTGGGTATTAACTGTTGGGATTCATCTTCAATGAAGACATATTGTCTCAACAAGATGTAGTAGATGTATAATCCGTTTAGAATCAATGAAGCATTTTGTTCTAGTATTTCCACTTGAAAGTAAACATTTTGTGAACAGAGTAATGCATCATCAACTTACAATGATTTCCAAGACTTCGGTTTGGATTTTTTTCTTTTCTTTTTAGATATTTCTTCTTATTACCACAGTGTTCACATATTATATCTAAGTTTTTAATTGGGTAAGCTTTTTAGAATTATAGACTATATGGATATCACATGAGCACATGATCTTCAATTAACCAATTGCAAACGAGTTCTTCCTTGAGTGTTATCTTAGGTTGTCATTGTCTTGTTGTCTCCAGGTTCATCATATATCCTTTGGCATAACATTGTCATTTTCCTCACTTTTAGGTTTTCATTAGTAATATAAAACATTACTTTAAAAATGAGAAACACATGAAGTTTGTTTTATTAATTTGGTAAAACATTTCAACACATGCAAGTATAAGTTTAAATTACACTACTTTGAGCATTCTCCAACAATATGAAAGGTGGATGCACACAAATACTAGAAGACTCCTTTGTGAATTTTAAGATTATGCCCTAGCACCATTTTCTTAGTACACTTAATAAACTAATTGCCATGTCCAACATAAGTGGATATTATGCATATCCATACGACCATAAGCATATTGTTCATATTTCATCATAAATAGGATAGTACACCATCGCCTACTAGTATGACAATATTTTGTTATGAAATGTATTGATTAACTAGATTATCACACAATGTTCATTGTAAGTGGATATCACATATTTAATGTGTTCATGGGATGTAACATGGATAATTTTAACCATAATTGAATAAAGTAATGATAAGTCATTTAGTCATGAATCATAATTATGTGTGTCCATATGTGTGGAATATCACATCATCGATCATGTGGTGGTGGATTATAATGTGTCAATGAATAAAATTATTGTGTGTTCTCATCAATCTTGTAATTCAAATTGACTTGTGAAAGGTTGTTCGTCATGCAATTCACACTAACCCATACTTGGTTATGAAGAAGAGGAATAGCTAGACACTAGATGGAAGAGGAATACATAGGTAAGCTCCTCCTTTATACGTGGCACATTTGTCAACAGTTATTTGCCAAACCATGGCCAATTAATTTGTAGATGAGGAATTATTCCACAATACAATTTAAGAGGAAGAGGAATACAACAATTAACCTAATTTATATATGCAATATTGCAATTTCTAGCATGAACACGAAAATGAACAAGGGCATGGGCATGGAAAACATTTCAAGACTAGTTTTGTACATTTGCATGTGTGCTTGCAAAGGCGGCCATAATACACCAAAAGGCACCCCCAAAATTCCATCATTCATTCAATGGGAAGCATGCACGTTCTTGACCACTTTTGAAGTTTGGTCCCTTGATTTCTTAAAAGTAGAAGTTAATGAGAAGTTTGAGGAAACCGAGGTCCAAGACATGAAGCCACGCACTCTGTATCTACCAATCTACATTCCCTTTTGATATGATTGAACTGCGACAAAGTATATGGAGTGTCCCTTTAGTTTCTTAAATACATGTTACAAATGAAATGGTTTGAAGGGTTGAAGTTAGGAGTCGGGATATGGTGGTCCATTATAAAACCACGACAATAAAAGGAAAGAACATGAGGTATAGAGACAAGAGTGTGCATTGATAATAAAAATGCCAATGCCAATTATATGACTATATATATATACACACACCTAGGGTCCCCCTTCTTTAATGAAAGAAAAAGAGAACCACGCTAATTGTTTTGTTTCTTCGCTAACCACACATTAATAGACTATTCTTCATTCTTTTATATTGTCATTTACATCCAATTCAATCCTCCGATGTGTCAAATTAGTAGCTGGATGATGGGTGACATGCCAAAGCTTCACGAATTATATTGATCATCGTAAGAAAAATATTACATATACGTGTCGACAAAAAATAATAGAAATCAATGACGGGATGATGAGACAAAAGCAATCTCTTATCAAATTATTGCATAAAAATGATTTCTGTCCTATATTGAATGATATGATTTCTATGTATCTCATGTTGTTTCGGAAAATAAATAAATTTGTGGCTCCTTTCTCACCTCGTCACCTCTATCCTTCCCTTGCCCCCATAAAATTCATTCTTTTCCTTTAAGATCATTATGCAAATAAAATACTCTACTACTATAATCACTCTTATAGCTAACAACTCTCAAGTGTAGAAGATGTTTAACCAATGATTAAGTGTATGGCTCTCAATATACAAGATATATAGAATCCATTAAATACAATTGTTACATGCATTCATCTGAGCAATACTACCCTTGTGTTTTAGGCATGTCAAGTCGTAGTTTACTTGTCTCCTTCACTAATTACATGGTGTATATGAGTAAAACCAACTCTTGTATTTAAAATCATGGTTTGTCGACTGATTAATTATTCACTTATAATAAGGCTTTGAAATCATTCATCGATATATTCATAATATTTATTCCACATTTCATTAGTAACATGTTTAATATTTTCATTGGTACCCCCACCTAGTTTACATGTAGTTTGATATATATATCATGGAGTTCTTTACAAGGGTTTTGTCAGCAAATACAAGGTCTAGAGAGAATAATGTCAACAAGTTGTTGGAGTCTCAAAGTATTATCCAAGCTTTCAAGGAAAATTTGGTACTTATTATAACTTTCTCTGACCTCATGAATTCTTATTAATTCATAGAAAACAATTGGCAAATTCTGTTGCAATAATGAGTCATAGATTGACTTTAATGCAAGCATTTCTTTTTAACATAATTATTTGGATTATGGTCAATTTCATTAAAGCTTTTTTTATAACCCTAGATTAATCTCAATTGTGGTAATGGATTTTGTGACAGGAGGGGCTCCAAAATTTTGTGCAAGACAAAGAAAATCATGAGGTTCGGAGTTTGATGGATATGCTCTACGATTCATCATTCCCCGAAGAGCAAGTAAAACATTCATTTCATTAAGTATATAATTATAAAATAGTCCTTTGGTGATTAATGAATTTCCATACTAGAGCAACATATGAGTTCCATAAACCTTTAACATTGTACAATGTAAACTACTTGGCAATGAATGCTTTTTAGTGCCACATACATTTTCTTGATTGTGGTGTATAATTTAACACTCAATACCACTAATGCAAATATCTGATGTGAAGCAATACATATTCATATATTGTTTGCAGATGTTCATGAAGGCTCCTGTTCGAACAAGGTTGCAAGCTAGGAAGGAACTTGTACTGAGAATCCTAGGGGGCTTGGACACTATAGGTATGAAATACAAATACACATACATATAATTGAACGAAATTGAAGGTGAAAATCACATGTGTCTCTATTCTCCTTGGCATGCAAAACACAATCATAGTAGAAAATTAGAGTTTAGCAAACACCACATATACTGAGGAAAATGTTTAGTAAACATGTTTATTAGATGTGGAAATTACATAAAATATGCTTGTTTATTTCTTATGATGATTGGAAAGTCATGAAAATATGTAGGCATTCCGGTAACACGACAAATGGTGGCCTTTGTGAGGAAACATGGGGTGGACATGATCGCAGAGACGATACTAAAACTGATGGAGATTTTGGCACCACTAATGGAGAACAAATCGGCACCCGAGTTCACAACCGACGATGTATTGGATGCTATGGACTTTGAATGGCATTCCGCAAAAAGTACGAACAACTCGAAGAATACTTCTATGGGGAGCCCTAGTCTCATTAAATCCATCGCCAACTCAGTTAGCAATAGTAATAGTCCCTCAAGAGCGAGTGTCGCATCGGTCACGGACATAGTTGATGGAAATAAACCAAGTAGTATTACAATACAACCTTTTAGTCGAACCATCTCAGACAAAAGCATCTTTTCTCGATCGCTCGAGGCCACATCCATCAAATCTCTTCGAGATGTCAAGCAAAGCAATTTCAATGCCAAGTCTTCTCAAGTTAGTAGTGGCACTCCCCAATCGATCCCGGATACTAGTAATGCAAGCTCTACTAGTAATAGTGGTGACCATCATCAAATAAGGTTATCCTCTTACCGACGACTAGATGGCAATGTCTCGCCAAAGTTATCAAATTTACCGGATCGTGAACGACTACCGGAGAAAAGGTCCAATCATGTTAGGGACAAGAATGCTAGCTCCATGGGGCTATCTCATGAATCGGGTAAAGCATCGATTTTGTTAGATATTTTTGTGCAATCTATAACAAAATCGCACTCCAGCATTACTTTCCCCGAATTTGTTTTGCACAAACTTATGTGAATCTCTCTACTTGTTATGATCACCAGACTCATTAATGCCCAGCGGTAATTCGGAGAACAGAGCATTAAGCATGTCGGGGGATACCGAGACCAAAACCGATTTGTCTACTTCTAGTTCGAATGCTCCGGATTCATCTATTTCCAGTTCGAATGCTCCGGATTTTTCTACTTCTAGTTTGAATGCTCCGGATTTTTCTTCTAGTTCGAATGCTCCGGATGATGTGAACATAGGTGGTAATGCACCGTCACGAGAAAGTGTGGATCATGCTGGTGAATCTAGGGATACTTATACCTCAGAAGATCCAGTTATGGATTCTAGGTCACAACAAGAAGAGATGGTTATGGTTGGTAGTTCTCATGATGGTGGTTCATCCTTTATACAAGAAGATCATATGTTGATCCCGATAAGCATGAATGCCGACGAATATATCCCTATCCTATCCTTCGAGGAAAGTATTACTAGTGACAATGTTGGTGTTGGCACACTAGAAGATGGTAATTCTCATGAAGACCACACCCAAGAATCTGAAATTGTTCAAGCTGAATGCGAGACTAATGCCGATCAATCTTCGTGCATTCTTCTTCTAACTGAACCCATGGAAGAAACTTCGATTACACACAATGATGGCCATGGTGATGGTGATGGTGATGGTGATGGTGATGGTGATGGTGATGGTGATGGTGATGATGATGGTGATATAATGGATCTCCATCATCTCAGAACAGCAACATATCCTATAATGGAGTTTTCTAATGAGATGTCTTCTTGTGACCACATTTCTAGTTTACCTGTCAATCATCAAATTTTGGCTCATACCGATCCGGCAATAGACAGTATTTGTGTTGAGGATGAAACTCTACCCAACCTTAGTGATGCCAATGATTTTCAGGGAGAAGTAACACCTCAATATGTGAGCCAATTTGTTGAGAACATAACTGATGAACCAATCTATGAGTTTTATGACGATATGATTCAGATTCATCATCGTCCCTCCATAGATATGGATGGTCATGGTGACAATTTTTGCTATGCACCTATAGTTGAAGGCATACATTTCATTCAAACTCTTCCTGAAGATGTGTCGGACGTATTCAATGGAAAAGCTTCCTTACCAATATCACTAGAGCCCAATATGGATATTGTCCCCAACACAAGTATTTGTTCTTGTGACAATGTTCCAATATCTAATGATATTGATCCCAATTCAGCAAAGGATGAAAACATGGACGCAATCTCTGTTGATGACGAGTTGAACGTAAACATCAATGTGGATCAAAATACGGATGAAATCTCCGTCGATGACAATGTTCCAATATCTAACGATGTTGATCCCAATTCAACAAAGGATCAAAACATGGACACAATCTCTATTGATGACGAGTCGAACGTACAGATCAATGAGGATCAAAACACGGACGAAATCTCCATTGGTGATAATGATGCGTCGAACTTACAGATCAATAAGGATTATCTGACACTAGATCAGTCGATAATACCAGATATCCAGTGCGAAAATCTCACGAAGGATGTTGAAGATGTGCAATGTGCTCATTTGATCGAAATATATTGTGCCAATACACATAATCCATGTGATGATGAGAAAGTCGCCAATGGCACTATCATCCCCGAAGAGTCAGAAGGTGCTGAAAAAACATTCCCAGTTCCAGTTATCATCTTGGATCAAGAAACCACAGATTCTCGTGTAGATGAAGTGGATGCAAACACTTCAATGATTAATTTATTAGACAAGGATATTGATAATAAGTTTGTAGTAGAATGTGCAAATATTGACATGATTGATCATGATGATGTGCCTGTCCATGATCAAGGGCAATTATATGTCCAAATTGCAGATTCAGATAGACCTCATATGAACCTTGATAAACAAGAACCTACTAATTCTCACAATCAGGATGATTTGTACAAAGGTTCACACCCACTAGACCATGACCAAAGTGATGGTATTGATTCAATCAAATGCATGACCAATAATGCCATGGATATGGAGAATGAACAAATGAATCAGCAAGATTTAACTTTGGTTAATAGGCAACTTCACATGAGGAGTCAAAGTGACCAAACTTTGATGTGGCACTTATCCGAAGTGATGAAAGCTTATAAGGCTAACAACTTATCGGCTAGTTATCACGGAGGTGAAATTGCATGTCGTGATCAATATGATGTTAATTCATATCCAGTTAACCTAAGGCTGAGATTTAGTGAATGTCATAGGACAATTGAATCAATGGATCTTGACTACATGAATAATAGAGATCCTTCGATCAAGTATGGTGGAAATATGTCCAAATTGTGGATGAAAGGTCATAACGAGAAGGACAACATAAGCACTAGTACTGAAGAATCAGGGCCATCATCATCGAGTGATGTTTCCCCCATCGAATCAATATCTTCTAGTCCATCTGCACACCACTTATTATCTGGTATACTAATATTGTAAGACATTATTTCTACATGTTAGGTATATTCAAGGTGAGATGGTTGAATTCATTTTCTTAACTTTAAAAAAGCAGATGAGGTGGAGTTCTCCAATGGAAGTCCTTATGGTTACAATGATATGAACCAACAAGGGACTATATCGAATTCAATGTCTACATTATTATCCACTGAGGAGCAGCAGCAACAAAGAAGTGGATTAAAAGATGGAGGTAAGTTCTGATTTCAATTCTTCATTGAGAATGTACAAATTTTAGGGTTTCGGGTGTCAAGTAGGAGATTCCACAGTCTCCATCATAGTGTTCACTGTTAAATATTGTAGTTTGTTAGGCAAACATGAATCATGAGGGAAAGTGTGGAGCTTGCCCATATGTCATGGGAAAATTTCAAAAAAAAATAGCAGGGAAAGTGGATTCTCTGTCCATGGGATCAGCCCTCCCCCATTGATCATAACCAATCTCCTGTGGAGGTTAAAAAAGATATTTCATCCTTGTGAAAAAATGTGTCTTCACAACTTCTATGTGAATTAATTCTAGCACTTCATATAGGTTTCTTAATTAATGGGGTTTTGCTTGATGTTTCTTCATCTTTTATTATGTTAGGCCCATCTTTCATTAATGATAGTGTACAAGAGATCCCACAAAGAGAGATTACGGAAGGGGACATATTAGAAACCGATGATGTAATCGCATCTAACCATAAACCAGAGATGCAAACTCATTCGATCAGTGAAGATCTCATCGGAAATCTCTTGCATATTGAATCTAGTAGGAAGGAATCAATGCATAATTTGCTATCACACAAACAGAGCTGCGATTCCCGAAGTTTCGGGTACAGGAATCCGAGTTTGATACCAATGCCACAAGATGACGGTACGGATGCTCGACAGATAATGCCGGAGTGTTCCAAGAATGATCAGGAGGGGATTTCCACATCCTCAGAGAAGATTCATGATGATGAGTTAATGAGCACGAATGAGTACACCGGAGAGAAAGATCAGTACTGTGCGGGCATGGCGAGCAGTTCGTCTTCTATATCTTTTCTTTCCGAGATGTCATACAATTCATCTCCCGAGAGATCCGTAAGTACTGACCGAGATTTTGGTAGCTGTGATGGGCAGTGTATGTCTTCAGTGCAAATCACGGGATCGCAGATGAAATCGAGCGGCGACAGTGGCACTTCACAACGCGATCGCGAGTCTGGAGGGACAATTCATAAGAAGGAGAGCAATATTCATGTGTTAAGTCATGAGAAATTGGAGACTTATAACAAGAGTGCAAGTGACAGGAGTTATGTGGAATTGTTGAGCTCAAGTGGTTTGGATGAAGATGCAAAGCCAACAATGGCACATAATGATGGACATGGCCATGGCCATGGTGATGGTCATGGTGATGGTCATGGTGATGGTCATGGTGATGATGGTAATGGTGATGATGATGATGATGAACATGAATTAACTCACCTCATACTTAAAGATAACGCCAAGCCGAATGGGTTGCCAAAGATTTCTGAAGAATTAATGCACAATGAGCTCGATCAATCACTGTGAGGATCCCAAACCCTAAATATTGTCTTTACTGTTTTTCTTCACTGATTAAGGCGCCTCAAATGACTGTTCCTTCTTCTCCTTTTCCTTGCTTTCTCGCCCTAATTTCGACAGAACAGAGGATTGAATGTCTGATAATTCATCAGAAATTTGGTTACTCTGTTCTGGGAAGGAAGGGAAAACGTTCACTCTGTTCTTCCCAAAATACTCGTCGTATTTTCTTAATTCAAGAAATACCCCTCGTATTTTCAGAATACCCAAAATACCCCTAGTATTTTTCAGAATTCCCAAAATACCCCTACACGTTCAATACTTTCTTTCAAAAAATGAATTCCCCCTCCCCAATTATAACCCTAATTTATTCCACAAAATCTTATAAATCCGACTAAAAGAGGATATGCCGTATTCTTTCAAAATTCCCACAAAATACCCCTTTGTCTTTTTTCCACCAACAAAGAGCTCTTGGGGGTCATCAATCTGTTATCCGGTTTAGAGTTTAGGGTTTAGGGTTTACTTACGAGCATTACGTTTTTAAACTTTCAATAACTAGGGATTCAAAAGCTTCAATAACCTCTCCATACATGACCCCCCCACCCACATGTTGGACAGGTCTCGAAACTTCCAAATATTCCCCACAATAATACCTACTTGCTACCCTGGTATCTAGACTTTATTGCTTACCGAGTTTTCGTTGTGTTGTGCCACAGATCAAGCTGCGTGAGTCCAGATAACCATGCCTCGCAACAATTACTACTGGGCAAACATCATGATACCATTGTGAAGAGCCCGATGATAAGCTCGCCTAGGAAATTATGGATCAATTCTAGTACTGGTAGTAATAAAGCTTCTCCCACAAACCAGAAGAATATGGGTTGCTTCTCTTGTTTCAGAAAACCTCGCGTTGAATAGTAGTGTGTGGATGGCCGTGATAGCTCACATTTCGCCTATGACCAACCGAACTAAGTCCAAAAGTGGAAAGTGGCAACAGTTGTTATGGTAGCTTGGTAGGGTGATATAGTGTATTTCCTAAGACAAATGACTACCTCGTATTGAGTACTCCTTGGCTATTTACAAAACAAGAAGTTTTGAGTTTGGATGTGTTGAAAATTATATTGAATTCTCACTGTGGTGACAGTCAAGGGAACAAAATCTTCATATGGGAGGTGTAGTTAGTAACCTGGAACAAAAAATACAATTGTATTGTGTTTATATATTTGAGGAATGCATATTTATTATTATTTATTCTTACTCAAAATTAGGAGGCAATTCAACAATATGTACACTATGCATAAATATTACGGTGTTTTGTTATTCTTACTCAAAATTAGGAGGCAATTCAACAATATGTACACTATGCATAATTATTACGGTGACATGCATACATTTTATGTTTAGACACTCAACAAAAACATGGATAAGGGTAATAATGTTTTTCTTTTGTGTTCATAGATATTAAGGAACAAGGTTTTTTCAATTCATGAATTGGACTGTTATCTTTTGCAAGCACTAGACCACAACATCTAGGATTCTATTCAACATAATAATGTACGAGCAATTCACCCAAAATTCTAACGAGGAAACTCCCACACGTTCTTTTAGGATACCTTTATAAAAGATGAATCAAGAGTTTGAACGAATAATGTGGTGCCCATTCCTTCAAGCTCTATTTCCACATCATTCATTCAAACTCTTGCTTCATCTTTCATAAAGAAAGCTTCTACGTTGTTTACTTAATTGAATTACCACACTATTTTATTGCCAATTAATACAACATCATTTAGGTATTCTATCTCAATGTGCATGGTTCACCCATCAAAGACATTATTCAAATTTGTGATAATCATGCACCTTTGCTTGATGCATGCTATCCATATTTGGCTCCCCCTTTAATTAGCATCATTATTTCTCCTCGAAGAAGTTTTCTCAACCAAACTACTTCATGTTCCACATAGCACACCGCCTAACATTCTACTTTTGTTAAGGATAACTATTAATGACACTTGATTTCTTCGTATTATCGCACGAAAAACAAAATTTAGAGGTAGAGATTTCATCCCTTTCATGTCTCAAGTGTAATTTAAATGACAATATCATGCCAATTTTGTCTGTAAGCCAAAATTGATGTCAAACTTAATAATACCCTTCAAGTGCCTTAGGATATGCATCCTCACTTGCCATTGGCTCTTTTGTTCAAAAGACTTTGGTGTGATCTTTGATCATATCTTCGTTAATATTGTCTTGTAGTACACGAATATAGGAACACATGTATTAGAGGTTAATATTTGTCCACTTTCTCCATCTTTTTGCTTCATGTCTTCATTAGCTCTTGCCTGAATCCACTGTCCTTACCCCTGCATCCAATCCTTGAGTCATCCATATATTCTCTCGTCTTATTTTCCAATGTCTATGACAACTAACCCTAATGACTAACCATTTACTACACTAACTTCTCAAGCTCTCCATTGACCACAATTCAATGTATTCACACCAACAAGCACATAAAGATCTTCCTCCTTTAAAGACAAAGTGGAGCAAATAATCAATTTCATTGTTTTACTATTGAAAAGAAACGATTTTGATAAAGTTTACCATGTTTGTTTCTCCATTTACATGGTTTGGAGAAAAATTGTGCATTTCCCATATGTATTATAGCATCAACAAATGAAATGTTATTTTTATGAATATCTTTAATTTTATACCATTAACGATTCCATCAGAAGATGTCCCTATACATTTAAATAGCTTAACATGTGGTGTGAATTTTGATGGGGTGGTACCCTTTTCTTTATTTTATTTTATTTGCCAAGAAAGATACTATAATGTATTAAGAAACACCCTAATATTGTACATGAAGTATGTACATATAAGTAATTACCTCCATGCTAACTTCTAATTGGCGGCTTAAATAAATACTTTGATGTAGAGTAGAACCACTCAACCTTGTTCGATTTCTGCATATGAAATATGCCTTCTTCCCATATGGCATGAAACTCCAATCATCGTAATTCTACTTGTTGCGTATTACCTTTTGTTTTATCCAAAGAACCTCTGAGATTATGCTAATCTCTGTCCAAATCCCCTAAATGATCTAGGCAGGTTTTTTTGTAATATTTTGGAATACCTTCAAATATCTAGCCTTCCAAATATACCAAATTGTGATACTAGTTACCAATTAAAGTTTACTAGTCTCTATTTGTGGATTCATGGGTATAGTTGTTTTTTGCATAACACCATGTCTCATATCAAGAGCATTTGTAACATCATCGTGTTCATATACCATTGGTTGATCTTGTAGTTGTACAACTTTCCTATAGTTGATCAAAACAATTTAGTGAAAACTCATTACAAATATCGTCACAAGCTTGTGGTCAATTTGTAGGACATATATAGGAGTAGAATATGTATGCAAGAAAGCCATTATGCTTATATAATCAAAAGATATAATCTTTGTATTAAAGGCATCATCCTTATGAGGTCCATCATGCACTATATAAAGGCTCATTGAGCTTTTAATATCTATGGCCTCGGTTTTGGCTCAAACCAAACCATTAAGTTGTGGTTTAATGGTTTATTGGTTCCAGAATAATTAAATGGTTCAGTTCGGTTCGGATTATTAATAAATGGTTTAGTTAGGTTCTAAAACTCGAGTTTATCGGTTTATATGTTTAAGTTGTTTGATTTAAAGGTTTATTGATTTTTGGTAAACTTTTTTATTTCTTTAATGATTTATAAATTTAATGGTTTAATTAATATTTTTTATAGGCTTGATTAATTTTAATTAATGATTTTTTTATTGATTTAATTAATTTAACTCAAATGTTTATTTAATTTAATGTATTTTTGTTTATTTAGTTTTTTAATTATTTTGACTTAAATGGTTAGGTTTAAATTTTTACTAAATAGTTCGATTTGGTTTTAACTTTTCCCTAACAAGCTTGGTTAAAATGATTGGTTTTACCTTTTCTTAAATCATTTGGTTTAAATGGCTTGACTGTTCAAAATGGTTTGGTTTGATTTTTGTATAAATGGTTTCGTTCAATTTCAATGTAAACAAATTGAATTGAACCGAGCCCATTAGTAGCTTGTAAATGTTCGTAAAACCATAATTATAACCAATATTGTGTCAAATTATTTTTCCTTCATCAAATGCCAACAATCCATGTTCCATTTCATTATGGCAGTGGATTCTTTGTGTTATGGAAATTTCTCAAAATTGTCGCGGGTGTTAGCATGCTTGATCTTAAACTTGAATATGCAGAGTTTTTTTATAATTAACATAGTGAAATGTAAATAGCGCCAACCAAAAGTTTTACCATGACACTATTGTCTTTAAATATTTGTGAGCTTTGTAATTTTAATAAGAGAATGTTATCAATCTAGACACAATGAATTGCATGGACATAAAATTTGTCTTATTTTATGTGCAATCGTAATGCTTCCACGTAGTGCTTTAGCACATTATGACTTGTGTATCTATGATTTTATTTATTTATTTATTTATTTTCCAAAAAAAACTCCTTCCATTAGTTATAAAGATTTTACAGATGAGATTATTATATACAAATCCCTATATGGACACGATAGGTCCATCTTATCTGGATGCCCACTGCCTCAAGAAAGGGAGAGGACGACCATTGTTGGATAAAGGCTAGTCGTCGTCTTTCAACTCTATCGGAGTCGCCCTTGAGGCCATCATATTGACTCTTTAGAGTGGCTAAAGCTTCACTCCATATCTCTTGCATTAACATTATTGGTTGCGCGCTTTCGTTGGAGAAGACCTGTCTACAATGTTGTTTCCATAGAATCCAAAGAGTTATTGGGTTGACCAAGTTTAACACAACTTGAGATTTGGCACTAATAGGAGTTGAGTGGATATTGCCGATGGTGGAGCAAAAAATCTCTTGTGCTTTTATAACCAAAGTCATCCCCTCTTCCTAATGCTCATAGTTGACAATTGGGGCCTGCCATGGTAGCCAACATACATTACCCCACTTGATTGAACCTTGCACCTGGCATAATTGCAATAAGCGGCCACCCCCCCCACCCCCCCCATGTATCTATGATTTACCACCTCACGTATATGGTGTATATTAATCTTCAATCTCCTTTATCTTTCATTCCATTACATATTTATGAGTGAACCAAGATCATGCAGAGAGCCCCAATTATTTGCGAATTCAAAGATTGGACAATTTTGTATGTTATAATTAAAATAGCAATGTGTACTAGAGAGTTTCACGCAACATTTTATTATATACAACTAATATACATATATATAATACGACATAAAAGAAGTGATGTCATGTCATTAATGATGTAGCCTAGAAGCCTCTCAAACCCCAACAAAATGCAAAGGCCATTGGCCATGCTTGTCACTAACATCATGTGACTATGGAGGCACATGTTTATTTTTTGTGCTCGTGCCAGAATACTCTCAACCCTTTTTATATAGAGAGATGTTAAGGGAGGAGGAGAAGGGTATTTAGAGATAAGAGAAGGACTATAAAAAGGTTATATGGATATGAGAAAGTGTTAAGATAAAGATAGATAGAGAGAGAGAGAGAATCACGGGAGCATAGAATGTGATAGTGATATAACACACCTTTCTACCAAGAAAAAGTTTTGAAGGCAATTGCTCGAAGGATCACCTTCTAATAAGAAAAAAGTGGTCTCTTTTGGTTGGCACGGTGTGAAACCAATGACATGGAATCAAGAAAATGGCGACAAAAGAAAATCTAATTGTGTGGCTTTCTTTGGGAGTTGTATATACTACCTAGTTGGCTCTCTCTCCCCCTCACAAGTGTTTCTATAGGTAATTTTAGATTTGTTTGTGGGCTACTTCAGAGATCAAAAAGTGAGATGTGATGGATTCCATGCAATTTATATGATAGATATTATCTTGACCCAAGCTGGAGAAAATGAAATGAAACGAAAATTCGCCAGTTGTTCAATGAACAATGTCGAGATGACCACATCTATGACTGAGGTGATAATAACAATATCTCCCAAACAACGAAGTTATCCAATGCCTATTTCATTAGTCGAGAGGAGTTTGTCTCTTGTATCAACTAGCTTTACACCTACGAGGTTGATTTTTGTCTTTTTTACCTAGCCCCATGTGGTGGTTAGTCTGCCTTCGGTCGGTTGGATTGTTAGTGGGTGGGTTGATCTGAAGAAAGAGAGATAGAGGTTATGGGCATTTAGTGAATAAAGAGGAGACATACATGGAGAGTCAAGAGGTTATGGGCATAGAGTATGGGCATCTATTACAAATACATGCCTTTAGAAAAGAAAAGATTCATAATTTGAGAGAGAGAGAGAGAGAGAGAGAGAGAGAGTGTTCCAGTCAACCTAAACATACCCCAATATAATATATGTGTATGTATGCATTATCATTACCATCATCATCATCAGAAGAAGAAGAACAGAACATTTGGCCCAATGTAATGTATGTATGCAGTATCATCATCATCATCATCATCAGAAGAAGAACAGAGCATTTGGAAACTAAAGAAAAACAAAAGGAAATTTTTGGTTTTTCCTAAAATTAAGCACACATACACACATTATCATCACCATCACCATCATCATCATCATCTGAAGAAGAAAAACAGAGCATTTTGGCCTAATGTAATGTATGTATGCAGTATCATCACCATCACTATCATCATCTGAAGAAGAAGAACAGAGCATTCGGAAACTATAGAAAAACAAAAGGAAATTTTGGGTTTTTCCTAAAATTAAGCACACAAACACACACACAAATACACGCAATGGCATCGATCTTTGAGCTTCACAATGTGCGAGTGATCGGGTCGGGTCATGAAGTGGTGGTTCTAGGTCACGGGTTCGGGACCGACCAATCACTATGGAAACATGTCATCCCTCACCTTGTCCACGACTATAGGCTCGTACTCTTCGACAACCTCGGGGCAGGCTCGACCAACCCGGATTACTTTAGTTTCCAGAGATATTCTACCCTCCATGGCTATGCATGTGACCTCATTGCCATCCTCGATGAGCTCCGAGTCACTTCATGCTCTTATATTGGTCACTCTGTCATGGGTATGGTCGGTTGCTTGGCTTCAATTGAACGACCCGATTTATTCACCAAAGTTATCTTAGTCTCTGCTTCCCCAAGGTTAGTGAAGAGTCCAAATTCTTCTCTTGTATGTAGCTAGCTGGAGGATTTTTGGTTCTATGACATAGATATAATATTTTTAGTTAGGTAGTAGAATATTGGTTTTATTACATGGATATGGTCTTTTAGTTAGGTATTAGAATGTTGGTTTTATGACATAGATATGGTCTTTTAGGTTGGTATTAGAATGTTTGGTTTTGCAACATAGAGATGGTCTTTTAGTTAGGTAGTAGAATATTGGTTTTATGACATGGATATGGTCTTTTAGTTTGGTATTAGAATGTTGGTTTTGCAACATAGATAGGGTCTTTTAATTAGGTTGTAGAATGTTGGTTTTGCAACATAGATATGGTCTTTTAATTAGGTTGTAGAATGTTGGTTTTGTAACATAGATGATCTTTTATCTCTTAAGAGTTTGTTTGTTTTTTTGCTTCATATGAGGTCTTTTGTTGAGAGGTTCGATCGACCATTCAAAAGCTTTGGTTTATTTTTTTGGTCCAAATCAGCCCAAAAAAGAACCTCGGAAATTCTTTCTATTTTGTAGGTACTTGAACGATGTGGATTACTTCGGAGGCTTTGAGCAAGAAGACCTCGATCAACTTTTCGACGCAATGCAATCCAACTTCAAGGCATGGGTCTCGGGGTTTGCCCCCTTAGCAGTGGGCGACGACATGGACTCGTTCGCGGTCCAAGAGTTCAGTAGAACTCTCTTCAACGTGAGGCCGGACATTGCGTACACGGTAGCGAAAGTCATCTTCGAGAGTGATTTTAGAGGCATCTTGCCTTACGTGACGGTTCCGTGCCACATTTTGCAAAGTCACAAGGATCTCGCTGTCCCGCTCGTGGTTTCAGACTATCTTCACCAACACCTTGGGTCTAAGAGCATTGTTGAGATTCTACAGACCGAAGGTCATTTGCCTCAACTCAGTTCTCCCGCGGTTATCGTCTCAGCCTTGCGTCGACACTTGTCAATTCAGTTATGACACAACATGACGAAATCCAACCAGAGATCCTGACAAGTTTTTCTTTCTCGACCAAACCCCTCTTTAACGGTTTCTCAAGCATTCTTTTCATTGTGACACATTTTTCAAGGCTGAATCGAATCCATTTGTTCTCTTCAACCAAATTTTTGTGGATTTCTTTTGAGAATCCGTCAATTCTTTCTATGGAAAAAACTCATGTTGAGTTTGTTTTATCGGCAAATTTTCTGGTGATTTCTCTCCGAGTCGTAACTCTTTCATGAATATTGTGCAAGTTCAATGACCAGTGCAACATGTTGCTTTTATCTAATGGCAAACCTTGACAATGTTATTTGTATAATAACCATGTAATGGCAAAATCTCACCTTTGTGTGTGACCACATCATTTATGCTTTTTCTTATTCTCATCATGTTTTTACAATGGAGTTTGGTTTGGTTTATTGTGGAAAAGGTGATTGGTCGTGATGTGTTGGTTATAAAAATGAAATGATCCATTCGTTTACCCTAATTTCTCGGTCTTCAATGGCAATTAATTACCCATCGCGACATATTTGCAATGGCGTTGGATTGTGCTATGAAGGGTGATGAAAAAACAAAATGATGATGTGTAATTGTATGATGGACATGTATGCATATATCTTATCATAAATTGGTCATCCTACCAAACCTTGTGGTGGTAGACCTTGATAGTTGAGCTACACTAAGACATTGATGTTGTGATGGTTGGGGTACAATTGATGCTAAAAGTAGTCAACTCATGCTTGACTATGCAAATGTTTATGGTGGAAAAAAAAGTTTATTAACCTTTTCGTTGAAACGCCTCAAGCACATGCTGTGATGAATGCATGGACATTATGAAATGTGATGCGACATTGGTATGTGTATAAAACATATGTGACAAGAAAAATGTCTTCTTTATTTGAATTATTTATTGAGAAATAAAACGTTTGGGCTAATAACTTGTGAGTAGCTGGTATTGACATAATATCCATCCCTCGCATTGATATGTAAATTTTTATTTCTTGTGAAATTACAATTATGCCTCCTTCCCTTCCTATTATGTTAAGTTAAGACATGGGGAAGTAATAGATTGATTGGAGATCCGAGGTGATGCTATGAATCATGTGATCATCAAGGACAGATTATTAGAGGCACTAAGGATGACATCGCAAGATTTGAAAATGTCAAAACTAGAATATTACGTGTAGAATATTAACCCCCAATGTTGTCCTAGTACATGATAAAAATGTCTGAATGTATCCAATCACATCTCACTACCCCCATGAGCCTTAGCTTTTATAGAACCTTAACACTTCTTGGAAATTTGTTAGACAAGTTAGTTGTGGAGGTAGAATCATGCCATCATCATCCAAATATAAAGATATGCAATATGCAATGAAAACATAGTGGAGGATAAATATCACACACTTATCATGTGCTCAACATATAAGGTAATTTGGGGGAGATATGATGATTTGTTAGACATGCATGATAATGTAATTGTCATAATCAAATGTTCACCAAGAAGGGTGTGTACATAGACCAACCAACTTTAGGTGAAAATTCAAGAAAAAACTCATTGCCCTTTACAACATAAACAAGCCTCGAATCTTTAACCAAATAAGTCTATAACTTTTAGAAATCCCAAATCTAGTTCTACCTATTCAAAATGTCCTTATCCTTCTTTTGTTAAGCCACCATAACATCTTGCGTTGAAATCAACCCATCCCTTGCCATCAGATAAAATTGAATTTTGAACAAGTGGTTACCCTCCCAACCTAATGTCTTTGTTTCCACAAGATCTCCCTCTACAAAGATTTTGCAATCTCTCTCTCCAATGGAGGATGCAAGTGTATGTAATCCAAGCCAACAAACCAAGAAATGGTTGGCTATCACCAACCCATGACCAGCCACTTATTGATAATTGTTCACTACATTCCATCATGTGACCATTGTCTTTATGTTCCAAATTTGATCCATGCCTTCTCAATGAAATAAGGTACCAAGTTCCAACTTTGTCCACGGTTGTTTTCCTTCGAACATATCTTGAAGCATAACTTGAAGGAATGAAACTCTCCGGTGTCATGAAATGCACGTCGCATGTGTGCGGACAAGCACTGAGCCTTTATCGGTGGTGGCGGTGGAGGAACCAAAAGATGGTTTGAGATGATTGTTTTTACCAAGTTAGGTTTCGAACCCGCGAACTTTGAGATAGATTAAATCATTTCCAAATTCCACCAATAGACCAAAACAATCCGTAAATTAATATTTTTATATATATTGAATGACTTAAATAAAGAGGATGTGATTGTCCACACCTCAGATTTCAACCCTCTTTTCGAGAATTTTTAAGCCACGTTGCTCTTTTATTCTCCTCGACACATATATTGTTTTGTTTTTCTCTCTTCCCTTCTTTCTCCTCCCTTTACATAATAAGATGGGAGAAGAACTTTATATAGGGTCTCACATTTATTTTGGGCTAAGTGCATGTCGTCACCTAGCGCTCATGCTTTTGTTGACATACAATAATTATATTGATTAGATATTTAAGAATATATTTATTTAACATATAAAGTAATTATCTTAGTGATAGTTTTTTTTTTTTTTTCCAAAATGAAGTTACTTTCCCATTAGTTAGGAAGGATTATTACATAGAGAGTCTACAAGGAGACTTATACACACATCGGGGAGTCTTCCTCCGATCAAGTAAAAGAAGATGAGCCTACTTACAATGCCTTGCAGCCTAACTTAATGTAAGAAGCTAGCTATATCTAAGGCGATGCCCTTCAATGTTGCCTAGTACGAGTCGGCTCTTGGGGCCTACAACGAAGAGAGGGTGGCAGGTGAGTAGGAAACAACCAGCGTGGGGGCTGGTAATTCCACCTCGGGCCACTCCCGCCTTGCATCACCATAGGTGTGTTCCGCCATTTCTGCCAAAAGCGCAAACGGGCAGAGACCATGTCGTTGGAGTGGCTGCAAATCTCTTCCAGTTGCCCTCGTAGGCAGTTGATAATCGCGAACCATATGTCCATGATCACTTCCTCCGGGGGCCGTACCATACCTTGGAAAACCTTGAGGCAACGCGCTTTCCATATATACCACAAGGTGAAACCTGCGATCAGCATCCAGATTTCTGGAAACCTAGGGGATGCGGGCTGCAAGCCTCTTTCGAAGCAGATCTTGACGATTTTGCCTTTCGTGCATGCATAACACCAACTATCCACATTGACGGTGTCTGTCCACCCTTCGACCGAGTGATCAATCCATGCCGCAGCGCTCCACGAGGTTGTTCCTTCAACTTCACATGCCGCAAGGAGGCGAGTCACTCTATCCCAGATCTTTTGAGCTTGAGGGCAATCCCACAGACAACGTCTTAGAGTCTCAATAGGTCGAGAGCACAGTGGGCAGCCTAACGGGCCGCCACGTTTATCTAGCCATTCGCCAACGGGCACACATTATGACCGATCTGCCACCAAAAGAGCTTGATCTTTTCAGGCATGTGGAGACGCCAGAGACCTTTCCAAAAGGTAATGAG
Source organism: Azolla caroliniana (assembly GCF_043228905.1). NCBI lineage: Eukaryota > Viridiplantae > Streptophyta > Polypodiopsida > Salviniales > Salviniaceae > Azolla > Azolla caroliniana. The sequence continues at coordinate 6,387,615 of NW_028230456.1, read as the reverse complement.
CGTCTCATCGGGGATGCCCAATGTTCGCCAGCCATTGCGAAGGGGGTTGCCTAGCTGCAGCTGCAAAGTCCGACCCAATTTAGTGGTGTAATCGAAGAAGTGATGGAGTCTATCGTCATGTTTCCATCTGAAATCCCCTGGGTCCCAATCCAGATCGACAAGGGGGCGACAACCATATACCCTTAACCTCCAATGGGGTTCCACCTTAGCAACATCCGAGTCTGTCTTCCAGATGTTGTCAACCTGTGCCACCACTCGGATTGGGTGCCAAGAGCCCCTGCTCTGACTATCCCCAAAAACTATATCTCTCCCCGATCTGCTCACACCCTTTAGCGACTCGACCATTCCAACCTTGTCAAAGAGACCGAACCATGCATGTTCTCTTGCCTCCCCCATCGGAACCCTGTCAACTACCTCAGCTATCAGTCTCCACATTTTCGTAGCTCCCTTGAGGGGAGGGAAAAGGTCCTCTTGGGCTCTTCCTGAAACAACCATGCGTCTCCAATTGTCTATAGATAGGAGGCTTGTTTGTGCCAACTTTCCCCATGCTAGGCCCTTAAGTTTCCCTAGCATCGTGTCGTCACTTGTTCGCACGTGAGGATTCTAGAATAGTGGTTGTCTAGTCCATTCGGTCAATGTCTCCGGGGTGTGTTTGACCAAATGCTGTCGTAGATGGCACCATGACCACAAGATGGAGTTCGCGACCCTGTCCTCCGGATGGCAAGCTAGCTTGGGTGGGACTCTGCTCATGCAACACTAATTCAAGGAGTCGGGCCAAGGCCTACCATACTTGGGAGTCCCTGCTTGCAGCCTGTTGTGAAGTAGTACCTTCCAGCACCCCTTACCTGGCAGGAGGCAGCGAACCACCATTTTAGCCAGCAATGAACGACTCTGCATTAAGGGGTCTATGAGGCCAAGCCCCCCTTTGGCCCGCAGCCGCGTTAACCAACACCATGACACTCTGGCAGCAACCCTTGGGTTGTCCTTACCTGACCATATAAACCCCCTGATGGCAGCCTTAATCGCGTGCAGACCTGTAGGGTCCATAATCCAGCAGGAGACTAAGTGCCACATGGTAGCGAGCAGCACTTGGTTCAAAACAAGGATCCTACCAATGAAGGATAGTTTAGATCTACTCCATTGGGTCAACTTCCTATTTATTTTGGCTTGTATGTGGGCCAATTGCGCTCCCTTGGGGATTGACCTCCCCATCGTAAATCCAAGGTACTTGAACGTTGTCCCATTAGGGACCCACATAAAATCGGCATGGGGTTGCCATCTTGGTTTCTCTTGTTCGTTGAACCATAGGCCTTGGGTTTTATTCCAATTGATCTTGGTACCAGCCGCTTGACAAAAGTCCTCAACAAGATGTTTAGCCCGCTGCAAATTCTCCTCATCACCTTGCAAGAAAAGAACCGTATCGTTGGCATATTCAGATAACAGCAAATCTTCAGTCGCATTGGGGATGGGCAATCCCCGCAGCCCGCTGGTTGGTGCTTGTAAGTAGGCGGAGAAAGCCTCGGTTACAAAGAGATAGAGATATGGGGCTAGGGGACAACCTTGCCTCACTGAGCGTTGTAGTTGGAAGGCGGGTCTCCTAGAACCAACCATCAGCACACTACTCGTAGTTGTTCGATAGAGTGCAGAAGTGCAATTCCTCCATTTTTGAGGTAGGCCCAAAGCTCTCATCACATTTTCCAAAAAGGGCCATAACACCTTGTCGTAGGCCTTCTCAAAGTCTAACATCAGAATAGTTGAGCTCGATACGGAGCGGTCGGCCCATGTCATAGCTTCCCAAAGAAGCAACACATTATCAAAGATACACCTGTTCTTGACAAATCCAGTTTGATTGTCATGTATGATGTTCGGTAAGAAGCTTGCTAAACGCTGAGCTAGGACTTTAGCGAGTATCTTGTATGCCGTGTTAAGGATCATGATTGGACGCCACTGGCGCAACTCTAGGCTTCGCTCTGACGCTTTGGGGATGAGATATATCATCCCCTCAGCCAAACCAATTGGCATCTTTCTTGAGGACCAAATCTCTTGAACTCTGGCTTCCAAAGACGGGATAACACATTCCCAATGAATCTCGAAGAAATCTCGTGAGAGACCATCGGGGCCGGGGCATCCACCCCTTCGCAATCCCCTAAGCGCCTCCGAGAGTTCTAAACGAGAGATGGGGATATCGAGCACAACTTCCATCCCTGGGTTACCTTGGGGTGAATGCAAGACATCACTCGATCAACCAGCTCCGTGTGTTGCCTCACATGCATAGGTGCGAGGAGGTCATGATAATATTGTGTTGCCATTTCCAGAATCTCAGTCTTGTCCTCCGTTATCGAGCCGTTTGGTTTTCACAACCCTTGTATACGTCCACCACCACCCTTGGGTGCCTTGTAGTGAAAGAAATGTCGGTTGACCTTGTCGTCTTTTCTAGCCCACCATGCTGCGTTTCTTCGAAACAACATTCAGTTCTTCTCCGAATTCCTTTCCTGTACCTTCATCTTTGCTTCCTCCACCTTAGCTCTAGACCAAGTGCAGCCAGGGTCTACCTATAGCAGCCGTTGCGCTGCCGCAACGGCCTTCCTTAATTTTGTTTCAATGGCTCTAACCTGTTGGAGGGCGCGCTTGGTCTCCTGTTGTAAGAAGGAGGAGGAGAGGGCCAATTTTTTTTGCAAATCTTCGATGGCTGATTCACTGCCCATGGTGTCCTGCCATATACTTTGTAAACCGGCCTTCACCTCTTCACTCTTCATGATCTTTGTGGGGATCTTCACATTGAGACTGCCCTTGCTATCGTTGGGTGGGTTAAGGTCTAGTCTCATCGGCTGATGATCTGAAAAGGTAAGACCTACCAAGATAGCAAAGGAGCCCCCAAGCTCTTCGAGGGATGAGCTTATGTATATGCGATCTAGCCGTGCAAGACTACCGCCCCTAGCATTCCCGGTGGCTCTGGAAAAGTGCAGCGAATGTGAGCTTCTCCTAAGGGAAGATCCCCATGTATCCTTCACCCCGATTTTGCCAATTAGGAAAGCCCATGAATCCAGCTCCGCACCATAAATAGGCCTCTGGGTCCCTCCTTTCCTATCTCCCAGGTGTTCAGTCATGTTGAAATCACCTGCCATTACCCAAGCCTCGGCATCAGGTAATGTTGTCGCTAACATTCTCCAAAAGATTTCTCTCTCGGGGGCTGAGTTAGGGGATTCAGCTCCTCCTGAAATCTTCTGCACTCTTTGTGTTGTCGGCCTCCACCAAGGCCCTGTACATTCCACGTTAGGATCCTCATCCGAAAGCGGTGACGTTGACACCCATGTTAGGGCCGATCCCCATGTTATGGGGCAACCTAACACCTATTTCGGGGGGTATGGTTTCCACAGCAGGCTGCAAATCCCTTGCGGGATTCTTAGCCGGTCGTTCCCGACTCACTTCAAATAGATCCCGCGATACATTTGTGCTCCGAAGCGGTGGCACCTCTTGCATCCCTCTATTTAAGAGAGTCGTCGCCAAACCAGGTGTTCGTCGGCCTATCTTACCCTTTCCCTTGTCCTTGAGCTTGCCCGTCTGGATCCACGATTTCACTAATCTGAGGCCACTACCACATTCACGTTCCAGCGGGAGGGGGGCCTTTGCCAACTTCTCTTCCGGGATGGAAGGTACAAGTTGGGGTTGCATCTCCATCGGGGTAGAGAACACAAGTTCAGGCTCTCGTGGGGGAAGGCATGAGGAGTCGCATGGGGACAACATTGCTGCCAACGCTGGGTCGCCATCCCCTAACCCTTGAAGAAGTGTAAATCTGTTGGTAGCTCTCACCTGTACGTCGGGTGCATCGGCACTCCTGGAGAGGATCTTTACTCGTTTCAAGGGTTGCTTGTCCGCGCTTGCTGGTGACAAGGTAGCAGGACTTATTTCAAAGGGGTGATCACGAAAAAGGGTGAAAGAGGATGCACCTAGGCCTCCAAGTTTCCCCTTCTTCTTAACGGGTATCCAAGGAGCCTTGTCACCCTTGGTTGTCCCGACTTTGCCCGAGGGTCGAGGTCCCGAGCTTCCCTTTCCAGTCTTGCGAGGACACGCCTTAGCTAGGTGTCTTGTCTGTTTGCAAATGAAACACTGCCCTGGGAGTCCCTCATAAACCACTTTCACCACTGTGAGACCTAGCTCCTCAGAGTAGAGTCTAATCCTTGATGGAAGTCCATGGAGGGAAGGCACCAAGATGCGCAACTTGGGCACCTCCGCAACTGTGTCTACCATTGACACTTTTTGAGGACATATCATCCCTATTTGTTCGCCAAAAAGAGGGAGCAGATGGCACAAATGGGGAGGGAGGCCGGGAAATGTTGCGATGATCACCCTAGGGTTGTTGAGTTTCCGTAACTCTTCAATCGGATTGAACCCTGGTGACCATGGCTGGAGCAACACCTTGCCGTACTTCAGTTCGAGTACCTTGAGCTCGACCAATGGTTGCGCCAGCGAGCCATTACCTAATTCGATGTGGAAGAAGTTTTTCCCTAAACCCCTGACACTCTTGATCACAAGCATGTTCTCCATCACAGCCACCTGGAACATGTCCCGAACCATGCCCCGACTTGGTCTACCTGCCAGAAACCTACATACGAAGGAGGTACGCCATAGACGTTCGATTTCCTCCGATAAGAAACGGTTGGCCTCAGGGGACAACGTAATGTCGAGATCTGATCCACCTTCTTCATCGAGCTAAATGGGCGCTGGTGGAAGCTTGATTCCTCCCTCCATAGCAAGTTATGTGTCTTGCGAGGCTGTCTATGTTGGTCTTCCCTTCCCCCTTTGTTTTGTGTGTTTTTTAATTAATTAATTAATGTGCATTTTCTGGATAGGGGAGGGAGGATTGTGGGTGTGGGAGTACCTGGACAACAGCTAGCGTTGTGCTCCTACTCCTGCTCTGGTGGACAACGCGCGCGTTCTTCATCGTGCACCTATGCCTGCTCCTGCTCGCCATGTCTGCGCGCCCTGTTCTGCTGCTCCCACTCCACGCTCTACTGCTGCTCGCGCTCCTGCCATCGCAATCTTAGTGATAGTTATATCAAAGAGGAATGGTATTGAGTTTGAAACTTGCTCTTTGTGTTTATTTTAAAATAGATCATTTACTCGCTTTGGAGGTGGTTTCCTATCGTGTGCCATTGGCAATGAGACACCAACCCACCATATGTTCATATATATTTAAAATTCCCATCCTCCAAAGTCTTTACGGAGTATATTGTGGTGTGCATGTGTTCCTTCTTTTTAGCATGCATGTAGCTAAGGCAACCCATCCTTTTTAGCACACATGTAGCTAAGCCAACCCAAATGGGTACCTTTGTATTGACTATAAATCGAGCAAGAAGTAATAAGTTAAGTAGGCTGGTTTTGATCTATTATGTGCATTTCACAAGATATTTTCTTCCATGCCATTCATATAAGGCCCAAATTTCCATTATTTCTCCATAATAGAACATGCATTGAAGCTACCAACCTATCAATAACCTTCATGAATCATGCTAATAGCCGCAAATAATGTGACACCATTGAAATAATTATTGATTGTACAACTTTAACTCGAATATAAAGCAACCATGCTTGTGTCTTCTAATACATAAATTTGGCCTCAATCTTTTAGGATGTTCACTAAATGAAGTTCACATTTTGAAAGTTTCGTATCCTAAATGTCAACAAATTGTACCATGAGGATCTATCAAATATTTTCATTGTGTGGCACCCAAAACATGAAACGGTCATCCACCAAAGCTTGTCCATGCAAGGATCTCTTGAATGTAGCAATAACCCAACCAAATCTCCAACGCTCCAACACGTGCCATATTATGCCACATTGTCATAATAGGATGTGCAACAATTGCAAAATGTAACTTGTAAGGGACTAACCAAGCACCTTTGCCTCAATGTTTTCTTAAGGGATCTTTTGAAGATAGTGATAGCCAACTAAATCTCCCACCCTTCTATATTATGCAACATTGTCATATAGGATGTGGAACAATTTATTATAGAAAGGGACTTACTGAGCACCCTTGCCTCATGAATTTCGTAAGTGGAATGAATTGGGATGCACCTATCTTAAGTGGTATATGAAGCATTGGTTGCTTCCCCATAATATATATCAACCTTGACATCCTTTCATTGAATTCCACAATAAACATGAGCTTCATTACAAACGAGTTTACATTATCATATGTTTTTTCCAAATCTAATTTTACAACACTAACTCTCATATAGTCTCTTTTACAAAGCCCATGGCCATTTGTGCATTTAGAACATTATACAAAATATTGTGCCCAACCATAAACTATATTAAGCCAGTCTTCCAAGAATTCAAATAAACCGAACTCCGAACATGTTGAAAAAGTCTCATGGGAGGTTGGGAGGTTGTTTCACCTCAAACACATACTTAAAAATACCTTCATTAATTCATTCTAGCTAGGACTATTTCATTAGATAAATGAGATGTGATTGTCTCTATCTCATCTTTTGTGAAATCACTACAATCCGTGCTGCAATCTCATGTGATGCATGATTTCATTTGACAGGCACTAATTACTAATATCTTTATGTTATTGCCTGCATACAAATAGTATCATTGGCAATTTGGCATTAACATTGTTTATTTTAATGTATCCAATATGTTTGCATTACAAGTATCATGAATGCCATTATTAACTTTCTTGTTTCCTCCAATATGGTTTGCTAGAAGTACCGTTTTGGAAAATGTGATATCCTTGAAAAGAATCATACCCAATATCTACAAACATTTCATTGCTTATTGTAGAGAGTACATAGTCATGTCAAGTTTGACCAATTGTCGCAAGTTGAAGACCAATTATCTCTCATCTACACATCCTAATTACAGAAGTACATTGATCTTTTTGACAATATCAAATTATTGGATTGAACTTTCCCTGAAATGTAAAATGTATACCATGAGCTCCTATGATGAGAATTTGTATTGTCATGCATATACAGTCAACATTTTGTGAAGAAAACAACCTACCCTAGCAAATGCTGGTATTGGCCAAAGACAATCCATCCCAGCTCACGCAACTCACACACTACGATACATGCTACAAATATTCAGCTCCTGAAACATAAGCTACAATCACTGGTCAGACATAATCATGTACCTATTAAAGATAGCAACGCTCTTGAGCGAATAAGAGCTCTACTTCCTGCAAGGTTTCTCTTTAAGTGTTTGGCAAGATCGGCAATGGACAATAATGTGATGGTTAGCAAGACAAGATTGGATCACATCATTAAACAAGATTGTGTTATAAAAGCAAAACCACATACATGAAAGTCAGCAACACAACAAGATGATTTTGAATTATCTAGTGCTGCACAAAAAGAAAGACAAAATGGTACAAGAAAATTTGAAAACCAAACATTTCAATACGTATTTAACACATCACATAGTTGGACGCCATCACTGCTAACAATAGCTTTTATGTCCATTATACACAAAGTTGGGGGCTATAAGAAATTTAGAAGGTTTTTTAGGGCATCGACAATGAGTTGGCGCACCAATGGATCGTCTGTCTCAATCAGAGTGCTATCTTTCATCAATTTCACATGGGCATGTGAGGGTGAGGTAATAAATATAGAGTAATCATGTGGTGTAGAGCTTGCCCTGATATCATCATCTTGTGTTTCACTGCAATGGAGACCACGTTCCCTTAATGCATTGAGAAGATCTTCGATTCTCATTGATCCCCAACAAATATTTTCTTTGGAAGAAGATAGCAGTGAGTGGCTGGATCGGTAAATCATAGAACGTTCAGGTAACTCCAACCACCAACTGCCATTCTTCTGTTTCAAGTTCATCATCATGCGACCAAGTGCAATTCCGGAATCTAGCTGTTTAGGGTTGAAATCACGAGCCAAATCCGCTGACATGTTCACCTTGATCCTCTTAGGCAAAGGTATAGTCAACACATCCCAATTTTTGTAGAGTCCAATATTACCCCCCGAACACATAGGTTTCCCATTTGATAATGCTTCAAATTCATCCTTCATGCTCTCTGGAAACTGCCATGCATTTATTCGAAATTTCTCCTTTTTTAAGAGTAACCGACAATTTGAAAGTCTTTAAAACCATTAAAATTTGAAAATTACCAAAGACAACTCTGGCTTCAGCTTTTCTATAATTGCTGCTACTTCAGCCCTTCTGCTAAAGGGAAGAATTTCTTAGTTACTATATGCTTGATCAATCAACCATAAAGAATGAAGTATATTTTGAAATTATTACCGGAGCCTCTGAGCCTTGACATAAACCAAAACCTTCATCTTTATTGGCTGAAAAGGAATCAAGGCAAGTTCCATATCTTCGATGCCCTGCAAGATTAGAAATTAAACATCTAATATCATTTGGTTACATCCATGCTGTTTTACAAACATTTGGCTACATACAAAAACAGAACAAAGGACCAGCATCTAGAAGCACATAAATTTCACATTATCCAAATAGTTGAATCAGAATGCAGTTAAGCATAAACATATGTAAAGCAATGAGCTATATAATATTTCCGTCCATTTTCTTCAAGAAAATCCCTTATAAAAATCAGCACTAAATACAATAATAACCAAGAACATTATGCCGAAAAACACGAGTACAAACCCGTGTCAATACAAGAAGGCAACGAGCATCTTTCCTCCATTTATACAACAAATGTACACTTGCACCCATCCTCAGACCCCAATCCATTGCAAAGACAATGCAAGGCTCCTTCCACAGCCTCCTACAAAGCCAGCAAATAAATAAAAAGTGCTCCTTGGTAATAAAACTCATTTAAAGACATTAACAGTTAAGGGTTGAATATTAACAAATTAACCAGAAAGATGGAAAAAAAACCGCACACTGATTCTGGTGAGTGAAGTGAGGATATTTGATATAATCGCTTAGTTTTCAGTAGCTCTACATGCCCAAAGAGTGCCTCTCCTGCATATAACTGTTTGGGAAGATTTTTCATTATGATTCCACATGAAAGACCTTGGCATGACTTCACACTTTTCATTTTCATACTGAACCTTTTCCTGCCTTGCAGTACAGAGCCACTCTGGCACAGTATTGGTATATACTAGAAGCTCCTCAGCAACTGATGCAACAAAGAATATCGGAATGTGCCTTTCACGAATACCCAGAAAAACCAAAAACATAAGGAATGTACCTTTGATGCCCATTACAAAAGACAAAAAAAAGAAGGAAAAGCAGTGAAATATTCCTAGCATATTTGGGTAATTACCAGAATAGCGCTAAGTTTTCAAAAATTACAAGAGCACCTCCAAATTGTATAGTTCACATCATTACTTACCAGCAGACGGAGTATTCTTGTGCTTCCTGCAAACCTAGGGCTATTCTACTAAATATCCAAATCCTTAGGAGGTATTCTAGTGCTTTATCCTAAAAACAATAGTATGTAGATGGCTATTTTCTGTGTATAATCCTTACTCCAATTTTGAGGTGTGCAATGCTTGAGAAATGACCTCTAAAAGTTGCAGTGATGCACCGAATCCAGAGTTTGCCATCAAAACAGAGCCTCCAGATTTAACAGCATTCAATGCAGCCTCACAAACCGATGATAACTCGTCACAATTCTTGAAAGTATTACTTACTTTATTCTCCTGCCTAATCATTTCTGATACCTCTATAACCTTTTCACTCTCCATCACTTCATTTACCAACTTCTTTTCCTCATAAGTGGAACTCTCCAAGTCACCAAAGAGCAATATGTCACTAGAAACGTGTGACGCTACATTTAGGCCCATGGCATGTTCGGATATGAGACCGGATGCTGAAAAGTATGAGAGACATCTTGTTCCTGTAATGACCCAATTTGAAGACCCAAGTTCAAATCCTGAACTGCAAGGTTTTATGCAAACACAGTCATAAATGCTTCTCTCTTCATCATAATGGAGACATTGCACCTTTTTCATACATGCTTCTATATCCACCTTCCTGCAATATCAACCACAGGAATAAAAGCTGTAATAATTATGTTCAAGGTTTCTCTCTTACGTTTTCTTTTTAGATAGACTGGGTACATGTCTGTAATTATAAAGAATGTAGACATTGAAATCATAACATAAGAGACTTAACGTGATGCTTGTAGATTTGATGCACCTACAGTGCTAATGTATGGTGATTATATACAACTTCAAGAAATAAAAAAGGTATGGAACATGTATAGTTTATATCCTTCCATTCAGAATGATAATTGCATCCTTGTTCCTTCTGTGTGAGTGACATTATAATTTCATTCACATTTTCATATTAAAACTTGAACATTACAAAATATATAATTACAGGTATTGAAAGCAAGAACTAAATAAAGTTTTACCCATAAAGTTTGTGCCAATTTAGCCTACCAACACCATTGTCATCTTCAAATGCTTTTTGCAAGCTTTTAGGAAGTGTATCAAATATTGGTGATTTTAACCAAAATGGGGTTTTGGAGGTCACTGGTGATCTTCTGAAACTTTGTACATACTCTCCATGCACAGATACAAGCTCCTCCATCATAAGTTGACCCAATTTTGCTGTAACAGTTGTTGCATATATCTGTAGTTCATCAAACAAAACAGTACACCATTTAATCAAATTGGAAACCTATATGTCACCAAAGGTCATGGGGTAAACATAGCTATCGTGAGAGCCATATATGTTAAAACGATCTATATATGTCAAGAATGTGCAACTGAATGATGAACATTTTATCAGCACTACCCATTGGTTAACAATTTGACATCCCATTTCTATGCCCCTTGCCACAAACAAAAATCAAAAAGCATTTTTCATGTCACAAACATTAACCATTAAATGTTAATTTTCATAATAAAATAGAAGCAATAACTTTGCAGAAAAAATCATGTAAGATTCATATCTTTTTCCCAAAAGTCCTTCATGCCAAAACATAAAAGTATTTCATGCGAAAAAAAATCATGAAACGTACCTTTCCTGAAAAACCCTTCATACCAGTTAGGAAAGGCAAGCCAAGCATGCCTTGAGGATTTGATATAAGAACTACATCAATACATGATACATCTACTAAACTGAATTCTGAAGTCATGTACCATGGCTCTTCCTCCAAGAAAGAATGCAAATCAACTGTTTTGGTATATATGTGGGAATCTGCTGAAATGTCGCATACATCCTTGTGAATATGATCATTTCTGAACCCTTTCATATGCTTTGAGTAGAGTTGATCATCCATATGCATAGAACCATGCATACCTGATGATGCAATTTTTTGCTTTTTTACATTCTCATTCTTATCCACGTCTTCTTCATGGGAAAAGTTTGATCTATTTGATTTATCCTGTCTTTCCGAGGAATCACTTCTTTCTTTATTATGATTCATCATCATTTCCATCTCAGTGGATACAGGGCAGAAGTAAAGAAGCATAGACATGTCTATTGGACATTCTAGAAGAAAATTCACTCCTGAGACTTGCAGGAGATGGCATGACGGTCCTCTTTTTCTTCCTTTTCCTTCCTTCCCCAAACATGTCTAAAGCAAATGACAAGGTTGTCATCATCAATACCATAGCATAACAGGAGAAACAGAGTTTATCTAGAGCACATGAGATGTTTAAGACATGGAAAGAAAAAAACTGGGGAGATGGTGAGTGAACTTACCAGCTCCATAGTTACAGAATCAAGAACCCACCTAGTGCATTTGTTGTATTAGGCCCAAGCTTTTTGGCAAAAGAAAGAATGGAAAAGAGGAAGAGAATACTCGAGTTCCCATTCCAGAGAAGAAAATACAAGCAGTTTTCTGCTATCAATACAACAAGTAATAATACTCTGTTTCTGCTATCAATACAACAAGCTGGAAAAATGCTCTTTTGTTTTTTGCTATGATGCTATCAATAGAAAAAGCCAAAGGTCTAATGCATAGAACAAGACGTTGTGGGTTCGAATCCTTGTAAGCCAAAATGTATGTCTTCATGACATTTCCAACTATAACGAAGAATCTGGTCTCAACCAGCTGGCCAAATCATGGAGCAAGGCATGCAAGTTCGGTTCAATCATGAAGGCTGCTTCATTGAAAAAGAAGGCCGAATTATTGCTCGAGGACGAAGAGAAGGCCAGATGTTCATTCTCGATTCTCACGAGATGTAATCGGCAATGGTTGCCAAGGGCCATAAAGCCGACACCGACATAGAGCTATGGCACAAAAGGATTTGTCACATCAATCTCCTGAAGCTCAAGGGCATGCAATCGAAAGGAGTCATCATCAGACTCCCGACTTTTACAGAGAAGGAGATTGCAGGTGTATGTGAAGCCTGCCAATTCGGCAAACAACACTGACAACCATTCCCGAAAGAGAGGAACGTAAGCAAAGGCATGATGGATATCTTCCACTCTAATGTGTGGGGACCAGCTCAAACGGCCACATTCGGTGGATGCCGATACTATGTCACGAACATCGACGACTTCTCCAGGCATACCTGGGTTTATCTGATGCGGCAGAAGAGTGAAGTGTTCTCACACTTCTAGAATTTTAAAAACAATAGCCTATCTCCGGAAGGAAGGAATTCGACGAGAATTTACTTGCCAACACACACCTCAACAAAACGGAGTAAACGAACGAAAGAATCGACATATATTAGAGGTAGTAAGGGCAATGATGAACGAGAAGAATCAAATTCTGCCGAAGTCGCATTGGGTTGAGGCGGCAAACATGGTTGTTTATCTAATGAATAGGTACACAACATGTAGGGTGCACGACGTTGTCGTGAAGTTGAGGCTTCAAGATATCGAAACAATGTTAAAAATATTTAGAAGTACATTTTCTATATAGAGCTTGTGACCAGGAGCATGTGGGAATTTTTTGTTTGTGAATCGGCATGTGGAAGCCCAAGATATAGCGTTCGGAAGGATCAATGTTACCTTCAAGATCACTCAGGACACAAATGTAATTATATCAAAAGGGGGAGTTTGAAATTAAATGAGGGTCATTTTGTAATTTCTTCATTGTAAAAATATAATGTGAAATGCACATAATAGATCAAAACCAACCTACTTAGCTTCTTACTTCGTGCTCAATTTATAGTTGATACAAAAGTACCCATTTGGGTTGGCTTAGCTACATGCGTACTAAAAAGGGTGTGCAAAAATGGTGGGTTGGCTTAGGTACATGCAGGCTAAAAAGGGTGTGTTAAAAGGGTGGCACAAAGGAACACATGCACACCACAATGAAATAAAATTTATAAATAAATAAAATAAAATAAAAATAAAAATAAATAAAACGGCCCATGCATGAGGTGGTTTGTCAACCGCCTCAAGGAGAGTGGTTGGGCGGTTGACCCCCTATAAAAGCTACTCCCATGGTGACTAAATGGGGAGGAGAATGGAGGAAAGGACAGAGAAGAGAAAGCGAGTGAAGAAGGTCGCGGGGGTGCAAGATGCAGAGGTCGCTCAAGAAGATGATGGCCTATTGAAGACAAAACAAAAATTAAAGAAAAGGAAAAGAAAGTAAGAAAATGAAGAAGTTGAAGTGGCCTATCTTAAATGCCCCTTTGCAAATAGAGGTTGCTTGTGAGTTTGAATCCTCCCAAAATAACTTCCACAAATTTTGTAAAATAAAATAGTAAATATAAAGAGAAAGAAAGTTAAGTCAATAGACAAAGAAAAGTGTTGAAGTGGTTAAGCCTTACTTCAAAGAAAGTAGAGGAGCTAAGTTTGAGTCTTGCCAAATAACCTGTTAGCAAACAAATATTGTAAGTGGAGTTTTACAAATAAAATTATTTTCGTGACAACGTCACATCTATCTTGTCTTCTTGCCTTCTTCTCCTCACACCATCCGCACGATTATCCCCGAGTCACAGAACCCCGACGGTTATGACACATAACCAGAATCTTTACGACAACGTAGCCCTTCACAAGAAGTTCTATGGTTACCGTAAAAAGTCGAACTTATCCCACGTCAGGATATTTGGCTTGGTTGCATATGTACACATTCCTGATGAAAGTGACAAAAGCTCGATCTGAAGTCAGAGAAATGTATCCTCGTAGGGTACTCACTCGAACAAAAGAGATATAAGTGTTATAACCCTTCTATCCGAAAAGTTCGAGTGACTCGGGACATCGTATTTGACGAATTGGCATCTTGGTACGAACCAGAACCGAATCCACCGAACCATTCACAATTGATATTGACATAGACTAAGAGGAGGAGGATCGACTAAGGCTCATACCAAAAGAAAGTCCAATTACGACTAGATTGAGTGGACCACAAGAGCCTCCGAGCGATTGAAGCACATCACGGTCGAGTCCGAAGATGGACAAAGTGAAGGCCAAAATGAAGATCCGAATGACAACTAATCGACTCACTCACTCACTAGTGAGTTCGATGGCCTTGATGCTCCTATCATGAGGACACCCAAAGCCAAGAAAGCGCTCATAATAGCAGGTGAGAAACTCCAACGCTCTACCCGCGAAAAGAATGTAATTAGCTGGTTCGGCTATAATGACTATGTCATGGCATATCAGTATGTGTTTATGATGAAGGTGGGGTCAGTTTGGGAGTCGGAAAATTTTCCCAAAGCCGCTAAGGACCCACGATGGGTCGAAGTGATGAACAAGGAGATGCAAGCACTCTCCAATAATGAGACATGGGATCTCGTCTCCTCTTCACCCCATCAAAAAGCAATGAAATGCCAATGGATATACAAGGTGAAGCACAACGCCTACGGCACCGACAATCAGTATAAGGCCCGACTTGTTGCGAAAGGGTATGCAGAGACACAAGGGGTCCATTATGAAGAGACTTTGCCCCAGTGGCAAAGAGGACTACCATCCAAATCGTGATCCTGTTGGCAGTAGCCAAAGGGTGACACCTCCACCAAATGGATGTAAAGAACGTCGTTCTTCAAGGTGAATTAGATGAGGTGTACATGCTACAACCTCTCGACGTCAAATTAGTTAATATGCATTTGACTGTCGTCTGCCAACTCAAAAAGCCTCTCTACGGCCTTAAGCAGGCACCTAAAGCACGGCATTCGAAGATAACTCAATATCTTCATCAAATCGGCTTCAAAATGTCCAAGTCCGACAATTCCATGTTCATCTAGAGTGACTTCAAAGGACAATTGTTTATCATAAAATATGTGGACGACTTGGTCATTGGAGGAGAGCACATAGCAGATATTGAACATATAAAAAAACTCCTCTCTGGCCGATTCAAAATGAAGGATGTGAAAGAGCTTCATTACTTTCTAGGGATAGAAGTAATTCGGACCCCCAACGACATCATGATCTCCCAATGACACTATATCCTCAATCTGCTCTTCAAGTTTGGTATGACAGAGTGTAACCCTTCACTACCTCTCTCGATCGAAACCTAAAGTTAAATGCCGACTTCGGCATAGAAGAGTGTGAGCTGACTCACTATCGACAACTAGTCGGAAGCCTAATCTACCTCACTATTACTCAACCAGACCTGAGTTATCCGGTCGGTCTGCTTAGGCAGTTAATGTAGACACCTAGAAACATTCGCCTTGACTGTGGTAAGCAAGTGTTACACTATGTAAGTGGGACAATGGACTATGGCATCCTCTACAAATCAACCACACCAATTCGACTCTAAGGGTACACAAATGTCGTCTAGGCCGGCTACAAGGTCAATAGCCGATTGACTTCTGTATTCATCTTCTCCCTCGGCAGCTGAGCTACCTGCTAGAGTTATAAAAAGTAGCCGATAGTCACACTATCGAGCACAGAGGCAGAATACAAGGGTGCGGCCATGGTCGCATGTGAAGTCGTATGGCTCAAGAGCATTCTTAGGGATTTGGGCGTTCCCATCAAGGATCCGATTCTCCTTTACTACGACAACACGAGCAGTATCTACTTGGCTCATAACCCAGTCTTCCACGCTCGAACTAAGCTCGTTGAGGTGTACTATCATTTCATCTAAGAACGTGTCCTGGCCGGAGATGTCGACCTACAACACATGAACACCAACCTACAGATGACCGAGATCTTCATGACGGCCTTGGGAGCCGACAAGCTACGACAATTCACGTCGAACCTAGGTCTCTCAATTGCCAACCAACCGAGCTTGAGGAGGATTAATGAGTAGCAGCCCGAATGAGAGTCGAACGGAGAACTAACACTCGAGTAAGTCATCCATCCACAACAAAAGCGAGAGCCGACTACCAACGCCGATCCAGAGACCAATCACCAAGCTGACTATCCAGCGACCGGAAGTTGTGTTTGAAGGGGCATGTTGAGAATCATACTCAACTTCCTAATGTGGGAACACACCTTAGGAGTAGCCATTTGTGTGAACATTCCACCACTTTGTATCATAACTAATGTGTCATAGAATTTAAGTCCTATGACACATAGTTACTAGGTAATTAAGTCTCCACCTCCTTCCCAAGAGTTGGTTGTAGTGCAAGAACATAGAGAGAAGGTAAGCGTCTTCTCCTTATACCTTATTTATTTTATCATAATTAGCTTTACCCTAGTGGTAAGTTGTTTACATTACTAGCACTACATCTTGGGTTCGAGACCCAATTTTTTCACCTCTTTATTACTTCATAGATATCTCTTATTCCACTAGATGCCACTATGGAATGTAGGGGGCTTGAACCCATGACCACCTGGTCTCCATTGGGCAACCTTACCAACTAAACTACGTCCATCTGAGCTCTGTCTCTATCTCACACACATACACACACACATACATCTTTTCAATGACACAAAATCACACCCGATTCTTAACAGTGCCTTTTGGTGTCTCTGTCTCCCTTTCTCCTCTCGATCTTGTTTTATGTCAAGTTGCTTTGGTTAATCTTCTGTTCATCTTGGTTTATGTTCACTAACCTATTGATCTTCAATATATATAGTGTTGTTACTATTCCGCATTGATGGTTTTCGTTTCCCGACAGGAACTCCCTACATGGTTCACTAGTTCAACAATGGGGCAAATAGTAAACTTGATGTAAATGCAAGGTATATATGATACTTAAACATAGGACAACACCTTTGAAGAGTCAAACATTCCAAACCCGAACTTGCCACTTACAATAAAGAAATCATCTTCCCAATATGATATTCTCCTATAAACATCAAGAAACACATAGGTCTATCTCTAGTGGAGAGGAATCACATATTGATAGAACTAATATCATAAGGGAAGTATACAATAATGATGCATCACAAGGTTTCCGTTGACCCAATAAAAACAAAAAGATCACAAGGTGACAATAGGAACACCTGTAAACATGTCACAAAAAATATAAGGAATAATGCCACACAAAACTTTATGTGTAAGCCTTCATATTGCAACTCTTTGCTAGACCATGAATTCATGTTGTCTAAATGGTACAAGGGGGAAGTCCAATAATAGTACATGCCATCACCATCATCATATGTACATTTCTCAGAGGATGAAGTTTGATAAACTCAAATTAGAAAAATGGTTCCAATATACTTGTGATCAAAGGTGATATACATGACCACATCGAGAAATCCCAAGAAATCCTAAGGAATAATGCCACACAAGACTCTATGTGTAAGCCTTCATATTGCAACTCTTTGCTAGACCATGAATTCATGTTGTCTATATGGTACAAGGGGGAAGTCCAATAATAATACATGCCATCACCATCATCACAAGTACATTTCTCGGAGGATGAAGTTTGATCAACTCAAATTAGTAAAATGGTTCCAATATACTTGTGATCAAAGGTGATATACATGACCACATCGAGAAATCCCAAGAAATCCTAAGGAATAATGCCACACAAGACTCATGTAAGCCTTCATATTGCAACTCTTTGCGAGACCATGAATTCATGTTGTCTATATGGTACAAGGGGGAAGTCCAATAATAGTACATGCCATCACCATCATCACAAGTACATTTCTCATAGGATGAAGTTTGATCAACTCAAATTTGTAAAATGGTTCCAATATACTTGTGATCAAAGGTGATATACATGACCACATTGAGAAATCCCAAGAAATCCTAAGGCGTATGACCTCTTGTTGATTCTAACCTAAGTGATAGCCTTTGGGTTGAGATTAGGGCACACTCTCTGAGGAAATCTCGAGTGGCTTGGTTTTTACTAAGGATTTTTTTAAAGAATTTCACTCACCAAGGGGCTAAGTAGAGTCCCATTCATCGATTATTTTCACTCAAACAAGAGGCAAGTGAAGCTATGCGAGATTGCATTCTTCAAGTGAGAGCTCACCACTATAGATGGGAGCATAAAAATAGAGTGATTAATATGAAACTCATGAATAGGTTCATTGGGGGACTATATTGTTGAGATAACTAGCTAAACTACAAACATCTCTTGAGCACATGTGTATCAAAGGAAATCATTGATTTAATCAACAATAGATACCTTTGAATTGAATGGAAGTTGTGGCTTTAGATATCTCATTGACTCTCCCGCCATGATGAGATTGATCCTACTTCCATGTGTACTTGCACAAATTCCTTGTAGGACAAGGGTATGGGACCTGGGTGTTACATTAAAGGGGATCTTGCTACCTTGCCCAACACGAGGCATGCCAATTATGCAAGATAAAATCAAAGTGCAAGTTTACTCATGTATTCATTTGTGAAACTCGTTCATGGCCACATGCTTGGCTATGTATGAGACATGAGTACACTAAAGAAAGCATGAGAAAACTTCAAGAAGGCCTTTGTTGAGAACACATTGGCCTCAAACTTCAACTCCAACAACAATTGAACATGCAACAAAGGGGTATGTCCATCAACCACTACACCCTCGATATACGAGAATGTGCGAAACAATTACCTCTCTTGGTGATATCTCACAATGGTTTGGTTTATCAAAGATCGTTATCATCACAAGAGAAAACTATCATCATTCTTCTCTATCATTCGGAAGTTGGATGAAGATAACTAGAATGGTTATGACTATAGAATGCCTTCTTTTTATATAGTGTAGCATCATGCTATGCACAATTTCCATTAGTAGCCATGCATGGCCGCCACGTTGCCACATTGTTATTTAGTAATCATGAATAGTTAGGAGTGTAGTGGGTGTCACAATAACGATAACGTAAAATGCTACATTACAAGAAATGTATGGAATACAAAAAAGAAAAAAGAAGTTGTGTTGCATGAAAAAGGAGGGAAATCCTTTTATAAATAGCAAGTGAGCTCATGGTGAACATAAAATGAGTGAGATAGATAGTGCTTAGTGTTGGGTTCATGAGTTTTGGGATCTGAAAGCCCAGGGTTTAGTGACAAACCAAACTTCATGGCGTAGCAAATCATTGAAAGTCAATCATTTTGTGGTATCATGACAATATCTGCTTTGCTTACCTTCTCCCCTTATCTTGGTTCTCTCAATTTTATTTATGCATCCTTTCTTACTCAATTTTTTAAAGCACCTCATTTCTAACTTAAACATTAGGGATTCAAAACTTATCTCTACAAAACTTCTTCATGAGATCAATGTTAAGCATGTTACTATAGGCCTTATGTTAATATTCTTGTATGAGAATTTGCGGTTCTTGTTTACTAATTGAAGCATGGTTTGTCCATTTGTGCATCATTTGTTCATCGTCAACAAGTTATGTAAAACAACTAAGCCATTATACATACTATGGAAATAACTAACTTCTTAGTTAAAACAACTATTTAAGATAAGAGAGGATGAGTTCACTTCTGCCATAACATATGAGTGATAGTAGCTTGAGAGTGTTTGATGATCATTCATAAGTTTTGCAAGTCCATTGCAACTAATAAGGATATAAAACTTCAACCAATAGAAATATCAGTGGTTGGTGTAAGACATCTAAAAATGTCACAAACTTGTGCTTCGTGCTCACACTATATGCTCTGACAAACACATGTGTTTACAACATATCGATGACATGTTATAGGAAAGGATGCAAGTCCATTGCTCACTCACATGCTCTAGCAAAAAATGTGTATTCACATGATCGCATAAATTCATGCTTTGGCAAAGAGAATAACAAGGAACGTGTGTGCTCTTCCATCCACCATGTCACACCCAATCAATCACAAGAAACACCAATTCTTGAAAACAATATGGTTTATCTCTCAAATGCAAGATGTGGATCGGGAGTCAACACACTACAACTTGACTCCATTGGCATAATGAAGATGATTAATGGTACTTAGTAACTACGATGAAGTCAGATGGTAGGATTGGGGAGCTGGTAGAAAAAGCTAGACACTTGTGAATACCTCGATGAGAAAAGAAAAGAAGAAGATTGATGTGGCCATAGTCATTCGATTGCCCCATGTTATCTAAACGAATGTACCTCAACCTCCCGTCGACTATACAAGCACAATCTGATCATTACCAACGACGATGTGGAGTGGCCAACCCGCACTCTACAATGACATCATCGGACCGACGCAGAGAGCTCCGCGAGTTAGAAAACACACAAATGTCAAACGACATGCGGATCTTATGTTGAAGAAGAAAAGTCGGCTCCCGAAACAAACGAGACCGACTGACCGCATGATACGACCAGCGCCCACACAGGTTGGGTAGTAGAACAACGAGGCCCCAAGCCGACAACTTTCTGAGGGACCGAGATGAAAACAAGAAGGCAAGGAAAGGCAAAACAATGGCAATGGCGATGGTATGTATGTGTGTGTGTGTGTGTGTGTGTGTATGTATATGTATGTGTGTGTGTGTGTGTATATATGTATATGTATATGTATGTGTATATGTCTATGTCTATGTATATGTATATGCATATGTGACATGTCTATGTCTATGTCTATGTATATGTATATGTATATGTGACATGTCTATGTCTATGTCTATGTATATACGTACGTATATGTGACATGTCTATGTATATGTATATGATTATGTATATGTATAATGTATTTGTATAATGTATAACAGTATATGTATATGTATAATGTATGTGTATGTGTATGTGTATGTGTATACATACACATGTGGGCAGTTGAGAGAGATCGTCTGTGGAAGGGAAGGGAAGGGGCACCATCCATGGCTATGGCTATGGCTATGGCTATGGCTATGGTGCCTGCAGTCGAAGGAAGGGTCCTTGTGGAATGAATAGGAGGGAAGAGGAAAGAAGAGAAGGATGAAAGAATGGGCATGGCGTGGCCTGGCATCATCATGTCAATGCAGATGGGTCACCACAGCCTCTTCCTGCAGATCGCACTGCTCATGCTCCTTGTCCTCTTGGCCCTCTCCCTCCTCCTCATCTCCTTCTGGACATGCGTTTGGTGCTTCAGGTTCTGGTCTGATCCGCTTTCCTTCGTCCGTCTCTACTCTTCGTCTTCTTCTTCTTCTTCTTCTTCTTCTTCCTCATCTACTCAGACACCTCCTCATTGCTCTTGCTCTGCGTCTTCTTCATCTTCATCATCATCTGCTGGGGTTTCTTTTCCGAATTCCAGATCTTCCTCCTCTGCATCCGATCACAGCAGCTCCTCTTCCAGCAGCCTGTCTTCTCTGAAATCTCTGGTGGCGCGGCTGGAGAGGGCGGGGGCTCTGCGCGCCGCTCCCGCTCCCCTTTCCTCTTCCATAGCCGCCAGGAAAGATGTATTCACTGCGCCATGGAAGCCTCCTCCTCCTCCTCCTCCTCCTGCTCCGCCCAAGCCCCTCCGCGTGTGAACCCTCCCTTATTAATCTCCTTCCGTCACGAGCAACAAACCCTAATCCAATTCGAAGCTCGTTGCGCCTAACCCTAACCCTAACCCTAACCCTAACCCTAATTCGATCGAAAAGAAAGCGAGATTCGTCCTAGGAACTCCAAAAGGAAATCCCGAAACCCGGGAAGCCGTAGTAGCCCGAGAAACTTCCGAGGAAATCCCGAAACCCGTACGAACTCCAAGGAAACCCGAAACCCGGATCACTCTCGGAAATAAAAAACAAGCTCAATTCCATTGGTGCATGGATCCTCCCTTTACATAAACACACACACACACACACACACATACCCCTTTCTTAGTAAAAACATTAAAAAACCCACCCACACAAGGAAAACTTCACCTCGTGAGCGCGAACCCACCTTACTACCCACACACTCAAGAAGAAGAAGAAGAAGAAGAAGAAGAAAGAATGCAAGCTTTGTTTACTCCCCCGTTATTAGGAACCGCCGGACGTAAAACACGATGTTTTGCCTCTATTTTATTTACAAAGCGTCTTCGTGGATTGTAACCATCTTGACATTGTGGTTGGCTATACATATCCCTAACCTCTCGATCTCTCCTCATTTTGGTAAGCGTAACACAATGACCATACCTCATCTATGAGGATGATTGGTAAGGACATTTATCACTTTCATCACAATGCCACTAAGTTCTTCAGAGTTTTGTCATGTCTCTCTCTTTTTACTCATGGTCTTTTCATTCTTCCATGAATTTGAGATTAAGGGCCTCATCTACTAACTAGTTGTAACATTATAGCTCCATCATAATATGGAACCAATTTTTTTAACCTAGTATTTATGAAGAGCTGCCACATTGGTGTTCGTAAATGGATGGTTGTAATGTAAAAGCCATGTTCATCTGGTGTAAAGATGTCGCGTGTCGTGTCATGTTGAGACACAAGTGGTCAATTCTCTTATGGCAAAGTTACTTGAATGTGTAATAATACAAAAAACTAAACGTATTTATAGTTACATGGTGAATCTCTCACGGGATTTAACTATATTGTGGTTTGTAGTCTTATTGTTGTTATTTCCTAAATTTTATGGTACATAATTATCTTCTCTTTGAATCATTGATATATATCACTAGTTGTTGCACTATTGTTTCATCTTGTTAGTGCTTATTCTATTTATAATAATTAAAGCAATGTATTAGCTTGAACTTAATCAATACAAGCTTAACAATGAAGGTGAGATAGTCAATCAGTGCATTTGGTACCGAAAATGAGTTTTCCTTCCATATCGTATTGTTACATTATCACTTGTATTCATTCTAATTACCCCCATATTGAGGGTACATGCACATGAAGTGTCAATAACTACTAAACGAACCTCATATGGGGCAATTGGCATACATGGTCATTCTATGAAATTAGTGCAAATAATTTGATTGTGGTTTAAACTTGAAATCATCGCACACGCAAACACATTGGAATATAACTCAGTTCAATCCCAATTAATTGACAACATGATTGACCCTCATGATTGGATGGAACAATAGTTTGATTACTCTATTTCCTAGTTCAGACACACCGCCATCACAAATGCTAAGTAGGTGTTGGAAAGTAGGTTGTCAAGATAAGGGTATACAACACAACATGGCGTATGATTAAGACAACAAGGTGATGGATATAGAACAATAGAACAAAAGGATTGATAGAGACAACTCAAGAATCACAAAAGATAGATGGATAGATAGATAGATAGAGAGACAGAGAGGCACACAAACAATACTCTATATTATTCAAATTTTGTTACAACAAGAATGGCGGTATCATCTTACAAAGTGTTACAAAGTTGGTTACTATGCTAATGGATGGCCATTTCTTTGATAATTTCAGTGTGTATGGAGGTTCATATCGGTTCTGATTATCATGTTAGTGATCCATTCACCTGAATGTGGCTCTTTGAAAATTTCCTGATTACAAATTCTATGGGCCTTGATTCTAAGTAGAATATCAGTTACTAGAAACGTATCATTGCATGACTTGAGGACCATACCATGTATGAGCTTGTTAGTTCTTGTTAAACTTTGTAGCTTATTATCTTTGGTAGAAGGATGTATCCTTCATCTAGTATAGAATTTGAATGGATACCTACATGTGAAATGGATACACTGAGAATTCCATGTCTTCTTACCCTCACTCATGATAATGGGTGGGTGGCCGGCCATCCAAGATGTCATGTTATCTTCCTATACCATCCATTGCTTGATATATTGGACTATCTTCAACAAATTCTTTGATTTTACTTGACTTCAAGGTGAACATTTGACCTCTTGCAATATAGTTGTCACTTAACAAATGATAATTTGAAATATTAAGATATCAATATAAAGTATTCATGATAGAACAGTTTTTAAGCATGGCTAGTTATCAATGCACATCTTGAGTAAGAATTGGAATGCTCAATTCACACAACAGCCTATATTATTGTAACTTTTTTGTAACATAATAATAACATGAATACACACCTTGATCATTAATGTATGGCTTGGAATTGCACATTAATATAATGATGAACATACATACAACATCTCAAATGACATACCACTTTTGTGAGAGATAGCATTTAAAGCACATCTCCCAACAGTACTTTAGTGTATAAGGCTTTTGGAAAGCATACTGCATTAATCTGAGAGGGAGAACATTTGGGCTACATTGTCTCTCTTTTAAGTCTCATTGATCTCTCCTTATCACATAGTTAATAAAGTGCTTATCACATATTTCCTCCTTTTGTTATTATGCTTTAGGGAGGTACTTAAAAAGTATTTTGTTGTAATATTAACAAAGTGCTAATTAATCTACCTTCCCTGGCTAATTATGTGTTGATGAGTATTGGAGTATTATGCCTGAGCTACCTTACTCTGATTATTCTGTCATATGCTTGAGTCCCATCACGCCTGATGATTATTTATACCCGAGCCCATGAGTAACAAATACCTAAATGTCCAATATACATCAGAAATAGGTTGTCATAATCCAATTTGTTAGCATCTCCATTCTGTCCACAAAATTCTAAAATCTGAACATTAAAACCAATTTACCAATGGTCAAAAAATCCCAAAGTCATACAGCGACACATCGATAGAGTGGGAAATTAAAACATCCAAACAACGCTATTGGGTGACGACATGTAAGAGAATTCATGAGTTCAGACAAACGACCAGAAGAAGTGATAAAAATTCTGATCTCAGTGAATCATATTTTTAATTATTAAGCAATAATTTTCATTGGGAGCTCAAAAGAGTCATAAATTACATTACAATGTGATATTTGTAAAGATAGAAATTAAACAGGTCAAACTTGTAAGAGTCGATCCATTAACATTTTCCTTACTTTCTCTTCATCAACTGTGACAGCTACCTTCACCGTTGGTTTATTACACCAATCGGTGGCTTCTGACCATCTGCAGAAAGCATACCATTAGCAAAAAAGCAAAATATTCATGGTAAAACATCCCTGAATCAAGATAATCTTCTTGTGAATCAAGTTTAGGGCATATTCCTTTTTCTTTGCAGTTTCTACAGCAAGCACGGTTATCAAAAGATGGAGCCTTCACTTTGTTTTCAATTTGTCAAAAGCATAATATAAATACATATGTATGTGCATGTGTTCTAGATGAGTTTATCAAATCAAAATCGCATACACCCCTGTCCTAAATAATAAAAAATCATATGTGAAACAACTTGAAAATTATAGCCGAAAAGATATACTCCTTTTGTGTCTAAACAATGTTGATTATTTCCATAAACCAGTAATGATAATTTTTATGCTGAAATATAGAAAATAGCAGATCAATTACCGCTTTTTCGAGCTATTTAAGATAGTCATTCCCTTGCAGATACCGTCAAGCTGAACCCTCACCACACCTTCTGAATAAGTAAAGAGTGATGGATCTAATGCAGCCACAAGAGCAGTTGGATCATGGAGATAAACTCCTGCAAAATAATAAGACACTTCAAATTCCATCTGACATCTGGATACATAAATTCTTATTGGGAAAATTTTCAAGGTAACCACTGAATATTTTCTTTAGTTTCCCCCAAAACCCTTTGGTTTTCCTCTATTTTATTCAAAATGTCATTATTTGACCCCTGCAGTGCAACTATATGACCTATTCATCCTTGTTTTCTCTATTCTGGGAGTTGATCAAGGGAGTTTAAGAGACTACAGAAAGTTCAATTGAATTTAGGGATATAAAGAAAAACTCAGGAAATTTCAGATATTTTCCCCTAAATATTGACCGAGAGTTTAATAATTACAGAATAAATGACATTTACATTTTAGAAAGCACCAAATGATAGATTTCTTTTTTGGTAAAGAAATGACGAAGATGTTCAAGAAATGAACAAGAAAAAACCTCGAATGCCATATGCTTCATGATGATAAGCAAAGTAGAAGTCGGCAATTTTGTGCACATATTTTGCAAAGGCACTGTCACTTTGGCCCAATTGTTCACAATCTTTATCTGCAAACACAATGCAAGAAATCTGATGAATGTCATAAAATGCATATACTGGCTTTATCAATGAGTTATGGTCAGTATAAATGTAATTTATAACCACTAACCTGTCATAATCACTTGGTGAGTTATGTTGATTCCAACAACTAAAAGATCAGCCCCTGACGTAAAAACAATGTCGGCAGCCTCAGGATCTCCAAGCACCTAAGGAGAAAAAAATTGCCTTAGTGTAACCAAAAGACAATCATGATTCGTGTGTAAGAATGACTGTAGATGGTTTAAAAACATAAGTAAAAACACCAGAAAATAAATGGATACAAATCTTATTCAAAAATAAAAAGATATGCCACATTTTAAGTTCAGGAATCATTGCCGACTTAGGCCATATAAACATAATGAAAATGTTAAAAGGAGATGCAAGTAACATGAGTGTACATTGTTTAAATACATTTTAGTGTATGGCCTCTGAACACCATATTGACTACTCACACGAAGAAACAAACTTATAAAGATAGGAGTTTTCCCCTCAAAAGAAGACAGAATGTTTTTTCTCCAGGGATCGCCTATATTCTTTATCTCGTTGATCTATCCTACAACTTCTGTACCGATTTTATTAGCTAACTGCCCAGCACAAATAGTTAAATCATTCTCTTAAATAAACACAAGAAAAATACAAAACTTACATTGGCTTCAGCAGCAGGATTCACATTTCCATTAACAAAAAAAGCACCACCAAGGACTACAATCTGTTTCACGTTTTTCGCAAACATTGGATCATTCTGTATGGCCTACATGTTACACAGCAATAAAAATGTGTTTATTTTTGTTAACTTGCTAGATCTACATTGTCCAAATGCTGGCAATATCTTAACATAAAGAGACTTAGTGCACTGTGTACCAAAGCAATGTTTGTAAGAGGACCTAGAGCAACGATTGTCACTTCGTTAATGTTCTCCCTTGCCATCTTAATTAGAAAATCTTTTGCATCCAAGTCCACTGGCTTTCCTTTCGGGGTAGGAGGATATGTGTTTCCAAGTCCATCATTTCCATGTACAAAATCAGCAATTCGTAGCTTCGGAACATTCTAACAGAAGTATGCAAAACAAACCAACTAAGTGATTAATCACACCTGCCCTTGGCCCCTCTCTCTCAAACTAAGTTCAAATCCTAGCCATGGGGCCCCATCCCATAGATGGTATCAGCCTCCTGCGGATGTTAATAATATATGTTCCTTTCTATCTCAATATAAATTTAAATTATACGTGTAATGCCAATTATGGAAAAATTTCTCTGGCTGAAAGCATCATCATCCATTGCTAATACCGTTAGTGACATGGATGCACCTTGTGCAACAGGAACATCTTCACGACCTATTTCTTCGAGCTGCAGAAAAAAGCAAGAGAAAAATTATTAAAACATATACACGGAGGAAAATTTCAGTTAAATGTGGTTCTCAAACTTCTACTTTGCATATATCCTCTCATCCTCCAACTTAAAGTTCTTAATCAATTTCTATCTTCCAAAGTACATATATATAGGTTACACGAATTATATTATATGTGATGGTTCCATAGATTAACAAGATTCAGGGCAGCAGATAACTATACATACCAAATGCAAGGCATTATTAGTCGCCAAATTGGTTGGAACATTACCAAATATTGTCGTGAATCCAATAATCTCAACTTCAGGAGAGTGGAATGCCATCAGTATTGCCATTGCATCATCTGATATAAATAGCAATATAAAGGGGGAAGTTAGATCACATTGGTAGCCAAGCATGATGGTCAGAAATTTGTAAGGTTCTATGCATTCAATGTAACAATTACTTGTCAATGTTCATACTCTCTTAGTCTAAACTCTATAATTTATATATCAACTATACCTACATTCCAAATCCATCAATACAAACAAAGAAATTAGATCCAAAACATAAAGACAAGAAGCATATGAGACAATGCCGCACTTAGGTTTCTCCAACACATCATATAATCATTGAGGATTAACATCACATACCATCATGCCACATAACCGTTGAGGATCAACATCACATACTACCATACCATCTAATCATCAAGTAGAAACATCACATCACATAACCAGTGATCATCACCTCATATTAAAAATATTTTCATAATCACTGAGTATCACATTCAATCAACAATATAACATAATTATTGAGCATCACCCCACATTGTATCACACCACATCAAGTCACGTCACATCACATCACATATCATATCATAAGACATCATATCATCATATTACATGAATGGAAGAAGTGTACACTCCTGGTACAAATGGATCCCATGGACTTAGGCAAATAGAACTGAACCACGATTATTCCCTAATGTTCCTCTTTCATAAGATTTATGCACAATTTGGGCGATCCAAAATCTAAATATACACACATAAATATAAGTGAAACAAGAAGAAAGGAAGAAACAAACCTATTCCAGGATCAGTGTCGATGATTAGCTTCTTCTTAGTCCGGAGAGATTCCATTGTATTTCTCTTTGAAAGAATGCGAGATTAGTGAACTTGTAGTATGTTCGTTATCTGTTTTTGTTCTTGATCTTTTTTGCTTTAGCTGTAGAAACAGAGCATATCGACTTTTCTCAGAAGAAACAGGGATTTGTGTATTTTATTTATTTGCCCTTTTCTTTTGAATATTTTTTTCTGTTTTCTTTTCTTTTCAAAGCACATGCTCAAAAAGAAAGGAACCTTGCTTTTTGCTTTTCCTCAAGGAGAGTTAGTGCTTTTTTTCTTTGCTTTTTGACAGCCAAAATGCCCTTCCCTTCCGTCTATAACTTCCCACGAACTTACTTTTTGGATGTAGACAGTCGTCCCGACCGTTTCGGCCCAGTAGAACTTGGGCATGCTCTTCTCTTCCAGCATTGCCCGTGCCGCCTCGACAATCGACCGGTTCTTCCTTTCGGCCACTCTGTTTTGCTCCCGTGTGTATCTGCAACTGAATTCTCTCCGAATTCCCTTATGTTGCAGATAATCGTTGAATTGGCCGGAAAATGATTCTTTTCCACCATCCGACCACAGGCACTTGATCTTTCTCTCTGTTTCCCGCTCAACAAGACTTTGCAGGTTCCGGAAACAGTCGAGGACTTCGCTTTTCTTCTCGATGAGATAGAATCCCCACACGTGTCGGCTGTAGTCGTCGATGAAGGAGGCGAAATATCGGCTCCCGCCAAGATTAACGTTCTGTGCCGATCACCATACATCCAAATGTATCAAGTCGAGCTTGTTACGGGTCCGGTGTTGCTTCTCGAGCTAGCCGGCTTCACAAATTTGGGCCTTCCGGCCACTAAATTTCCATAAACCGAAAACAACATGTTTTGATTGCAGGTCTTGAAGCCTCTAATAGTTGAAGTGGTCGATCCGCTTGTGCCACAAGTCGATATCGGACTCGACCTTCTATCTATCCTTTGGCAAATAGAGCGGTGTCGACACCATTACTGTCGAGGATGAATATCCTCCGGTCCTGGCGCCCTTGCGCGATGATTTAGCCCTCTTCCTCAATGAAGCACCCAAGGTCGATGATCTGCACCTGCATCCCCTGCTTGATGATTTGTCCAACCGACACCAGGTTCTTTGTGATTGTCGAGATGTGAAGCATGTTCATAAGCTTCCCTTGTTGTTCGACATGACTCAAGGGGACTTCTCTAACATGCACTATCGGGTGAGGAGTGCCGTCTCCTCCCAGTTGCTCCAGTTCTTCTAGATATGAGAACCACTCTTCGTGGCTTGTCATGTGGTTAGACGCTCTAGAGTCAACGTGCCACACTTCCTCTGATCCGGAAGTGGTCTTCTTCATCGAGTTCGCCTTGTGCTTCATCACAAAGGTTGGCCCTTTTCCGTCTCGTCTTCGTACACCGTCACGTTGATGGAACCGAGCGTGTCGCAGATCTCCTTTATCTTGGTGGTGTAGTCGGTAACTGACATATCTCACTGTCGGATGTTGTTGAGCTCTTGTCGGAGCTACAACTTTCGGGCCGTCGTGCTTGCCTCGAAAAACTTCTTCCGATTCTCCCAAGCTTCTTTCTGCGTTTTTGCATCCTTGATATAGCCGAGCATCTAGTCGCGCACATAGGACGCGAGGCAGTACAACACTTTGCTCACTCCTTCCCATGTCGGGAAGTCCTTGTCTGCCGGATCCGGCGCCACTTCATTCGCTCCCTCGACATAGATCCAATATCCGTGTTCAAGTGGATATTGGTGCATCTTATAGGACCAAGATGTGTAGTTATTCTTGTCGAGTTTCTCCGTCGGGAGTGAGCTTGCCATCCCTTTGTCCATTTTTCTTCAGCTTTTTCTTTTTGGTCTGTGCTTTTCCGGAAGTTAGGGTTCGTCTACAAAAATCGCTTGTCGGCAGCAGAGGTTCTCAACCCTTTTATAGTGTTCTCAAGAGTACTCCTAAAGTTTCCAGAATGTTCCAGTGAAATCTGGAATATACATCAATTTTCTATAGTAAAACTTAAATGAAAATAATATCCTTCGTATTACAAAATATAGTCTAATGGTCAAGAGCTCGACCCATGTAACATAAGGTCATCGGTTCCAGTCTTGCCATATCATGACACTATTCCCCCTTTAAAACGACAAGTGTCACGAGTCGTTGGTTTGTCTAGATATTGACAATGGAAGTCTTCAAGAAGAGCATGAGCATTGGTCACATTCTCTATTGGTTCCCAAGTACGCTCGTTGGGACTATATCCTAGCCAATCGACTAAATAGTAGAGCTTGTTGCGAACAATCTTGGAATCGAGGATGGCGGCAACCTCGTACTCAGGTCCATCTTCAAGTTCGATCGGGGGTGGAGGTTGTTTAATATGACTTGGGATGGTGTTGTCTTGATAGGGTTCAAGGAGAGAACTATGAAACACTGGATGTATCCGAAGTTGTGGAGGTAGATCGAGACGAAAAGTGACATCATTAAATTTTCTGATAATACAAAAAGGACCTAATCGCCGATAATCCAACTTCTCACATGGGCGAGTAGTCTTGATGTGTCGTAGTAGCCATACCCGATCTCCAATGTTAAAACTGGATGGAAGCCAAGAACGATCCGCGCAAACCTTGTGTGTTTGTTGAGCTTGATGTAGATGAGTAGATAAATCCGCTTGTATCTTGCATAACCGCTCCAAACAATCCTTTGCACAAGGATTTGTGGGTAACTCTGGGGTTTCGAATACACACCACCGGGGGTGACGGCCCATATAAGCATAAAATGGTGTAACCTTTGTCGATGAGTGGACAGAGTTATTATATGCAAATTTGGCGAAGTGGAGAATATCCACCCAGTCATCTTGATGATAGCTTAGAAAGCACTGAAGATACTGCTCCAGCGTTTGATTTGTTCGTTCTACTTGACCGTCTGTTTGCGGCTGGTAGCCGGAGGAGAGGTTACAAGTGACCTTGAGCATTTTAAAGAGGTGCTTCCAAAATTTCGAGATGAACTGGGGTCCATGGTCGCTGATGATACTATCAAGAAGGCCATGATGCCGACATACTTCACGCATGAAAGTTTCGGCGGTTTCCTCACAGGAGATTTCCTTAGTACATGGCAGGAAATACGCCATCTTCGTATATCGATCTACTACTGTTAAGATCGCATCAAATCCCTTACAGACCAGAAGATCTGTGATGAAATCTAGAGCAATGATTTGCCATGGCTTGCTTAGAATTGGTAATGGTTCTAATTGTTGAGAATCAAGCTCAACATAGCACAACGTGTGAACACACCTTTTGAGAATCCATGATTACTCAAAAGTCAAGAGTCACACCACTACTCTCTACACATTAACTATGTGTCATAGAATCATATTCTATGACACATAACTAATGAGTTACATATTCCCCATGACTATGAGTCTTCACATTCCCCAAGAGAGAGAGTGGTTGTTGTAAAGTTAATGAAGAGAGAGGGTGACTCTATATAAAGCACCCTCCTCATACTTCACATACTAAGTCGGTTGTGACTCCTTGTTATGCTACATTTTGTAAATCTCATTCTACTTGTGAAATATACACCTTCTTCTTGAGCATTCTATTTTCCTATCATTTATCTATGTTGAGTTCTCTTATTCTCTCACACATATATGCACATAACACACATCTATTCCGCTACACAAGAATCACCATTGATTCTTTACATGGTATCAGAGCGATTTGGTAGCTCGATTTAGCCCACTCGCCTCATCGTGATCGTGTGTTGTGCTCTACTCCGACGTTCAAGAAGAAACGGCTCATTGCTATTGTAGTACCACTACATAGCTCGTGTTCGAGAGAGAAGGAAAAGAAGAAAGGAAGCTTAATCGACATTGAATACTCAAATGGGGAGCGCTCTACCTAGCGAGAAGTTGGATCGAAACAACTTCGCATCTTGCGAGTACAAGATGCACCAATACCTTGAAGGAGAGGAATGTAAGCAAAGGCATACTCGACAAAATTCATTCCGATGTATGGGGACCGGCTCAAACGGCGACATTTGGCGAATGCCGATACTACGTGACCTTCATCGACGACTTCTCTAGGCACACTTGGATCTACCCGATGCAGCAAAAGAGTGAAGTGTTCGGACACTTCCAAAAATTCAAGAATGAAGTCGAGAAAGTCACGGGCCGACATATACGATGTCTTCGGTCGGATCGAGGCAAGGAATATTTCTCGGATGAGTTTACGGCGTATCTACGGAAAGAAGGAATTCGGCGAGAGTTTTCGTGTTGACATATGCCACAACAAAACGGAGTGGCCGAACGAAAGAATCGGCACATCCTCGAAGTAGCACGGGCCATGATGAACGAAAAGCACGTGTCGAAGTCGTACTGGGCAGAAGCAGCTAACATGTCCATATACCTCATGAATTGGTGTACGATATCCAACGTGCATGACCTCACGCCGCACGAAAAGTTTTTCAGAAAGAAACCGGATCTATCACACATTCGGATATTCGGCTCCATTGCGTATGTGCACATCCCCGACGAAAAATGACAAAAGCTCGACCCGAAGTCGAAGAAATGTATCCTCATCGGATACTCACTGGAGCAAAAGGGGTACAAGTGCTATAACCCCTCAACTCGAAAAGTTCGTGTAAGTCGAGACGTTGTTTTTGACGAGTTCGCATCCTGGTACGCACTAGAGGCAACTTCGACTCTAATTCCACTCGACCCAGAATCCGCCGAACAAGAGATAGAGGATGAAGATTGCCTTACGCGCATGTTCAAAGAAAGTCTGATCATGACCTGATTGAGCGGACCACAAGAGCCTCCGAGTGATCAAAGCACATCTCGACCAAGCCCGAAGCTAGACAAAGGGAAGGCCAAAATGCCGGAGTATAAAAACGATTGAGTTCGAAGGCCTTGACATCCGGACAAATGGAGTAAAGAAAGCCTTAGAATCCGCAAACGAGAAGCTTCGCCGATCCACCCGTGAAAAGAACCCCATAAGCCGATTTGGCTACAACGATTATATGGCGTACCATTACACTTTTATGATGAAGGTAGCAACAGTATGGGAGTCGGAAACGTTTTCCGAAGCTGCGAAGGACCCCAGATGGGTTGAAGCGATGAATGAGGAGATGCAAGCACTCTCCAAGAACGAGACATGGGATCTCGTTCCCCACTCACCACACAAGAAGGCAATTGGTTGCATATGGATCTACAAGGTGAAGTATAATGCCGACGACTCCATAAACCATTACAAAGCTCGATTCGTAGCGAAAGGATACGCACAAACACATGGACTTGACTATGAAGAGACCTTTGCCTCGGTGGCAAAGATGACGACGGTGCAAACCGTGATCGCACTTGCAGCGGCAAAAGGGTGGCACCTCCACCAAATG
The DNA here is from genome assembly GCF_043228905.1 of Azolla caroliniana. Classification (NCBI taxonomy): domain Eukaryota; kingdom Viridiplantae; phylum Streptophyta; class Polypodiopsida; order Salviniales; family Salviniaceae; genus Azolla; species Azolla caroliniana. The sequence continues at coordinate 6,353,626 of NW_028230456.1, read as the reverse complement.
GACGTCAAGAATGCCTTTCTTCAAGGTGAATTAGACGAGGAGGTGTACATGGTACAACCACCCGGCTTTGAATCGTGCATTCATCCAAAAGTCGTATGCCAACTCAAGAAGCCTCTCTACAGCCTCAAGCAAGCACTGCGTGCTTGACATTCGAAGATTACGCAATATCTTCATCAAATCGGCTTTCGAATGTCGAAATCCGACAACTCCCTCTATGTACGACACGACTCTAGAAGCTTAATTGTCATCATCCTATGCGTGGATGATCTGGTCATTGGAGGTGAAAGTCTAGTCGACATCAACAAGGTCAAGTCCCTCCTCTCTGGAAAATTCGAGATGACAGACATGAAGGAGCTCCATTACTTCCTTGGCATTCAAAGTAATTCGGATTCCGGCCGGCATTATGATCTCTCAACGGCACTACATTCTCAACTTGTTATATAAGTTCCGGATGACTGAGTGCAAATCGGTCGCTACGCCTCTCAATCGAAACCTCAAACTAGATGTTGACTTCGGCACAGACGAGTGCGAGCCGACCCAATATCGTCAACTGATCGGGAGTCTCATCTATCTCACGATCCCTCAACCTGACCTTAGCTATCCAGTCGGACTCCTCAGCCAATTCATGCAAAAACCATGGGACATTCACTTGAATTGTGCTAAGCGAGTATTACGATACATGAGCGGCACAATGGATTAAACATGTTCGCGTTCACAAGTGGAAGGATTGCGCATTCCACTTGTAGAATCTTCTTGAAACTATCCAAATATACCCTCTCTACAAAAATTGGATGCACTAGTATCACATGTTTCACAACTTGATTAGAATTTGCAAATATAAAAATACATGATAGGTCTACGAGTGGAGATCATTAGAAATCATGCAAGTTTGGACGTGTTGATAAGTTAATGTAGGCATAATAAAGTTCAACAATGGCTCAATATGTCACTAATGTGCGACATGGGAAACACTAAGTTAAAGACTTATATTAATTTGGTAAGTTTTACAAAAATATGAGGTGTACTTGTAACCATACTAATAAAATGAGTTATAATTTATACTTTGACCCATACTTGCATGTATATAATTGTGGACAATGTAGGATAGTGCACTTTAGGATAATGTGATTGGAATAACTAACTTATTAAAGTATTTAATACTTGTATTTAAAGTTGATCTAATCTATTCCTCAGTTTGTTCGTATGGGATCAAACCATATGTATATAATTGTGGACAATGTAAGACAATGAACTTTAGGATAATGTGGTGGAAATAACAAACCTATTAAGGCTTTCATACTTGTATTTAAAATTGATCTAATCTATTGCTTAGGTGATTCACACGGGATCAAACTCCGAACGATAATGCTAGTGGAACTACAAGCGTATAAAAACATGCGGATAACGCTAGTGGAACCATTATCAACACACTACACAATCTAAGCAGCAATGGAAGAGAAACATAATAGTTTTAACAATAGAAGACAAAGATCCATAATAACAACATGGACAGTCATGGCAACAATTCTACGACCATGTTATGTTAAGGTAAACTTTGACCAAAATCAGCCTCAATTTAAACTAATTCATGTTTCTCCATAAATTTGGTAGTCAGCAATGCACGCGGTGAAACCAATGTCATAAGTCTACTAACCAAGTATATAAAAATAAAATTGAAACATATAGAAGATTATAAAGAATAGAATCCACCTTGTATTAATAATGTGAAATCCAAACAATACATTTCGCGTTTTTAAAAGAGTTTATTACATAGCAATCAAATCGTCAATGTCATTTTCTTCATCATCATGTATAGAAGTCTCTTCGGCTATACGTGCATTGGCTTCCCCTGTTAGCCGATCCAACGAAATATCTTCTATAAACTCATCATCAAGCTCTATTAGCTCCCCTGGTTCCCCGGCTAACGGAGGAATAGGCTCTCGCGAAGCAGGTTGAAACCTTTCAGTATCAGCGAGATTCTTTGCACCGACCTCCTCGTCCTGGTCTGGGCACTCCCACAAAGCCTTAATCCTCATGTTTATAAATATAACCTACTCCTCTTCCTTCTCCAATGCAACTGTGTTTCTAAAGAGCTTCAATGCACATGCGGACGTCATTCCTATGAAGAAAGTGTTGAGAACTTGACGTTCCTTATGTCCGACGCTCGGCCACAACCGAGATTCTTTACATACACAGAAAAACAGGTAATGAAACGCAACACAAAAGAGGAGAAATGGTGCACAGGAGGTATATGTGGAAAACCCCAAAATAGGGGGAAAAACCACGGCAGCCCACAAGCTGCAAACTGTCACTATGCAGAAATATACAACTGTGAGATCACTGAGGCAACGACCTCGTGCTCTCAGATCTTCGCCACAGGCGGCGGTTACAACAGAGGCAACGACCTCGTCTCTCTCTCTCTCTCTCTCTCTCTCTCTCTCTCTCTCTCTCTCTCTCTGTCTGTACAGTTACGCGCTCTGATTTCTTCTTGCACCAACAACAAAGAAAAACAACAACGACAACTTCTCCAAAAAAAAAAACTAAAAGTTTGCCCTAAGTCATATTTATACTAATATGACTTTTCGGCTATTTACAAATGTAGCCTCGATGGGCTCCATCCGGCTCTCCGCAGTCGGGTACTCCTCATCCGGTTCATACCGGGCCTACACCATCCGACTCTCCGCAGTCGGGTACTCCTCATCCGGTTCATACCGGGCCTACACCATCCGACTCTCCGAAGTCGGGTTCTCCCCATCCGGTTCATACCGTTTCAGCCTCGGCCGAGTTTGTTCGTCGGCACTGTTCTTCTACCTTCCCATCCGGAGGGACCTGTTTCCCAACAAACTCCCCCTTCACTCCGGCATGGGGTGTCTTTTCAGCCCGATCCTCTTCCGGCATGCGTCCAGCTTGTCGGGTGTCAGCACTTTGGTCAGCATATCTGACCCGTTCTCGGCCGTGTGGATCTTCGTCAGTGCGAACTCCTGGTCATCTACCCTTTCCCGGATCCAGTGATACCTCCGCTGGATATGCTTCGTCCGGGAATGGTAGGCCGCATTCTTAGCAAGGTGGATGGCACTTTGACTGTCGCAGTAGAGTCGGTATTCCTCTTGCCGGATACCGAGCTCTCCGATGAAGTCCTTCATCCATAATATTTCCTTGCCGGCTTCCACAGCCGCATGTACTCCGCCTCTGTGGTTGACAATGCAACCGTCTTCTGCAGCCTCGACTGCCACGAGACAACTCCCCCTGCATATGTCATCACATACCCGGATGTAGACCGGCTGGTATCCACATCAGCCGACATGTCCGAATCGGTGAAACCGTCCAGTTGAGGTTTTCCGGAGCCGAATCGGAGACACATATTTGAAGTGCCCTTCAAATACCGGAGTATCCACTTGACCGCGTTCCAATGCTCCTTGCCGGGATTACTCATGAACCGGCTCACCACTCCGACTGCGTATCCAATGTCCGGTCGGGTACAAACCATTGCGTACATCAAGCTCCCGACGGCAGAGGCATATGGAATCTTCATCATATCTGCCTTCTCTCCTTTTGTCTTCGGGCTTTGCTTGCCGGACAACTTGCAGTTTGCTGGAAGTGTCGATCCGACCGGTTTTGCATCTGACATGTTGAACCGGTGAAGCACCTTTGTCACATACTTCTCCTGTGACAGCCATAATTGCTTCACTGACCGGTCCCGAATGATGTGCATCCCCAACATCTGTCTTGCCGGACCCAAGTCCTTCATTGAGAAGGTCCGGTTGAGAGCCTTCTTCAGCATCCGTATTTTTCCTTGGTCTCGTCTGACGATCAACATCTCATCCACATACAGGAGGAGTATCAGGAAGTCCCCTCCTTCGAACTTCTTCACAAACACGCAGTGATCGCCTGCGTCTTGTGGTACCCTTGATCGGTCATGAAGGAGTCGAACTTCCGATACCATTGCCGGGGAGCCTGCTTCAGTCCGTACAGGCTCTTCTTCAACCGGCATACCAGGTGCTCCTTCCCTTTCTCCACAAATCCTTCCGGTTGCTGCATGTAGATTTCCTCTTCGAGGTCGCCGTGGAGGAATGCCGTCTTCACGTCCAGCTGCTCTACCTCGAGATCCATGCTTGCTGCTATACTCAGCACCGTCCGGATGGAGGTCATCTTTACTACCGGGGCGAATATTTCGTCGAAGTCCACGCCCTTCTTCTGCTGGAACCCCTTCACCACGATCCTGGCTTTGTATCTCGGGGGGTTGCCGGCATCTCCCGGTTTCAACTTGAACACCCACTTGTTTCGGAGTGCCCGCTTTTCTTTCGGCAGCTCCACCAATTCGTATGTATGGTTCTCATGCAGGGAATCCATTTCATCCTGCATAGCACTTAACCATTTTCGGCTGTGGGTGTCTTCCTTCGCTTCTTCGAAGCTTTCCGACTCCCCCTCATCGGTTAGCAGGACATGCTCTGCATCCGGAAATCTCCGGGGGGCCCTTCTCTCTCTGAGAGGATAACTACGTCTTCGGGCTTCGGTAATCGGTTCCTCCATTTGCTCTTCATCCGAATCCGATTCGGGATCTTGACCAGTTCCGGTCTCAGCTTCCTCTACTTCTTCTTCTGTCGGTTCGGTATCCTCACCGTAACCGGCTGGTTCCTCGAGTGCTAACCGGTCTCTTGCCGGTTGGGACTGCTCATTGTAGAGTCTATCCTTACCGGTCGACTTGGAGTTCACTATCTTCTTCTCCGACTCCCAGTCGGCGAGCGTCTTGTCCTCCATGAAGATAATATCTCGACTCCGGAATACCTTCTTGTCGACCGGGTCCCACACTCGGTAGCCGAACTCGTCGTCACCGTAACCGAGGAATATGCATGGCCGGGTCTTTGGATCTAGCTTTCCTCTCCGGTCCTTTGCTACATGCACGTACGCGAGACACCCGAACACCCTTAGATGCCGGTAGGACACTTCCTTACCGGTCCATACTCTCTGTGGCGTGTCTCCGTCCAGGGGTACTGAGGGTGATCTGTTTATCACATATGTCGTCGTCGACAGTGCCTCAGCCCAAAACTTCTTGGGTAGTTTTGCATGCGCTAGCATACTCCGGACCCTCTCCATTATGGTCCGGTTCATCCTCTCGGCCAGTCCGTTTAGCTCCGGCATCTTCGGCACGGTAAATTCAAGCCAGATTCCCTTCGAGCGGCAGTACTCCTCGAACTACCCCCGGTACTCACCTCCGTTATCTGCTCGAACCGCCTTCAGCTTCCGGCCGGTTTCTCTTTCCACTCTCGCGTGGACCTCTTTGAAGACGGATAACACCTGATCCTTCGTCTTCAGCGGTGTGGCCCACAGCTTCCGGCTGTGGTCATCTATGAACGTCACGAAGTACTGCGCTCCGGCATGTGACTTCGTGTCTACTTGACAAACATCCATATGCACCAACTCCATGTTGGGAATCGACGCTTCGATTCACCTTCACCACTCGGCCACAACCAAGTAATCGCGAATCAATGTAACAGAAAATAGGAACCACAGAGAGAAACACACGAATACACAGGGATTAACGTGGAAAACCCTAGATGGGAAAAACCACGGGAGTACAAGACTCCAAACCAACACTATACAAAGAGGAGTATACAATGGCGAGCTGCAAGGCGACGACCTTGAGCTCGCTGTCCTCGCCACAGGCGGCGGAAATACACAGAGGCGTCGTCCTCTTCCTCTCTCACGCTCTATCTCTCTCTCTCTCTCTCACGGTTGCTCCCTCTTCACTCCTCTTGAGTGGAAAAACAGAAAAATGATCAGCAACACTAAAACAGTTTGCCCTAAGTCATATTTATACATATATGACTTTGGGGCTATTTACAACTATAGCCTCAGGGGCCCATAGCAAACATATTCACGGATATGTCCCTGCATCCGGATCGCTCTCCGGGTACATTCGTCATCCGGCTCCGAAGCCGGGGTCTTCATCATCCGGTTCCGAAACCGAAACCGGGCTCGTCGGCATTCATCTCCGACATCCGACCATCCCATTCGAAGGGACCGTAATCCCAACAAACTCCCCCTTCACTTCGGCATGGGATGTCTTTCCAATCCGATCCTCTTCCGGCATGCTTCCAGCTTGTCGGGTGTGAGCACCTTGGTCAGCATATCCGACCCGTTCTCGTCCGTGTGGATCTTTGTCAGCACGAACTCCTTGTCTTCTATCCTTTCCCGGATCCAGTGATATCTTCGCTGGATGTGCTTCGTCCGGGAGTGGTAGGCCGCGTTCTTCGCAAGGTGGATTGCACTCTGACTGTCGCAGTAGAGTCGGTACTCCTCCTGCCGGATACCGAGCTCTCTAATGAAGTCCTTCATCCATATTATTTCCTTGCCGGCTTCAACAGCTGCCATATACTCCGCCTCCGTGGTTGACAACGCAACCGTCTTCTGCAGCCTCGACTGCCACGAAACGGCTCCCCCTGCATACGTCATCACATACCCTGATGTGGACCGGCTGGTATCTGCATCAGCCGACATATCCGAATCGGTGAAGCCGTCGAGTTCGGGCTTACCGGAGCCGAATCGGAGGCACACGTTTGCCGTGCCTTTCAGGTATCGGAGTATCCACTTGGCCGCGTTCCAATGCTCTTTGCCGGGATTGCTCATGTACCGGCTCACCACTCCGACTGCATATCCTATGTCCGGTCTCGTACACACCATGGCGTACATCAAGCTCCCGACGGCTGAGGCATACGGCACTTTCATCATATCCTCCTTTTCAGCCTTTGTCTTGGGACTTTGCTTGCTGGACAGCTTGCAGTTTGCCGGGAGGGTCGATCCGACCGGTCTTGCTTCCGACATGTTGAACCGGTGAAGCACCTTCGTCACGTACTTCTCCTGTGATAGCCACAACTGCTTCTTCTTCCAGTCCCGGATGATGTGCATCCCTAGTATTTGCCTCGCCGGACCCAGGTCCTTCATTGAGAAGGTTCGGTGAAGAGCCTTCTTCAGCATCCGTATCTTGACCTGGTCCCATCCGACGATCAGCATGTCGTCCACGTACAGGAGGAGTATTAGAAAGTCTCCTCCTTCGAACTTCTTCACAAACACGCAGTGGTCGGACTGCGTTTTGAGGTACCCTTCGTCGGTCATGAAGGAGTCAAACTTCCGGTACCATTGCCGGGGAGCCTGCTTCAGTCCGTAAAGGCTCTTCTTCAACCGGCATACCAGGTGCTCCTTCCCTTTCTTCTCGAATCCTTCCGGTTGCTGCATGTAGATCTCTTCATCGAGGTCACCGTGAAGGAATGCCGTCTTCACGTCCATCTGTTCTACCTCGAGGTCCATGCTTGCCGCTATGCTCAGCACCGTCCGGATGGAGGTCATCTTCACTACCGGGGCAAATATCTCGTCGAAGTCGACGCCCTTCTTCTGCTGAAACCCCTTCACCACGATCCTGGCTTTGTATCTCGGGGGGTTTCCGGCATCTCCCGGTTTCAGCTTGAACACCCACTTGTTTCGAAGTGCCCGCTTTCCTTTCGGCAACTCCACAAGTTCATATGTGTGGTTCTCATGCAGGGAATCCATCTCGTCCTGCATGGCACTCAACCACCTGCGGCTCTGGGTGTCATGTTTTGCTTCTTCAAAGCTCTCCGGCTCCCCCTCGTCGGTTAGCAGCACGTGCTCTGGTTCCGGAAATCTCCGGGGGGCCCTTCTCTCTCTTAGAGGATATCTTCGTTCCGGAGCTTCGGTAACCGGTTCTTCCGATTCTTCTTCATGCGAATCCATTTCGGGATCGGGGCCGGTTCCGGTATCATTTTCATCTTCTTCGGCCGGTTCTGTTTCTTCACCGTCTTCGGCCGGATCCTCGAGTGCTAACCGGTCCCTTGCCGGTCGGGACTGCTCCTCGTAGAGTTGATCCTCACCGGTCGACTTGGAGCTCTTCATCTTCTTCTCCGATTCCCAGTCGGCGAGTGTCTTGTCCTCCATGAAGATGATGTCTCGACTCCTGAATATCTTCTTGTCGACCGGGTCCCATACTCGGTAGCCGAACTCGTCGTCGCCGTAACCGAGGAATATGCATGGCCGGGTCTTCGGATCTAGCTTTCCTCTCCGGTCCTTTGCCACATGCACGTATGCGAGACACCCGAACACCTTCAGATGCCGGTAGGACACTTCCTTACCGGTCCACACTTTCTGCGGCGTGTCTCCGTCCAAAGGTACTGAGGGTGATCTGTTTATCACGTATGTCGCCGTCGACATTGCCTCAGCCCAAAACCCCTTGGGTAATTTCGCATGCGCCAACATACTCCGGACCCGCTCCATTATGGTCCGGTTCATCCTCTCGGCCAGCCCGTTTAGTTCCGGCGTCTTCGGCACAGTAAACTCGAGCCGGATTCCCTTCGAGCGACAGTACTCCTGGAACTGCCCCCGGTATTCCCCTCCGTTATCCGCTCGTATCGCTTTCAGCTTCTTGCCGGATTCCCTTTCCACTCTCGCGTGGAGTTCTTTGAAGACGCACAACACTTGGTCCTTTGTCTTCAGCGGTGCCGTCCACAGCTTCCGGCTGTGATCATCAATGAATGTTACGAAGTACTGGGCTCCGCCATGTGACTTCGTTTCTACCTGACACACATCAGTGTGCACCAACTCCAATGGTGCGCTACGTCTCGTCGGTGGCCTTGAGTGGAAGGAGGTTCGGTTCTGCTTACCGGCCAGGCAATCGGTGCACTTCTCCAGGTGCACATGCTTCACTGGAATAAGGTTGTCTTCTGCAAGCCTCTTCATCCCCTTCTCACTCATGTGACACAGTCTTTTGTGCCACAGCTCACCGGCAGTGTCGGCTGCCACATTCAGCTCTTCAGGACATAACCGGGCATTCATCAGGTACAGTGTGTTGTCTTTCCGGGCCCGAGCCACTATCAGGCTCCCCTTGCTGAACTTCATTACGCCGTTCCGGATGCTACCTGTGTAGCCTTCATCGTCTAGCCTCCCGGCCGAAATCAGGTTCAATCGAACCTCCGGAACGTGTCGGACATCCTTCAGCAGCATTTTGCATTCGGTCGGGGTTGTCAACCACACGTCTCCTATGCCGGCAATCCGGCACGTACCTTCATTTCCCATCCGAACACAGCCATGCTCACCGGCTGTGTAGGATGAGAAGTATCTTCTCTCCGGGGTCAGGTGGAACGATGCTCCGGAATCGACCACCCAGGTCGTCTCATCGCCGGCAATGTTTAGTTCACCTTCTTCGGTGATGAGCATGATTTCTTCCTCACTTGCAGCGAGTGCCGTTGTTCCTTTCCGGTCCTGCCCTCGCCGATCCGAACCTCTCCGGTCCGTGGCTCCCCGGTATGCACCGTTTCTCTCCGGTGACTTCTTCGAATCGGTGTCGTCGGCTCCGTTGTCTTTTCGGTAATGCCGACAATTCTTTCGGAAGTGCCCCGGCTTCCCACAGTGGAAGCATGTGGGCCTTCCTCTTGACTGCGACCGGGTCCCCGACTTCTCCCGTCTTTGCGGACTCGGGTTCCATTGTCTTCCCCGATCTGATTCGGTAAGCAGCGCCTTCGAGTCGGAGGCCGGTTCTTTATCTCTCCGACGCGCTTCTTCGTTCAAAATACTTGTCTTTACCGTTTGTAAGGACAAGTTATCTTCGGTGCAGGAGGTGCTGAGAGTCACCACCAAGTTCTCCCAGCTTTCTGGCAATGTACACATCAGGATGATGGCTTGCATTGCATCCTCCAACGGGAACTTGATCGCCGCAAGCTGATTCACGAATCCCATGAACGTGCTTACGTGTTCCACCATACTGTCGCCGTCCCGGTACTTGAGATTCACTATCTTCCTCATCAAGGAGGTCCGGTTCAACGCATTCTTCCTCTCATAGAGGCCCGACAGCTTCCGCCACATCTCATATGCGTTGGTGTCGTTCGCCACATGTTGTAGAACGCTCACGTCAACGTATTGCCGAATGGTTGCAACGGCTTTCCGGTTCAGAAGCCTCCATTCCGACTCAAGTACCCCCTTCGGTATTTCCGACCTATCAATCGGTTCGTACAGGTCCCGAACAATCAGAAGATCCTCCATCTTGATCTTCCAGTCGGCGTAATTCTGCGCATTCAGCACCATCATCCCCGGCTGCCCGCTGCCGCCGCCTTCCATTTTCTGCAGCAGCTCGCTCTGATACCAGTTTGTTGGGAATCGACGCTTCGATTCACCTTCACCACTCGGCCACAACCAAGTAATCGCGAATCAATGTAACAGAAAATAGGAACCACAGAGAGAAACACACGAATACACAGGGATTAACGTGGAAAACCCTAGATGGGAAAAACCACGGGAGTACAAGACTCCAAACCAACACTATACAAAGAGGAGTATACAATGGCGAGCTGCAAGGCGACGACCTTGAGCTCGCTGTCCTCGCCACAAGCGGCGGAAATACACAGAGGCGTCGTCCTCTTCCTCTCTCACGCTCTATCTCTCTCTCTCTCTCTCACGGCTGCTCCCTCTTCACTCCTCTTGAGTGGAAAAACAGAAAAATGATCAGCAACACTAAAACAGTTTGCCCTAAGTCATATTTATACATATATGACTTTGGGGCTATTTACAACTATAGCCTCAGGGGCCCATAGCAAACATATTCACGGATATGTCCCTGCATCCGGATCGCTCTCCGGGTACATTCGTCATCCGGCTCCGAAGCCGGGGTCTTCATCATCCGGTTCCGAAACCGAAACCGGGCTCGTCGGCATTCATCTCCGACATCCGACCATCCCATTCGAAGGGACCGTAATCCCAACACTCCAGTGGTGCATTACGTCTCATCGGTGGCCTTGGTCGGAAGGAGGTCCGGTTCTGCTTACCGGCCAGACAATCAGTGCACTTCTCTAAGTGCACGTTCTTCACTGGAATGAGGTTGTCGTCTCCAAGCCTCTTCATCCCCTTCTCACTCATGTGACATAGCCTCTTGTGCCACAGCTCACCGGCAGTGTCGGAAGCCACGTTCACTTCTTCCGAACATAACCGGGCATTCATCAGGTACAGTGTGTTTACCTTCCGGGCCCGAGCCACAATCAGGCTCCCTTTGCTGAACTTCATGACACCGTTCCGGATGCTACCCGTGTAGCCTTCATCATCTAGCCGACTGGCTGATATCAGGTTCAGACGTACTTCCGGAATGTGTCGGACATCTTTCAACAGCAACTTGCATCCGGTTGGTGTTGTCAGCCACACGTCTCCTATGCCGACAATTCAGCATGTTCCTTCATTCCCCATCCGGACACAGCCGTGATCACCGGCTGAGTAGGATGAGAAGCATTTCCGGTCCGGGGTAAGGTGGAACGACGCTCCGGAGTCTACCACCCAGGTCATCTCATCGCCGGCATGGTTTATCTCACTCTCCTCGGTGATGAGCATCAACTCCTCTTCACTTGCCGCAATTGCCGTCGTTCCCTTCCGGTCCGGACCCCTCCGGTCTTTACCGTTCCGGTCTGTACCGTTCCGGTTCGGGGTTTGCTTCGAATCGGTACCGTCGGTTTCCTTGTCTTTACGGAAGTGCCGACAGTTCTTTTGGAAGTGTCCCGGCTTGCCGCAATAGAAGCAAGTCGGCCTCCCCCTTGACTTTGATCGTGTCCCCGACTTCTCCCGGTTCTAGGGACTACGGTTTCTATGTCTTCCGCGTTCCGATTCGGTAAGGAGCGCTTTGGAGTCGGAGCTCGTATCTTTGTCTTTCCGACGAGCCTCCTCATCTAGCAAGCTCGACTTTACTCTTGCTAGGGATAACCGTTTTCCTTCCGGCCCGGCGTTGCCCAAAGTAACAACCAACGTCTCCCAGCTATCCGGGAGGGAACCGAGCAGGAGTAGCGCTAGGACCTCATCGGCAAGAGGTACTTCCAATGACGTTGCCTGGTGAATCAGCCCCTGGAAGGCATTCATATGCTCCGCCATGCTGGAGCCATCTTGGTACCGGAGTCTTACAAGCTTCCGGAATACCGACGCCTGATTGACAGCATTTTTGTTCTGGAACATTATGCCGATCTTCTCCCAGAGCTCATGAGCCTTGCTCTCTTCATTGAAGTTGTTGTACAGGCTCATGTCGATGAAGCACCGTATGTACGCCGTTGTCTTCATGTGCATCACCTCCCATATCGCGGCGTCGATTTTGTCCGGTCTCTTGTCCCCGAACTGAACCGGCAGCCAGAGGTCTTTAACCACGAGCATGTCCCTTATCTTCGACTTCCACACTGAATAGTTGGAGCCGGTGAGCTTGAACATGCCACCAAGCGATTCGTCCATTTTCTGTGTCGATTTTGCTCTGATACCACTTGTTGAGAACTTGACGTTCCTTATGTCCGACGCTCGGCCACAACCGAGATTCTTTACATACACAGAAAAACAGGTAATGAAACGCGACACAAAAGAGGAGAAATGGTGCACAGGAGGTATACGTGGAAAACCCCAAAATAGGGGGAAAAACCACGGCAGCCCACAAGCTGCACACTGTCACTATGCAGAAATATACAACAGTGAGATCACTGAGGCAACGACCTCGTGCTCTCAGATCTTCGCCACAGGCGGCGGTTACAACAGAGGCAACGACCTCGTCTCTCTCTCTCTCTCTCTCTCTCTCTCTCTCTCTCTCTCTCTCTCTGTCTGTACAGTTACGCGCTCTGATTTCTTCTTGCACCAACAACAAAGAAAAACAACAACGACAACTTCTCCAAAAAAAAAAACTAAAAGTTTGCCCTAAGTCATATTTATACTAATATGACTTTTCGGCTATTTACAAATGTAGCCTCGATGGGCTCCATCCGGCTCTCCGCAGTCGGGTACTCCTCATCCGGTTCATACCGGGCCTACACCATCCGACTCTCCGCAGTCGGGTACTCCTCATCCGGTTCATACCGGGCCTACACCATCCGACTCTCCGAAGTCGGGTTCTCCCCATCCGGTTCATACCGTTTCGGCCTCGGCCGAGTTTGTTCGTCGGCACTGTTCTTCTACCTTCCCATCCGGAGGGACCTGTTTCCCAACAGAAAGTAACAAGAAGAATTAGTTCTCAAACAAAAAAGATTCAGTATTAGCTATCTCAAGATCGTTACCCTAGTTCGAGGAATACCTGTGCCAGAAAAGAGGTCTAATATCCAGTCTCCTTCAACAGAAAACATCTCGATCAAGCGCATCATAAGTCGTTGAGGTTTTTGGTAAGGGTTGACAAGTCCTCGTTTTGTCGTGGTGACATGTCGCAATTTCCGTGTCACTGCTGGATATACCAGCAGATTTGAACCTCCCACTTCATTAGAATGCTCCTTGATTCTTTGTTTCTTAATTTCATCGAAGTAGCCAACCGTGATGTATTCAATGGCATTAACGAACCGAAAGGTTGGCCCTCTATTTACATTGGTTTTTATCCTATAACAAATATTACATCGAGTTAAGAATAGATTGAACAATCTTAAGAAAGACAATATAGTGAATGAGACATATAAATAATCCTTACCATGCAAGGTTCTCGATGCCATGGCAACGAGATCTCAAAGCTTGAGCTACCAAGTACCCTTGGTCCATACTATGAAAGACAACTATTCTCCATGTCAAGGATGCAGTCGTTAGCTCAACAAAATCCTTGACCATCTTCTCCAACTGTTTAAACCTAAACGATTCATCGTCATATGATGACCCTGCCATTCAAAATCCATAAGGAATATCAGCAATCACTAGCGTATATTCCTTCTTTGGCACTTTTTGGATCATGTCAACGACATCACCGCAAACCACATTGTAGTAAAGATCTCTCGTAATATCTTTTTTGTGGCTACATTTTTTGAAGGAGCCATCTTCCTCCATTTCGTACGCCTTGACTAAGCGACGATCCTTTTCTTTTCTGGCTCTCTGGAGATGTGCAAGGAAGGATGTCGGGAAATCATGTATATCCTTAACTTCTCCTTGTTTCTTGCCACGACACGGTTTCTAATAGAAGCAATAAGACATCAAGTTTTATTATACAAGCTCTACATATAATGAAAGCTTAATGAAAAACCACCAATACTAACCCAAACCTTGAATGCAATAAAATACTCCGATAACGCCTTATATGAAGACGTTAGAGGATAATCCTCGGTCACTTTTTCCCAAGTTATACATCCAAGTTGTTTCATCATAACTTCTTGGATCTTCATGTACACCTTATGACTATGAAATTAGAAAACGTGATTAGAACTTTCAATTGCACCATATTGACTTCAATATCACTATTTGAAAGACTTACTTATTGAACTCAGTGACCATTTCTTCAAGGCTTAAATCTTTGGCCACAACCCTTGACAAAACAGACACAAGAAGCTGCTCATCCTTAATACCTTGCATCGCTCTCCACAGAGACAACTTCATGTTGTCAGCCGCTTCTTCAACTGTCAAACCAATTTTTTTGGCCGCTTGTGACTTGAATTCTAGTTGAGGGTCTACCTTACATTTCTTTTGTCATTGACCCTTGACTTCCCTATTCTCCCACATTGAGAAGATTTGATCTTGTAGGTCCCATACTTCTCCATCTCTAAAGGCCAGTTGAAACCAAGACTCATATTTTCGAAGACCATCGGACTTAACATTATCATCTACCACAATGCCGACTTCATGCAAGGATTGACGTCGTAGGCCTGGATGTAGCTTCACACCAAACTTTTGTTTGACGTCCAAATACTCGTGGTGGAAGAACCTTATATGCTCAATCAATGACATTTTCTGCCTATAGTCATTATCATTATTGTGGTCCCATGCCAACAGCTTTGCCTCTTCGGTTGTGAGACCCACGTAAATTTTGCACTCGGCATACTTGAAGAAGAAAGTCGTTGGATGTTCTCTAACAAGTTGCCGACGTGCCTCCGCCGAATGCAATCCACCAATGACAAGTAATTATATTGATCATGCTTTCTTATATCGAAATCTTCAATGGTTTCACATTCTTCAAGATCCACCATAACAATTAAAGGCACAATGGTAGCACGTGGATTAATTTTCATTTTTTTCTTAAGATTTTGAACATGCTTTCGGTGTGGCTCTCTAATCTCAAGTGGTCTTCGTCCTATTTTTTCATCAATAGGGGACCAATGGATGTGTTATAGGCAAATTAAACACTTGCCCCTTCCTTACCAGTTTACGCTGCATTAACTCTCTTTGTATCTTATTCTGCTCGGATGACAACACACCCGATGCAAGCTCAGCTCTTGGCATCCCCTTAGTGTCCTCATCTTCGTTTGAGCTTGGTGAGTCGGAGTTCGACATTTTAGTCGTCTTCTTTTTTGTTGGCCTTGATTGTACTTTAGATGCCATTTTTGGGGCCTTTATTGGGGAGGGCAATGGCTCCCTTAGAGTTACATGGCCTTGTATATAAGGCCTCAAGGTAACAATAAGGTTTTGTGAGTTTTCTAGATCTTTTTTAAATGCTTTTGGCCCACAATATTCCTTTACTAGAAGATCTTCAGAAAGGAACACTTTAGAGCACTCTATCATTACAAGTATGTTGGTCGAATCTGATTCTTCGTAGTCAAATCGTAGAATACGGCCATACATAAATGTGGTTTCATTTTCAAGCTGCCCCTCGCCCTTCTTCTTTGTTGTATACAACACGACTTTTTTCTTTGAGTCAACGTATTGCATACACCATTCCTTGTCCGTTAGATAACGGTCAGGAAGGTCTTCACCACCAGTAGCTGCTAATAGTTTTTTTTGGCTGACGTCATTGGGTGGTTGAGATTTTGTCTCCTCGTTGAAGAGAAGCTTTTTTCCTCTCTTCATGTTCTCGGGAGCTATTAGGGTCTGTGTTTCAATTGGAGAGCCTTGTATGCAAAGCTTTATCTTCTTCATAGGTCGGTCTGACAAGTTCTCAAACGACCTATTTAAGAAAGGACATGCGAAAACATAAGTTAGGTGGTCACGTAGATTAAGGTTGTATATTAAAATACAAATAATTAGACGAAGACAAAAAACTAGCAGGCAATTTGTGGTAAACTATAAATATCAATCATGCATTGAGTGAACATGGTAGTCCTTTATTCAAAAATCCATTCTAGTAAGGGCTATTCAACTTAGAAAATATATATCTTAATAAGTATACAAGGATATATATTATCTTGAAGGGTAGGTATGGCTTATATTGATTCCATATCCATATTCTAGAGAATTTGCATATGATAGACTTGATTTTGGTATCATAAAGGTAATTTGTGGGTTATTTTCTACTATTTTAAGCTATACTAGGTCATAAAACCTCTATAATTAAGGCCCTTTTTTGTTACAAAATATGGCAAATCTCCATAAAAAAAGTCTGATTTTGACAGAAAGTTCGATATCTTTTCACACAATACTAAATTGTTGCCCTCAAGACACAATATTCCTCTTTGAATTGTGTGTTTTATACAGGAACTCGATACGTCGTATCGTGTTCTTGTATATAGTTCATGTCTATACATGAACTCGATGCAGGGTATCGAGTTCATGTATCAAACACATACTTTACACAGGAACTCGATACGGTGTATCGAGTTCCTGTATAAAACGAGAACTTTATACAAGAACTCGTTACGCCGTATCGAGTTCCTGTATAATGTTTGTGTTTTATATAGGAACTCAATACGGCATATCGAGTTCCTCTTTAAAACACAAACTGTGTACAGGAATTCAATACGGCGTATTGAGTTCCTGTATAAAACACAAACATTATACAGGAACTCGATACGCCGTATCGAGTTCCTGTTAAAAAGCAACCATAATACAGGAACTCGATACAGCGTAACGAGTTCCTGTTTAAAACGCAAACATAATATAGGAACTCGATACGCCGTATCGAGTTCCTCATTAAAACAAAAACTTTAAACTTTAAAACACAAACATTATACAGGAATTCGATACGGCGTATCGAGTTCCTGTATAAAACCTAAACTTCAAACAAGAACTCGATACAGTATCGAGTTCCTGTATAAAGTTTGTGTTTTATACAGGAACTCTATACGGCGTATCGAGTTCCTAAGTGCTAAAACATATTTACAAAAATGTCCACAATGTCAGAGGCTTACTTGGAGTCCTAGCGCTCGATTTTCTTTGAAGACATGGTTGATCTTGTCAATGTTTAGGCGGAGATCTCGCTTTCGTGCTTCGTGCTCTATGTGCTCTGTGTGCTCTGTGTGCTCTGTTTGCTCTATGTGCTCTTGTGCTTCGTGTGACTGAAATATGACGAGGTCTTCCTATTTATAGGGATTGACCACAGTGGTTAAAGTAACCACAGTCACTTTAACCAGGGTTGGCAAGCTTGAGGTTAGTTAGTTAGTAACCACAATCACTTTAACTAGAGTTACTTATGATTGCATCAATGATTACAAAGTCAAACTAACATATTGATGATTATTTTATAGTCAAAATAACATACAATGACTTTGAAGGTCATGAAGGAAACAATGATAGAGGTTCATGAATGAACCAATGATTGATTAATCAAAGCAACATTTTTATGACTCTTAATTTCTTTGTATTAAAGATGTGGGCATTAATGAACCAATGATTGAAAATTCTTATATTTAAATTGGTGGGCATGAATGAACCAATGACTGAGAAGTTCTATATTAAATATGGGTGCCATTAATTAACCAATGATTTTAACTTTAATCCAACATATATATGGCTTCATAATGATTGTAATGATATTATACTTGATTTAACTTTATTGAGACTAGTTTAAGTAATTATTAATATGTTGAATACAATTACATCTTTATGTGTTTAATATTAATATGTCGAATAATATCTTTATGTATTGTATTAATATAATATTAAATAATATAGACATTATATTGAGGGAGCTTCTGTTTAGAGAGGAGTTTATGTTTAGAGAGGAGCTTATCAGTTTTCTGCCTTAGCCTAAGCACATAACTTAAAGAGCTCTGTGTGGACCTTAAGCCATGAGTGAAGACTCACCGTTCTCGATTGAAGAATATTGTTTGTCATCAGACTCTTCGTTTACTACCGAAGAGTATTGCTTGTCAACAGACTCACCATTTTCTATTGAAGAATATTGTCTGTCGACAAACTCACCATATTCTATCAAAGAGTATTGTCTAAGCTCATCTTCACCTACAACGAATGTGAATATTGACACGTGTGAAGAGTTCTCTATTGAAGAATACGATATTAATAAAGATATGGAGAATGAAGGTAGTGCCAATGAAACATCGAATATCATGGGCGATGGTCACAACAAAGAATTGGATAGTAACAAGGTTACACCAACTTCTATGCAGGAAGAGAAATCTGGAAGCCCTATGCATATTAGAAGAATCCCACGAAGAATTCATCTAGCTAGATTTAACTTGGTGACATCAGATAAACAGATTGGATTTGATGTCAAAAATATATGTTGTGCCCGTGGTTGTATGTCTATGATTGGAAAATCAAAGTTGCGAGAATTAAGGCGATACTATTTTTCGATGACTAGTGATGAGCAAGACACTTACCTCGTGTCACATATGCAACTAGTGTCTGACAAATGTACGGGGATCAAAGTATCATTCGAGTATTATATCTTCCATGCGCAATAGATATGTAGAGTTGCATTCAAAATTGCGTTATGTGTTAGTAACATGCGGCTACATAGAGTACAACAACGTCTACTTAGCGGGGATCAGATGTTCAATTGTAATGAGGTTCCAAGTATGAAAGGTGCAATTGGAAGACATGTTATTGGTTGGATGAAAAGTTACTTTCAGTTAAATTGTGAAGTAATGCCCACTACAGGTAGGATGCACCTCTTTGATAATTACACATGTTGGGAAGTTTATGATGTCTATCGATCTGATATGGTGGGCTCACATAATAAGTCTGTCACATATAGCCAATTCACAAGATTATGGAGAGTTTGGTTTTCAAATGTTATCATTCCACGTAAAGTACGCATGGAGTATTGGTCCATTTGTGCAAATCTTAAAAGTTTGGCTAAAGGTGCAAAGACATCAATGGAAAAGGATATGAGTAAGAAGTTACTACAAGAGCATCGTGAGGCACAATGTTAGAACGAAAGAAGGTGATGCATCATAGAGAGAAGTGTTTGAAGAGGCCTGAACAATACATGTGCTTAATGATAGATGGCATGGACCAGGAGAAGACGTGATTGCTGCATATGCGGAAGCTCCCCAAAGACGTCAATGATGAGTGCCTTGTTCAAATGCACTTGGTGGGATGCTTAGCTTATAATAGGTCTATTGGACCTCACATGTTCACAATGACCCTAACCTAACAGTTATAGTGATTCACTAAGTTTTGATGTCTTGGGGCCAACCTTTCCCCATTGTTCTATACATTCAATTGGACAATACTGCTAGAGAGAACAAAAATTCAATTGTGTTTGGCTATCTAAGTATGTTGGTCAACCAATGATTGTTTAGAAAAGTGAAAGTCAATTTTTTTTTGGTTGGCCACACACATGATCATATAGATCAGATGTTTAGCACATTCTCCAGACAGTTGTCTCGGCATGATGCTTTCACATTACCTAAACTATTTGATGTCATTTGTGATGCATATACACCACGCCCAAAAATGTTACAATTGAAGGAGGTATATGACTTTAAGAGATGTATATATTGAATGGGGGTGTTGGGAATGTTAAAGTGCTTGCCTAGTTAAACAACATAAGCTTCAATCACATTTTTATGATAAAGAAAAATGAAATAAGTGGTTCTACGCTTTTGTATGCTAAACAATATTCATCTTCTACAACATGGGAACCTGAAGGTGGTTGCCAGTTATTACTTTTTATACCGAGTACAATTGTCCATGGAGCTAAGCAAATGCCAATTGAGAAGAAAGGACAGTTGCAAAGTGACTTGGTATCAGAACAAAAATGGTTATGGCTCCAAGCCTTATAAGAAAAAAGAAAGCATATTGAGGCCGCCAAGAAATATGCCGCACAACAAGACACGTTGTCGTAGTGTATTTCATACACTACGTGAAAAAGTAAAAATAATATAACCGATTTAATTACATATAAATAAATAAAATCAGAATATCAAAATATTTATCACGTGCATAGGGCAAGATTCAAACCCTATACCTCCACATAGCCAAACCTCAACTTTACCATTATGCTACAAATATATTTAATAACTATAAGTGCTTTATTTGCGCCTACCTTTATTAAAAGGTAAATCATGTATTTTTAGAGTGCGTGAATATTTTATAGAAAAACGCAAGCAACTAAAAAGTGACTCATGCACATCTAGCGTGCATGAGCACTATATTTAGCAAATAAAAGCAAGGATTAGAAAAGCATCACATGCACATTTAGTGTGCATGAACGTATTAGAAAAAGCATGTAGCTATGCTTAGTCTCTCCCATCACTATATAAGGATGGGGAGCACATTGTAGTTTTTGTTGATTTTTTTCTATAATGATCAATCAATCTAAAATATTCGTGGGATTCACGAATTTGCCAAAATAATTCTCTCTTACTACCTAAATATTGACTAAATATACTAAACTCGTGGGATTCACAAGATTCTTATCTTATAACTCTTTATACCTATTCTTTACTAGCCTTATTTGTATTTTTCTTCCTCCTAGTCCAAAACCTCGGCAGTTCCCACCCGACTCACGCAACGATCCGGAGCCGAAAGGCACGACAACGTCATGGTGGGATGTATTTTATAGTGATCAGAAAGGAATTATAGACAATTGAGTATTTGGTGATAATTGGAATTTGGAAACGCCATTCACATGGTCGTTGCAACATGATCGTGTAAATAAAACTCTGGAGCAACTAGC
Source organism: Azolla caroliniana (assembly GCF_043228905.1). Lineage (NCBI taxonomy): Eukaryota > Viridiplantae > Streptophyta > Polypodiopsida > Salviniales > Salviniaceae > Azolla > Azolla caroliniana. Next base: position 6,332,859 of record NW_028230456.1, on the reverse strand, counting down.
AAACGCGATTAATGACAGTTTGGTCCATCCACAACAAAGAGACGTTTATGTGGGACCAAGGATGACCAAAGCAGCCGAAGCTAGATGGCAAGGCAATTTGCAAGAGCTCACGGCGAGGATGTTGATTGCAACGCCGGCTGATGAGAACTCACATGGCCACCAATTTTGGGTTGGTAAAATTCTAGAAGTGCTAATGCATGAAATAGAAAACACGATCAAGTCTATAAATGTTCATTGGTACAACACTAGAAGGGCAAATGCTTTTACAGGTAAGTATACATTGGAGATGATTGAATGCCCAACAAGAAGGGGAGGTAGGAAGAGGAAGCGAAACATTCGTAACACCTCGACCCTTAATTTCTCTGATGTGGATATCATCGTGTACGACTTCACACTTACAAAAGCCGGACGATTAAGGAAGTCAACAATAGATATAATAAAAGAAAAATTACCAAGTCTACAAGGTGGCTCGAGTCAAAGGCAAACGAGATCTGCTACATATAATCTAGAGTCAAACCATTTGGTTTATGACGAAGATAATGCACTGATTGGTACATCCGAGGATGACGAGGAGGAATCGTCATTGTATATTAGTTATAGTAGTGATTCTCCGTAAAGGAGTGATCATGAATGTATTTTTGGCTATTAAGTGTAATTACATTCCGCTTGTAACAAATCAAGTAATATAAAGGCATGTGTTTTGAATTCTTATGATTTCTAAAAAATTGTTTCTTATAAAATAACATTGGTTATAAAGTTTGTGATATAAATTGAGAATGTAACTTTTTGAAATTCCTCTTTTTTTAGTTACTTCTAAATCACGAAAATAGTGGATTTTTAACCTTTTTCATAGTTTGTTTGAACATGTATGATACTGGTATCAATGTGTTTTGTAAAATCATTGAAAAAGCCCTAAAATCAACCAAAATTTTCCTTACCCTTCCATTTATGTGTGATCCTTCCACTTGTGAACGTGAACGTGTTATTACGGCGTTCTCTACACATCGGTCACACCAATACGACTCGAAGGGTACACAGATGCGGACTAGGCAAGCTACAAAGCTAATTGACGATCGACCTCCGGATTTTTCTTGTCGCTCGGTAGCGGAGCAATATCTTGGAGTAGTAAGAAGCAGCCTATCGTCGCACTTTCGAGTACAAAGGCCGAATACAGGGGCGCAGTCATAGCTACATGTGAAGCCGTATGGCTCAAGAGGATTTTGAAGGATATGGGTGTCCCCATCCAGGATCCGACTCCCATTTACTGCGACAATATGAGTTGTATATATCTGGCTCGGAACCCGGTGTTCCACGCACGCACAAACCACATCGAAGTACACTATCACTTCATTCGAGAGCGCATACAGGCCTGAGATGTCGACCTTCAACACATCAACACGAATCTTCAGACGGCCGACATCTTCACCAAAGCCTTAAGAGCCGACAAGCTTCGGCAATTCATGTCAGACCTCGGATTGACGATCCCTGACTTGCCAAGCTTGAGGAGGAGTACAAGCGAGAACCGGATATCGTCTGAACCGGGTACGAGCCGAAGCGGACACTAGAGATCATCTGAACCGGACACCAACCGAAGTGGACATCAATCGAAAGGAACCAACCCGAGTTGAGCTTGAGGGGGCGTGTTGAGAATCAAGCTCAACATAGCACAATGTGTGAACACACCTTTTGAGAATCAATGATTACTCAAAGGTCAAGACTCACACCACTACTCTCTACACATTAACTATGTGTCATAGAATTATATTCTATGACACATAACTAATGAGTTACATATTCCCCATGACTATGAGTCTTCACATTCCCCAAGAGAGAGAGTGGTTGTTGTAAGTTAATGAAGAGAGAGGGTGACTCTATATAAAGCACCCTCCTCATACTTCATACTAAGTCGGTTTGACTCCTTGTAATGGTACATTTTCATTTATCATATTCTCCTTGTTAATATACATCTCCTTCTTCTTGAGTACTTCATTTTGTCTCTTATCCATCTTGTGTTTCTCTCCTTGTTAACTCTTAGGGCCGGACAATGGCCTAACACAGAGTGTCTACGGAAGACACTTCACCAAAGGGGTGTTACGGCAAGAGGATTAGAATCAACGATTAATCCGACTTAATTAGGCTACTTAGTAAGATCGTCCTTAATAATCACCCGCGTAAGATATAACAATGAATGCAGAACGGAAATTAACACAGAGATAAAAAAACGCTAATCTTTATTAATTAACCGCTGCTCATTACATTGTATCTGGGCCTTTAAATAGGTTTTCGGTCTGTAGTACAAAACGGTGCCATCCGCACCTGTTCGGGATCGGTCCGGATCCGGAACGGCATACCGATTCCGGTCCGTCCGTCCACACTCATAGCTTACTTACAACCATTCCTAACAATTAAATAACTCCCCGTTTCACACTCTGGACTCTTTTGTCGGCCGGTAACACATGGCACGCCCGTGGGACAGTACCTTGTACGTCGAATCCACATCCGACCCTTGCTATTCTTCGTCCAAAATATCCAGAATGCATTGTTCGAGATTCTCCAATGGTTCATCTGGAATTGGTTGTTGTTGTTGTTGTGGTTGCTGCTGCTCTGTTGATGGCTGCTGCGACGGGTCCTTTGGTGGCTACTACGGTTGCTCCTCTGTTTGTTGCTCTGACACCGGCATCTCCGTCGTTGCTCCCTCCGTCCTAGTGGTCTCCGGTTGACTGGTTCTGGCCTGGCCCTCGGCTTGCGACGGTTCCTCATCACTAAGGTTAACCATTGCCGCTTCCCGTGCTTTTTCTTCCCGAACCCGGGACCGCTCGTAGCTTTCAAACTGGATTTGAGCGTCCAGCCTATCATCGTCTAGCTGAGCTACGAGTTGCCGGACCTACGCCAGCTGTTCATCCGCTAGGACTTGGAAGTCGTCGACCAGCTCGTCTCGTATGGCGGTGAAGTCCTCAGAAGTCAACGTGTAACAATCATCTCCTTCCTTCCGCCGGTTTGCCACGTCTGCCCGTAGCAATTGGAGTTCCGCCGCATTTTGTGCCCACTTTGTCCACCATCTTACGGAGCTTTCGTCAATCAAGCGTTTTGTCTTATTCAACCATGCCCGGAGGATGCACTGAATCCGGCTCGTTCCCAATTGCGATTTGATCTCCGTCGCTTGTCGTTCCTCCTTCAGTTGCTTGATGATTTTGACGTTGTCTTCCGCCTGCTCCTTGTAATGCGTCAATTGCCTTTGATATGTGCTTTGTAATTTTTGCAATACCGTTGACGCTCTCTCCTTTTCTTCCTGTTGCTGCCTCTGGAGCTCCATCCGGACCTTCTCCGCCTCGTCCAACCGTCTTGTATTTTCCGCACGTTCGTCGGTGATCGCCGTCGCGGCCCGATCAACTTCCTGCTGGAGTTTGGCCATCCATTCTTTATGCTCTGTTTCCAGCCGTTTGAAGTCCCGGTGCAGGAGCTCAAAATCATCTGTCTTTTGCTTAAGCCTTGCGTTGATCTGTCTACGAGCCTGGTCCTCGCGGTCCTTCTGCTGGCGGAGCTCTTCCTTTAGCCGTTCAATTTCCGTTTTCGCCGTCTTCCGCAGTTTGTCCTTTTCCTGCAGCACTTTGCCTTTTTCCTCCCTTAGTCGGTCGTACACTTGATGGCCTTTCCAGAGGCTCTCCTCTGCCCGGCGGAGGTTCTCAGTAGTCTTCTTTAATTCGGCTTCCTTAGCGCTTCTTGTGCGGCAAGTTCATCTCTCAATTCCGCAAGCTCCTAGGCTTGCGCCGCATCTCTCTCTGGGACGGTTTCCGTTGTCAGGGTCTTATTAGTATGTACAGCTTGGTCTGGTTCTTTATTCTAGACACTTGCCGGAGTCACCGGTGATTGGATCTATGTTGCCGTTAAGGCCATTTTGGCCATTTCTGTCGTGACCTGATCCAAGTCTTTTTCAAGGCACCGGATTCTGGACCGGGCCGTCTCTAGTTGTTCGGTTGTGATGAGCAACCGTTCGTTGTGCGCTCTTTCTTCCACCTCAATATACCCTACTGCTCCGGCAATCTGTTCACCTATCCACCGGAGCCACAGGCTACCGGTGCCTTGTTGTTGCGTTTGCACGGAGGTTTGACGGATGGGATTGCTTGTAGATGGGTGGTCCCGCCTGATTACGCCGAGTTGCAATTCCGTTTTTGCCCGTGGACCACCCTGCTGTCCTGGTTCCCCTTGCGCTTCTTCTTGGTTGGCCGAGGGAGGCTGCATTGACCTTTCCGGCTCTGGCGGGATGGGACTTGCCGGTGTTGCCGGTGGTGTAGGGGCTTCTGATTCCGGTGCTATGCGCACCGGTTCCGGTTCCTCCCTTGGCATGGGAGTCTCAGTATGGGGAGCTAGTGTTCCCTCCGTCTGAGGGTCCGAACGTTTCCCGGCTGCCTCAACGGTCCTTGCCGACAACCATCGCTGGAGGTGCTCCGTAGGCTCCTCCTCTATTTCCTCTTCCTAAGTCCCGGCATTGAATTTTGCCGCCAAGGGGTCCGCTTCTCTATTCACCGGTCGGCGGAGTGTAACCTTTACGGGCCGTACCGGTGGTTCCTCTTGCGCATCCGTTGGCCGCTTCCGGTTGGCGCTCTCATTTCCCGCCTGTTCTACGTCCGCCACCTTCCCCTTAGTGGCCTTAGAGGCCAACAGTTGTTGTCTTTTGGAAGCAGTCTTTGGGGTGCCGTCCGCCACTCTTCCCCGCTTCTTGGGTTGGATGGGCTGGACGAGTGGCACAAGTAAGGTGAGCCACTGCGTTACGGCGTGCCATATCCTCCGTCCGTCTCGGCCTTCTTTGCCGTCTTTGCCTCTGACGATCTCGATCGCCGCACACAAACCGTCTGCGATCAATACTGGCCAATCCACTTTGATCCCTTCATAGGTGGCGATGATCATCCCTGCCCGGTTCTGCGGCATGACAGGGGGTCTAGGGTACACATGGCCGTATTCGTGGAGCACACGAGCAATCTCACGGAACAACATATCTCCGCCGCCCTGTGTCCGGTAGCCCTTGCTGGCTAGGGAGTATTCACCAAAATACTTGATGAGTTGCTCCGAGGTCGGGTTGTCAATCGTGAGTATGCCTCCCTCCGGAAGGCCTGTTAACGCACGTATCACCTCCGCCGTTATGACCTCTGTGTCGATTTCTTTGATCACCTTGTCGGCTTCTTTGTGTGGCGGTACCTCCATAATCATCAAGAAGCCCTCGAGCCCGTGTTGCTTTAGCCATGTCTTGGCGGCTTGTGGTGGCGAGGTTGGCTGGTGATGAGAGTGAGAGTGAGAGAGAGAGAGTTCAGAAGGCGGGGGTTCTCTGTGCGTAGGTTCTCGTCTGATGATCTTGCAGCGCCTTGGTGCTTCTGTGCTCCTGGGTTCGCGAAAGTAGAGGGTCTCCACGCGCAGTGGTTTTTCTCTGTGCATTCTGGCACCTTTTTCGAGTGTGTGCACGTCATGTACTAAAATAGCATTATGTCCTGTGGTGGCTCTTAAATGCCCACTACATACCTTTTCACTCCTCGCTCTCTCGTCCATTCATACCTCGCTTTTGCATGACAACTTCGTTTTTTTTTTTTTTTTTTGATAAATTTTAATGTGGTGTGAGGTTAGTTGTCCGTTGGTCCTATCGGACCCTTACCGGCCTCATTACGGTTTGCCGTCACCTCATTCTCCCCTGTTACTGGCTTGCCATCTTGGTGGTTGTCGTTCCCCTCACAGGTTGTCGTTTCCTCACCGGTATCGGTCCTTTGCTCAAATGGGTTCCTAAGCATCGGTCCTCTATATGGCTTCAATCGGAATCCGTTGACCCATTTGCCTAGCACTTTGCCGGCAAGTGTCCCTAACTGGTAGGACCCATTATATTCACGTGTCAGCCAATACAAGCCGGTCCATCTAAACCGTAGTTTTCCCGGCATCTTGCCCATCTGGGTCTGAAATACTAACATCGGTTTGCCGATTGTGAACATTTTTTCATTTCCTTTCATGTGCCGGTCGACAAATGCTTTCCGTCACCGTTGTTCCAATTCTAAGTGCAGGATGCTTGCCAGTCATTGTTCCTCGAGTTCACACAGCGTTGTTAACCATATTGCCTCCGACTCCTTCTCGTTCAGTCGTTCCCGTAGCTGGATCCGTAAGCTTGGTACTTGGAATTCCACCGGCATGACCGCCTCTAGTCTGAACGCTAACCGGAATGGTGTTGTCCGGATGCTCGTTTTGTATGTTGTCTGGTATGCCCAAAGCACGCTATGTAGCTTGGTATCCCAATCCGTTCGGTTTTCGTTGACGATCTTTCGGAGGATATTCTGGAGCGTTTTGTTCGTCGATTCAGCTAACCCGTTTGCTTGCGGATAGTATGGTGTGCTCCGTTTATGGACAATGGCATAGAATGTCGTCAGGCTTTCAACTACTTGGCCGAGAAAGTGTCCCCCTTGGTCGCTTATTAATTCGATTGGGCATCCATCCGTAACGGCACCAGATGTACTCGTATAGAAATTTTGTCGTTGACGCAGCGGTGTTGTCTCTTAAGGCTTTGGCCTCCACCCATTTCGTGCAGTAATCCGTTGCGACGATGACGTACCGATTACCTGTTCTCATTGCCGGTGGTTTGAACGATCCAACAAAGTCCAGCCCCCACTTCTGGAATGGCTCGAGTGGTAGTACAAGCTGGTGTGGCATACAAGCCTGCTCCGTTGGCTGGCCCATTCACTGGCATAGGTCACATTCTTTTGCGTACCGTACCACATCTCTTAATGTCGTTGGCCACCATAGGCCACTTTGCCATATTTTCCTGGTCGTCGCATCTCCGGCATAGTGACCTCCGGCAACTCCGCAGTGGGCTTCCCTCAGTATGAGGTCCTTTTCATCGTTGCGCACACTTTGCACTGCCAGGCGTTTCCTTTCGTCCCGGTTCATCTCTTCCGGAGGCAGTCCTGTGCTCAAAAACTGGTGCATATTTGTGAGCCACTTGTCTTCCTGTGCCACCGTCTCATCTGCTGTCGTTTCCGTAGTGACTCGAAACAGCTCCGCATCCGAAAACTCGTCTGCTACCCCGTCACCCATTTCTCCGAACTCTAATCGGCTTAAGTAATCTGCTACGGCATGCTGTATACCTAGTCGGTGGAATATTTCGAACTCGAATTCCTGTAACAGTAAGGCCCACCGGGCCAACTTACCGGTGAGTGACGGCTTGGACACCAGGTAGAGGAGCGTCGAATGATCTACATTGTATCCGGGCCTTTAAATAGGTTTCCGCTCTGTAGTACAAAACGGTGCCATCTGCACCTGTTCAGGATCGGTCCGGATCTAGAACGGCATATCGATTCCGGTCCGTCCGTCCACACTCATAGCTTACTTACAACCATTTCTAACAATTAAATAACTCCCCGTTTCACACTCTAGACTCCTTTGCCGGCCGGTAACACTCCTCTCCTCTTTCCTCTCACACATACACATAACACACATCTCTTCCGCTACACAAGAATCACCATTGATTCTTTACAGATAGATTTGGGCTATTAGTACTATTAGGACTATCAAATATTCCTACTAAAATAGACTTCGGTTTACTACAATTAGAACTAGCAACTATTTGGTTTACCTGTCTTCTTGGCCTATGGGGACAATTCACTACAATATGCCCTGGTCCACCGCTATAAAGACATAGTCGATTTGCTCGGCGTCACTGCTTTTCTTCTTTCGGTAATGACCCGCGACGACGTGTAGTGTCAATTTCCATCGGAGTTGGAGTATTCACTGGAGAGGCATTATATGACTCCCTTGGAAAAGGTTTTGCTACCACTGAGGCGTAGGTGGACTCTGATCTTGCCCTTGGCATCTGAAACTAACATTCCAAACGTTGTTCGAAAAGACGGTTGTCGCATCTCACCCCGCGACTGATTGCTTCTATTAATGACTTCGGTTCTTCGGGGAAGGTCAAGAGTAAATCCTTGACATCGTTATGTAGACCATAACGAAATTGCTCCATTAGTGCTTGGTCATCCCAGGGGATATCGGAGGCGAGTAGGCGGAAATCTACAGCGTATGTGGAGGCTAGACGATCACCTTGACGTAATCGTCGGATTTTGTTGATTGTTGTCCTTATGTTGTTAGTATCTCCAAAACAGGCTTTAAACTCACTTAAAAACTCTTCAAAATTGTTTAGTAAAGGAGATTCCTTTTCTAACAACGGAGCGAAACATGCCAAAGTTGAGCCACTTAACAACGTGCCTACTAAACCCACTCGTGACACATCGGTGGGATATCGAGAAGGATGCATTTGAATGACTAATCATACCTTATTAAGGAATACTCTAAACTGCGATCGCATTCCATCAAATTTCATGGGAAGGCCGATCTTAGGTTCTTTATGAATCCCTTGCATACTGGGTCCTTGTTGTTGCATCGTTACTATGGCTGCTTTGAGTTGTTGCACACATAACGCTAGTTCCCCATGTTGTTGGTGCGTCTGCTGCTTCTCTAAGGAGATTTGTTGAAGCTCCCCCAACAGTCATTGATTTTCTTGTTCCAATGTGAGAAACTTCTCTTTCAAGCATTGCAACTCCGAGAAAGCGGGTTGATATTCTTGAGCGCTAATTGTGGCCATAGTATGAGAGAAAAGAGGAATAAGATATTAGTATGAAGGGAGCGAGAAGTATGAAGATAAGGAAGAGAAGGAAGGAGACCAAAATCAGTTCAAACTGTCAAGAACGGTACTAAGACTAACAATACTAAGACAGAGAAGGAATTAGTACTAAAAGATGAGGATTATTACTAAGGGAGGTGTAGAACTTTCGAGAGAAGGAAAGAATGAGTGAGAGAGAGAGAGAGAGAATGATGATAATAAAATATATATATTATGTTAAGAGAATATACAATAGTAGCTAGGAGGATTAAGATTGGCGTTGAACCAATTTGGTTCGAAATAATGCCTTGTGCCTCCTTTTATAGTGTTCTCAGGAGTACTCCTGAAGTTTCTAGAATGTTCCAGAGAAATCTGGAATATACATCAATTTTCTATAGTAAAACTTAAATGAAAATAATATCCTTCGTATTACAATATATAGTCTAATGGTCAAGAGCTCGACCCATGTAACATAAGGTCATGGGTTCGAGTCTTGCCATATCATGACACACCACAACCATCGGAAACCTCCTAGAGGAATTTAACGATGATCAATTGTTGCTCATGATGGAAATAGAAGGTTATACGCTTGTGCCTCCAAGCTGAAAAGGAAGTAGAAGCCGCGGCACATGCCTCAGTAGGCAGGATGACTAAGGAAGCAGCCCATGAACCGAAAGAAGAAAAGGTGACACGCCCCAATCCAGAGATGGAACAAGTGGTTGAACAGACCATGGAGCCAAAGCAGGAGGAAGTGGTTACGGAAGCCACAGACCAACAGTTCGATTTGTCGACTGAGTTTCACGAGGACATGCCAAAACTGGAGGAGGCAACTCAAGAGTCTGCGGAGCAAACTGAAGCCCATGAGAATACGGCGCAAAAGGCCAAACTGACAGCAGATCTCAAACCAAGGGAGTCAAAGTAACCGGAGGGCATCACATCGATTTTGGAAGACTGAGTGTACACTAGCATTTTCAGCTCTTCCGACTACCAATAGTCTCAAATTCTTGATTTCGATTTTTTTGAGCGATTTTGTTTTTCTTTGGGTTCGACGTGCAAGGCACTGTCCTACGGGTGTGTCAGGTGTTATCCATGGGACAAAGGGTATAAGGTGTGAAACGATTCTAAAGAGACGAGTAGGTCAAGTAGGTAAAAAGGGAATCGACCGAGCATTGGTAGCCGAGGAAGGTAGAACGAAATATATTCAACTGAGAATAAAGTCCGTGAATTAGGAGGAAGTAGCGAAAGCGCGCCAAGGAGAGGCTATATAAATCGTGGAACAACTGAAGGAAAGAGAGAGTGAATATAAGCATAGGTTATGATACAAAGAGAAAGTGACTAATATAATCAGGCATGTGTTGCCTTGTAGTCGATTTTATCTACACATAACATACATATAAGTTTTGGGTCATCTTTGTGTCTATTCCATCTTAATCTGTATTGTCGATTTGGTTATTCTAAGTCGTAAGCGGAGAGTCGGCGGTGGCCGGCTATCGCGTAACTGTTCGGCCTACTCGGCCCTAACGTAGTCCCCTACGCAACCACGATTCCTTGACCCGATTACTCAGGGAGTAATCGAAGGTGTTTATCCAATAATGAGATAACAATAGCCATCAATCCTATCTGGAGTGGATACTAATGCACAGAATTTTGAGGACAATTCTCAAAAGGAAGACAAAGAGAATGATAAAGATACCCTTATAGCCATGTAATGAAATGTAATTTATATGACCATTTTGTTTTTCATCAAAAACATTGTAATTAAAGTTTTGTTCTTTGTAAAGTAAGTTTGATTCCATTCATTGTCTAATGCAATTGGATTATTGTAAGGTTCTAATTATTTATTCATGTGTGAACGTGTTATTAATACTAAATGTATTACATATTGAACATATTACCTTTTAGAAAGGGGAAACATCACGTTGGGATGTTAATAAGTGTACATTGTAATTTAAGTTTCATGTTCTTACATATTTAACGTTTTAATCGAATGTTCAATTGATCTAGTTAGTAAGTTTCTTTCTTTTCTTTGGAACTCACACAAGTTAATGAATAAATGATTGTTTGAACTGAATATTAAGCTTGTTTTTGAAAATTTGACTATCAACAGTCATTGTATCAAACATTATAACCACTAAGAATTTCATTGTTCAATACTTGATCAAAAAGTATTGTACCGATCATTATAATCACTATGTATTACACTGTCCAATACTTGATCAACAAGTATAGATAAGGCTTCCTCTTCTTCTGAAACACACCACTTAATTTATAGATATGATCAATAAGTATAGATCAGACTGTCGGATACGTTTTATATCTAGAGATGGTCACCCGAACTTTCAAAAGAAAGATTCTTAGTTTAATATGAGTGTTGATACAGTTTAACTTGTGACAAATGCCAAAACCATTGTGATATTGGTGTCTTTAATACATTTCATTACATTGTGAAAACCATTAACTTAATGAATGGTTAGAAAACTACATGTTTTGAATTTTTACCAACGTGTTAAATCCTAATAAGTCATTATGATGTTACTAGATTTAATCATATTTCATATTTGAAATCATGAACTTTAGAAATATACATTTAACTTAAGGTTTCGATTTCGTTAACTTATTAAATGTTATTAAACTAGCAAACGATGCATGGTTGCAAGAACATGTGATACTGGTGTACCAATTTTTGTAGATAGCCTAAAATTGCACAATTATAAAAGGAATCTAAAAGTGGAATGTGCAATCCTTCCACTTGTGAACGCGAACGTGTTATATTTTATGTACCAAAAGCTTGCAAAATAGGTGTGAACCTAGAGATAAAATGTCAAATGATAAATTGATGAGTAGGTTCATTGATGGCTATACCACCCCATGTTGCAAAACTTCCTAATAGCTCAAATGTGTGAGTCCTTTGTAGAAGCATGTTAGTGAAACACCATACACTTAAATTAGTGTCTAACATAGAGTTGTTACAAGCATAACCGTAAGAGTAGTTGTGGGATAATTTGTAAGGATGAAGGGTGACAATTGAGTTATCTCAATCCTACAATGGGAGATTACTTTAGAGTGTTTCATCACTTGGCTGCTTTTTATAATTAAAAAAGTTGCCAAGTGGGAAACACGAACACGGGCCTAGGTTTGAGCATACATAAGAAGGTTGATCACCTTAATGAAGGGGATCACTTTTCTTTTATGTTCTAAGACAAAGACTCTAATAGTGTGGCAAACCTCTAGCTTCATACATGTGTGCCTCTTGTTTCTTCAACTACGACATTTGATCAATAAGCCCAAATCCTAATAGCCTAGTTCTAGAGAGAAGCCACATGTCAAGGGTTACTCCGGACACTCAACAACCTACCCAAACCCAAAAGTTGGAATCACAAAAGTATGACTACGTTAACTTCATCCAATGGGAGCAGAGGCAACATATAATCAACAAAGTATGATGCCTAGGGTGGGATCAATTGGAAGAATGCACCTTCCGACAAGATAAAGTTGTCCCTTTGAGGGAAACAAAGAAGGCACCGGAGTCACCTTTTGATGAGTAAAGACCACACTGTAACAGTGAGGATTGGCTTGGATCCATTGAGGAAGAAGTCAATGTCACCTTGATGCAACAATTGTTTGCATTTAAAAGGGAAACACTCATAAGAGATATGTGCAATATAGTATAACACTTGTACATGACCAGATGGGCTTGGATCACATCCTAGCCAAAGAAGTAGAACTATGTGTCATGGAGGCCTTGGCTCTTGAGGCTAAACAACAAACCTTAGCACAATGTCTCAATAAGAATAATGAGCAAGTTATGAGCAAGGTACATGGAGCCCATAGTAATTACACGTAGAGTAATACAAGAGACCACAACACTAATAAAAAGGGTAGGCATCTATTTCAAGTGTGATAACATTAGTTTCACGATCCCTGTAACCATCAACAAACTATGACGCCCATCATGATAGAGATTGGAGTTGTGGTTTGTGTAATAAGCTTGTCTTGTTAGGAAGCAAAAGTGGGGCAATCCCAAAATGTTACCTTCAACCATTAAGGATGACAAATGTTTCTCTCCAATGACTTGAAGGAATGCTAATGAGCCACACATTCAAAGTATAAGAGATGGAATATTAATTAACATTTCTAGTCATGAAGTCTTTTGGTAAAATGACAGATGTGACATGAGTACTCGTCATGATGATCTTTCTTAAGGATCAATTGGCGAATTAATTTATCAACAAACTTAAATGGGACCTATCATGTCCCAAGAATACTCTTGGAAAGTGCACAAACAAGAAGGTAATCCCTTAATGGACAACCTGTCTATCACTACCAAGTTTGAAGCAAGATTATTGGTTTGTGACCCTCTCACAAGGTCATTATATTTAAAGAGAGTGTAGCATGTGCATTGAAGATGTCTTAGATCCCTAATGGCTATTCTTTGGATTATTTTGGACACCCTTTTGTAAATAAAAAGTTCGTAATAAAAAATAACCCTAGTCTCCAAAATACATTTTAAATACCCTATTATAGAGTTTAAAAACAAAACTATAATTATATTTTTCTTAATGAAATTTACAAAATTCTATAACATTCTTACAATGAGAGCTTTAGATGAATAGAACAAAATAAGCAAATTTGTGGACTACAAATACAAAGTTAAATACTAGCTCTAAAGTTAATAATCAATGTGTAATGAAGTCACATGTCATAGTCAAAACAAAATCCAAACACATGTATAATATGTTTCATAAAATAAGATATGTTAAGCTTTGTCATTGAAACTTCGATGTGGTTTTCTCTTTCTAGTCTCGAATCATGAAATCTCCTTAGAATTACTAAATGCAAAGTGCAATGTACAGTGTAGAGATAGTGTCACATGATCTAATCTATGGTGTCATCCACATGTCATGTCTAGTCTTCAATATTGCCGCTTCCCAATATCGAAATGTGTTATTAGGATTTATGTGCCCCACGCAAGGAAAACAATTGAATGAATAACAACCTCCTCAATGATCATCCTAGAGATGTTGATCCAAATAGTTATTTGTCACCTATCATTAAACATGTTGTCAAAGAGAACAAAAGATTGTACAAGCATCTTAAAGGATGAGTAATTAGGATTTTATACAACGTAAGCTTGACCTCATGCAAGTTTTCTTGAAATTCTTGATGGACATAAAGGTGACCTACACATGTATATTAGAAAGAAGGGACAATATGATCTAGTTCGTAACCACTTGTGGGCATGTAATGATAATCATCCACAGTTGAGTATGTCAAATTCTCATGAACTAGAAACTCCATAACATCTTTGTACAAAATGGAAGCACGATAACTTTTAATATATAGCACAACAATGATATTGCGTACATAGTTTCCAAATTTGAAGATGTTATGTTGTGTGAATTCATTTGAACTTGGTTGCTTGACTTGTTTCATACCAAATCTCACTGTTCTTCAAGCCACCATGTCAATATGCGGCTCTACCTTTATACCTCTAGGAAAAACATGGTATTCTACATTTTAAGGTAACATCAATCGACTGTTGACCAGAAAAGAAGCTAATCTCGATGACAAAAGTTTAGAGTATACATTTAAAATAACATTTATCAATTCTCAACTACAAGACAATGATGATCTAGAAGTTGATATTAATAACAGACTAAAATGTATCATATACATATGAGCTAGATTGTTCTTGAATAATATAATGCACTCTATGTTGGTTTTCAATAGATAGATTTTGAAAGGTTTTGTAAATGTGCACAATTTACACCGGGCACCCCCAAAATATGACAGGTTACTTTTTTAACATAAATGACAAGCTTGCAATGCAATTTGAGCATTTGAGCATCCTATTTCGCACAAACAAACATCACAATATGTATTGAATCTAGAGCTAGAAAAATAACTCGTACCGACTTGATTCAAAAAATGCAACGATAGTACTTGTAGCTCTGAAAGGTTGCAAATGACCATGAGCACACATTCATAAACATCACGCTAACATATTGTCCATGAAATATGACAATAAAATTACATGGGAAATCCCAAATAAGAACAATGTGCACTATTTTAATAAGGCCTAGAATACTCATTGATTTGAAATCTATTCCATGCTTGTACCTCAGTCAAGTCCATCAAACTTGAGGTTCTCACTTATACTCCATATATCACAAACAAAAAGTGTAAGAAAATATATGTATTCCTTGAGCAAGCAAACTACAAATGATTTTCACTTACATGTGACCTGGATGCATGAGTGTAGTTTTTAGCATGAAAGTACGTAAGGTAATTCCACATATCATTAAACTCGACTTATGCTAAAAAAAATTTGTCTTGCCTTGTTTGCAAAAATAACATAACAAAGACGTATCACCTTTGTTCCATTGCTTAGCCAACATGACTAGACCACGACAACTACAATCCTCTAGGGATTGAATATAAGAGTTGTACAAGATATGCATAGAGAGAGAGAGAATCCAAATTGAGATCGAGAAGCAAAAACCATATCCACTAAGGAGATTAGTATAATTAGAATATTGTATCAAAAACCATATTCACTAAGGACATTAGAATAACGAGAAAGTTGTATCAAAAATCATATTCACTAAAGATATTACAATGACTTGAAAGTTGTATCAAAAACCATATTCACCTAAGGAAATTAGAATAACTTGAATGTTGTATCAAGGGTTTTTTGTCAAAACTCTTGCAACATTAAAGCTCCTTTCCTCTCAATCAAAGTTTTGAAGTAAACAAAGTATAGCAAAATAATCATGTGAAAAGATTGCATGATACTAATATGATGCCATAAATCAATGAAAATTGTCAAAGCACAATGACTTAGCTTTCTTCGTCCATCAATTTATATTTAAGGTTAGAGGTAATTCTATATTAGCTACGCTAGCCAATGCAAGAAAAAGAAAGAAACCTAGATTCAATTTTAGCAATAGGTTAGCTTGAGACTAGATTTTGGTTTGTGGCGAGGCCTACTTACTACCTACCAACATACACAAACACAAACACATACATGCATACATCTCACATGCACGCATACATCTTTTTGTGCTTCTATTTTCTTAAATAGGCACTCAAAACTCCACCAACATGAATGCCCATTGTCCATAGACCAGGCAAATTGGGTGGTGTGTTGTATTGCCACTTTCTAGGAAGTGTTAAACACCCATAATGTTGTGTAGGATGTTTTCTCCCAATTAGATGTTATTGCATTGATGATCTTCTTCTAGCTCTCTACTTGGCCATTGCACTTAGGGTACTATGGTGTGCTTTTTCAATGTGTGACAATGAATTCTCCAAGGAGATAAATGCCATGAAAATAATTTACCTTTCCTAGTTTGTCGTTGGGCTTATGAGTCTAATGAACTCAATTCCCCAATGCTCAAATGGTTTCTCACACATAACCACTTGTAAGGTGTTCAAGTCAAATTTTGATAATGTGTTTATACCTCTAAAACTCATCACATATTCATATATTCCCATGAAAGTTGTTGATCACCACATGCAAACTATCTATATCTATTTTCGAGGTTACATCAACACTACACCTCCCTTGAAAGGTGCTTGCTCTATCATGGCTATCAATTCACAATCTACATACCTTTGAAGGATGTGATTTTTATCTCATTTGTATATGCTCCCTCTTACAATGTTAATGGTTCATTTCTCATTAATAGAGAGTGTGCCCCATCCTTGTTAAGTTGTTGAAAGATATGCCTCTCTATTAAAGTTTCCACTTACCTTATTCAAGATCTCTCATGCTATTTGAGATCAATTTGTTATAGGTTTCCATACAATACCACATACTCTAACTATTGAAGATGCTCGAACTAGGTTCACTTTAAATGCCATAGGTCCAAGTTTTCCAACAACAAAGGTGCTCTCTTGATGGTTCTCCTTATGGAACTTTGCTTTGAATCTTTGGCAAAACCCACAAAAGTATAGGATGCTATAGGCGTCAAGATGCACATGTTCAACTTGTTACTAGAGATGAAGTTGGATGAAGTGAACCTAGGAATAGAGAAATATTCCAAGCCCATTCATATTCACCAACAAATTTGACCTCATCTGACGATACAAGGATGTGTTCTACTAGTAGTTCATGATTCTACAACCTAGTTTTGTAACATCGTTGATAACACTCACTCAAAGCAAGTAATTTGGCTTATTTCCTTGAAGGCTTTACCTCTCTTTGTAGAACTTTAAGAATCTTCTGATGTTTGTTCCTTAAAATTGGCCAATGGTCCCTACAACCTAATCAATCACATTTTGTACATCAACCAAGCTACGTTCCCAAAGCATTTAACACAAACAATCATCCATGCTATCTCATCGTTTTGTTTCCTTGTTGATGTCATCTCTCCCTATTTCCCCTTTTCAGTTTAGCTTCCCCAGAGATTTTATGAAAGTGCTAGAATGCATGTGAAAGGTGAGGTCATCCAATTGATTCTTCCAATAAACTTTGAGAGTTTCTTACTTAGGATATCCTTAGTTGCATGGGTGCTTGGAATTTTTAGCAAACTTTAGAATAATTGGGGCTCCAAAAATCCCACTCTCTAAAGTGAGGATTTTGTAATGCATACACTAATCTTGGTCCTTCCATCTCACTTTTGTTAATGGACAATGATCATATGCCAAATACCTATAAAAGGATCTAATGTTTTGTAACACGGAGTTATCGTTTTCTCATTAATAAGAATTAATATATTGTATAAAACAAGAAAAGCAAATATACTTCAAAAGGACATATGCTAATTTAGGATAATAATAATGGTTAATTAGGTGGCCAACAAAAAGTATAATAAAGTTTAATGGTGGAACAGTAGTGATTAGGCAAGTAAACTATAATAATAATAAAATCCCATAAAAAATATCCTCCATTGGTATTAAAATTAAAGTAAACACTGAACAGTATACATATATTGTGTTACATCTGTTCAAAACTAATACAACACCTCCTCAACATATCCATGAGACGGTATTTGAAACCATCATAGTGGTAGATGTTTTTTGTACAGTTTCTCCATTTCGAGCATATCCTAAAATTGAACTAGTCCATTCCATGAGACGATATTTGAAACCATCATAGTGCTAAATGTTTTCTGTACAATTTCTCCAATTCAAGCATATCCCGAAATTAAACTAGTCCGTTCCATGAGACGATATTTGAAACCATCATAGTGCTAAATGTTTTATGTACAATTTCTCCAATTCAAGCATATCCCAAAATTAAACTAGTCCATTCCATGAGACGATATTTGAAACCATCATAGTGCTAAGTGTTTTCTGTACAGTTTCTTCATTTCGAGCATATCCCGAAATTAAACTAGTCCATTTAATAAGACTTCTTGCTTGTCCTATAGCAAAGACTTGTTGAGCTTCAAGTATACTTCCACAATTTCCGTACATCTCAATATAGTTTCCACGTAAACTATAAAAATTGTCTAGTGGATGAATTTATAAAAGGGAGAAATAGAGAGATATACATAAATCAATATAAATTTAACATAATGTCATTGCATTGAATCATTGCACCTTGATGTTTCGTGATATATAGGTAGGTCAATGTACACAGTTGAAAATCATGGCAACAACAAAGGATAAGTACTTGGAGACAAATTACAATGACAAAGCTACTCAATAAATAACAAGAAAAGGCAATGCATGTTTGACAATTGTATCAAGCTACTAGTGGCACACATTTTTCTCGTAACAAGGTTGAGCTAATAGCCTAGTCCCACATAAGTCAACTCAACTCCATTTTGTAGCTACAAACTTTCATGACTCAATTTTGATGTATGAGGACAATGTACAAAGCCAGTTCAATGACAAGGAGAGCAATTTCAACATAGTCTCGCCACCTAACAAAAATGTACCTCCCCTTAGACTTGGAACTTTCAATGGGTAGTTAAGACTCTGCCAGTAACCTAGTGTCACCTTCCACACCAACCACCATAAGGTGTAACCAACTCTCGGTTAGTTGATTTTCCACCTTCGACAGATTTTGTATGACTTTCTTCCCACATGTTCAATGGGTAACAATTAGAGAAAAAAGCTTCCACCTGGTTTAATGAATTGTGTCAACTTCCCTACGAGATGTTGCTCTAGTTCCTCATCCAATTTGATAGATAGGACATTGAATTTGGACCACAACAAACATGTAAGTTCTTGCCCAAACTCTTTCCATAACCAATGAGTTATGGTTTCACTAGAGCATGCAATGCACCATGTGCCTCAACCTCAAACACTCTTCCATGGATTGCCCACAAAAACCTCAATACATTATTTGCAACTCCAACCTTCACATAATGAATCATTACACATTTTCTAGCTAATGACCAAAGTAACATCTAATAAATTTGAAGGAACTAGTCAATTTCTTCTTTGATTTTGGTCACAAAGTTTGGATTCATCCAATATCATCATCATTTAACTAGGATGAGAGGTTTGGTGTTGCTTAATCTCTAAGGCTTGTCAATATTTGTCTCCAACAAGTAATGGAAAAGTTAAGCACTTAGAGGGGTGTGCAGTGTTTGAGTCAACAGTTTGAGTTGTAGTGCAATTGGTGGAACTTCATGATGAATTGGAACCACGTTGCACCTAGCCACTACTGGGAATTTAGAAGTGCCTAGGTAGGGTTGAACTTTACATTTTGGCTTCCAACCTTCTTCTCAACACCTTTGTGAACATGTGATGTAAGGGCAATATTGGGTTGTTGCTCGGTTGGACCCAACATGATTGGTCAACGTACATCAAATTCAACTCTTGTGGATTGAGCATCACATCATGGGCACAATGTGTTATCCATAGGTTGTGATGAATGCCCTTAAGGGTGACGAGGGTTTGAGTCTTAAATTGTGTAATATGATGTGGTAGTTACTTTGGGAGGTGTGCTGAATGCCACCTCCTCTCGAGAATTGTAACCAAATTGATCCATTTTATTCACTCAATTACTTCACTATTCTACATTGAACTTCATGCTTGTGTATCAAAAAGTATGGAGTAAACCACTACACCAAGACCTAGCTTTGACTAGACCTAACAATAGACATCTAATTAAGAAATGTAAGAATTTATGAGGGAAGACCAGTCAATACTTATCACGTCTCAAATAGTTTTGGTAAATGATGCACATGGTGGGCTTTGATGCATCTATCTCAACAATACCAAATGAAAGATGAGAAACACTCGCTTCTTCACTAATGTGGAGAAAATATCTAAAAGGTAAAAGATCGTACAATGGCTAGAGCCTACAATTTTGAAGGAAAGAATAACCATTCATAAGCTAATTTCAAGGAGTCAAAGTATTTATCAAGGAGGTGGATTATGAGGGCTTCAAAGTTCAAATTACGAAATAGCCTTGAAGTCAACAAACCCTTTCAATATGGGATTTGGTGGCTAGGAAACTCCTTATATAGGGATAAATGTTTTTGACCAAGATTGATGAACTTTTAAAAGTTTGTGTTTTTTCCCTCTAACACCACTCATAGAGTCACAACCATACATAACAAATGTATGGTCATCTAGGAAACATGCATGATCATTCATGGCATGGCATATCCATAAATATTTATACCCATGGTGCAACTATACAATTTGGGGAGATTGATGCATTGTAATAACAATTGCCAAAATAATAACAAATGATACAATTCATCAATATTTGTAAGGAACACATCATCGAGGGGTTGTAATGCTCTATATTATCTCTATATGGGAACATCCTAATATTTTTCTATTCATTTAGCATTTCTTGCCCCAACCCTAGAAAATACATCTTATTCCTTGTGACTTGTCCCAAACTATAAGTAAGAGGATCATCAATAATTCCTTGACCCCACAAAATAAAACTTCCTCATTGTGTGCTTGAGCGTAACCCTCAATGTTATTAGTGTCATCAACAATAATATATTACAAGAAGAAATGTGCCAAAAGGATTTTTTTTAAAATATACTTAATTAAAATTATTTACTACAAAGGTGGGTTGGCTGCAAGCAACAAGCAAAGACATTTCATGATTGCACATGTAATGGAAGGGTATAGATGAAAATAAGTATGGCGTGGATGTGTCATGGACAATCTTGGATAGGTTTTTGATATGCCATAGATGGGTCATTACATTGGTCATGGAGACAGAAAAGCAAACTTACAAAAGTGCACAAAAGTAGAATGATTTGGGTATTGGACCGTGGTATTTCGTCGAGGTGTGGATGTGTCACGGACAATCTTGGATGGGATTTTGATATGCCATATATGGGTTATTGAATTGGTCATGGAAAGACAAAACTTATAAAAACTCACAAAAGTAGAATTATTTGGGATCATCATGATATTTCATTGAGGCTATTATAAATATTGAAAAGCACATCATCTTCTTTTCCTCTAGATTAGCAAAAAAAAAAAACTCTCAATACAAATGGGATGTTGAACAAATTTAGTAAGGACCCAAGCCTTGCACCAATTTGGTCAAAGCTTCACCCCATCAAATATAGAGTCACTCCTTTCATTGCATACTTGATCTTGAAAGTCATTCATGTTATTGATTTACATAGAAGGGGAAGATGGAAAACCTAAACAAAATGTTATGAATGCCATTTTGCTCCCTTCATGTGGAATTGTGTTGCCTCATTCATATTGATGATAATGCATTACAAAGGAGTATGCCTTAGGAAAGAACTCGAGGGAAGAAGCACGTCAAATGGTTGGGGAAAGACATTTTTATTCATCCATACACTTAGACTTCTTCTCTGAACTGTTCAAGCAGAACAATGTCGAAATCAAATTTAACAAACTTAGGGGCACATGTATGTCCATGGTTGGCGTAAAGCTCTATTATCCATCCCTATTAGGCGTCTTCTCTTTATTGTTTAGGCAAAACAATGTCGAAATAGTATCATCGAGTGAGTAACAAAATGAGATAACAACATCATTTGCATTGTGATATCCCCACTCATACAAGAGAAAATCATAGATTAACATGCTTTCTACTTATGTTTTCCCTTACAATTATTTTTGATAAATTTTGTTGAATTTGAATACCTTAGGCTATTGGATGTATATAAATTCCTCTTGCATTATTCTTGTTTTTATGACATGAAATAATGTTTTGGGACATATTTGTCGGATTGTCCAGCCAATAAGTTATACATTTTCAAGATACTAATACAGAACATACATTGATAATTTGACTCAGACACATCAAGACATTGTTGTTCATTATGATAACTTTAAACACAAGACAATCCAAGGTATTGGTGATATGTGGTCGAACTTTTGAAAAGCATGAGTGCATTATTAGGGTGTAACATGAATATATATAAATGTATAGAGAGTGTGTGCGTTTGTGCCTTGGACATTGACATAAACATGTGGAGACAATGTCATTCATTACGATAACTTTATGCACAAGACAATGTAGGTTGATGGATTGTTATTGAAAACGAACAAAAATGAAGTCTCCATGTCGTTGGAAGCTTGAACAGTAAAAGACGAAAAGTGAATTATGTAGTTTGTTTTAAGGAGAACATAGCAAGGTTGTCTACACAAAGGAGGTGGAAAGAAATGCATTACAAACGTCCAAACCACTAAGGAGGTGGAAAGAAATGCATTACATTTGATGATGGTCTACCAACAATGCACCTATAAGAGAACCTACAAATATTGGAGACCCACATATTCATAAATATTACAATACTTGTTATTTGGTAAAATCGACACATTGACTTCTATCAAGTTTTTCCCTGCCATTCAACCCCCCCCCCCCCCCAAATCGCAATGAGTGTATGTTTTTATATACTAATTAATGAATGAAATTTGCACCAAGCATAGACGAGATAGGCTGAGAGAGTATTGCACCACAAAATGAGTGGTGTATTCCTTTTCCACCATACAATGTTGAGTGGTCTACACACCTGTATCACTCTAGTGCAAAGTCGTTTGACAATTCTAAGGTAAGAGTTAGTATAACAAAATAAATTATTGCTAGACCATTGTCCACAAACTCCATGCTTGCGCAATCATGAATGAGCTCCAATACCACCTTCCTTGCACAATCATAAATCCCCTCCCCCCAAATAAAGGTCCAAACCGTTGTAAGATAACAAACCGAATTTTTAAGTCAATGCAAAGGGAAAAAAGATAAAAAGAAAGTGTCCTTTCATAATAGTTTCGAACTTTGATTGGTCTAGGATCTCGACCTTTTAACAATAAAAAGTATCATCTTGTGCCTTTCACAAAGCAATAGATATACTCTACATGCTTTAGAATAATTTTTAATATCGAATGCACTACATACTCTCTTGAATAGTATCATGTTATTCTAATTGTATTAACCAGAAAATTGATCAAGATGGTAATTAGCATCTCCCATAAATAGTACTAGTCAAATTCCACTACCCTAACTACCTCACAAATTATTGCTACTATAGTTGTTGTTATGCGAAACATTTTGTAGTTAATAATAATTAAAATGTTAATTGCCCATGATTGGCAGATTGGGAGTGTCCAACTTGGAGAAGTTTGATGCGATTCGTAATTGATGGTTATTGCCCATTTGAGTTTGAATGCGATGTGAGGGTATTAAAACATGGATGGGTAGCATCCTTTCCTTTTCACATGGTGTCCCAACATGTTACATCTAGATAAGTGCAATAAACATGCAAATTGCTACTATTGGCAACAACAAGGCATGTGAGTTCACCTTACAAGGCATGACTGAGTGTTTGCAATGTGCATTTCATAGATGGATAGCTCATCAAGTAGTTTACATTTCTTAAACCATATGAAGGGGGGGTGGCGCCCAACTCAAAGAGAGAATTATGCTTTTGTTTGTCATATGTGTTTCAATACGCAACTTCCCATTCTTGATGTAGTAGGTGATGTGTAGACAAAGAGGAAAGAGAGAGATGTATGGGAAGAAAGGAACAAGAGTAGTGCAAAAAGGCAAAGTAAAGATGATCGAACCATGTGCAAAGTATAGAAGAAATGCACCACGTGCAAACGTTGTGTGAGGGGTATGTTGGGGTTGTTGTAACCCAAGGTAAGGGATGAACGCTAATTAAATTTTGGATCATAGTATTACGACCCACGTCACCCTCCAATTGTGGGACTTACGAGAAAAGAGAGAAAGAGAAAGAGAGAGAATATGAATTACTTAAAGCACGTCATTTAAAACAACGGAAAAAATGCATAACAAACTTTAGTAGCTCGATTCATTTCAAAATGATTGTTATGTGGCATTGATTTTCATGCGGTTTAAGGTGACGACAACTCCATTCGAAAACAATGCTCGCCTTTCAAAGAAGAACAAAGGGGGTGGCACGGAAAAGCCAAAAGTGAAGATGTTCGAACGAAGTGCCAATGAAGGTTGTGGGGGGGATATGGTGGTGGTGGGGGAGGTTGGTTGGTAATGCTAAGTTAGAGGGGATGGCTCTCAATGGAAGTGGGGTAAGAGCACCACGAACCCACGTTCCCTAGTGAAACTCCTTCAAGATCGTGCATTCGCAACAAACCTTTACAATGTAGCTTTCTATTCATTCTTAATTCCTTAAAATACCTAACTAAAGATGGCCATATTTCCATGGGGGAAGGAGGAAGGGGTCGGTCAAAAGATAAAAAAAAAAAATAACGGATTGAAATTCTCCGCAGAACTTTTCCCGATTTTCCGATTTTATTATTATATGTTGTTGTTGGTTTATTTTATGTCTTGGCCGCTTGACCGAGGGATCGTGAAAATCACATCCCTGTTTCATACGATCACGAAAAGATGGTCCATTCTTTTACTATACCCCATGGAAATCCATGCTTTCGGACGAGGCCGGAACATGAATTTTTTTTCGGGTCACGATGTACATATGTTATGTATGTATGTAATGTATGTATGTACGTATGTATGTATGTATGTTATGTATGTAATGTATGTATGTATGCATGTAATGTATGTATGTATGTATGTATGTATGTATGTAATGTATGTATGTATGTATGTATGTATGTATGTATGTATGAACGAGAGGTTCCCGGTTAAAAGGAGGGATGATGTAGTGGAAAAAGCCGGAAGAAGGGGGGGGGGGGGGGGGGGGGCGAATGGACAGTCGGTGACGTGGAGGGGGTGAGCTGGCGGGACATGCTGACGTGGAAGCCACGGCATCCGACGTGGAGTCGACGTGGATCGAAGGCATCCGACTTGGCTCCATCGCCGCCGTCATCGTCATCGTCATCGTCATCGTCGCCGTCTGCTTTCTGCATCTTCCGCCTGTTTTTCTTCTTTTTCTCGATCTCCGTCTGTTTCTGTCAGTCAGTCTAATCTTGTCTCTGTCTGTCTGTCCGTCCGGCCGTCTCTCTGCCTGTCTGTCATTCCTTCTTTACATTTTTGTTTTCTTCCTCCTCTGTCTCTGTCTCTCTGTGTCTGTGTCTCTCGCCTGATCCATGACAGACACACATTTAGTGAGCCTCTTCTTCTTAAGCTCGCCATAGCCATAGCCATAGCCATAACCATAGCCATAGCCATAGCCATAGCCATAGCCATCGCCATTCCCGCCACTTCTTTTGCACCTTCACCTTCAACCTCACCCCCACCATTACCCCACCACCTCCTCCATCCATCCATCCATCCATCCATCCATCCATGATGGCCAAACAACATGCGGATTGATAGACAGTTCATCCATCCATTACTTAAAATCCTGCAACGATTTCCACATTGCTCAATGCTCTCCATCCTTTGACAGAAAGAAAGAAAGAAAGACAGAAAGAAAGAAAGAAAAAGAACAAGGGAGATGACGACATAGATTACCTAAATTGAAGATCTGTACATGATACGAGAAGTTCTCAGACCCGCTTATAATAGCTATATATATTTACATTTACATATTTATATGTTCTTGTAGATTTATAATCCATTTACCGGCCCTGATAAAAAAAGCTTCGCGATCTCCATGTCCTGTTCAGAACTCTTCCATTAACCTCGCCTTAGCTCATTATGTTGTAGTATAGACGAACTTTCTTCTTCTTCTTCTTCTCCTTGTTTTCTGCCATCATGCGCCTTCGTTCCTGCTTCTCTTCTGTTCAGGTAAATAATTCACTTCAACGCCTATTCTCCAATTAAACGTCTATTTCTCTTCTGATCGGTTTCCGCACCTTTCCGCCATTAAAATTCTTGTTTTTATTTACACCGCAAATTCGTTTCTAGAGTTCACGATTCATCTCAGTGTTTCTAATTGCTGCCATCATATTGGTCCTAATTCTTTGTTTTAAATATTCAGTTTCTTCCCTTTATTTAAGATTCCGTGAGTTTATTGCTTCATCTAGCGTTTCTAATTTCCCTTCATATTGCTCCTAATTCTTTGTTTTAAATCTGCAGATTCTTCTTCTTCTTCGTACCGTTTCTTAGTAAACTTTCAAGTCGTCTGTAATTTCTTTATTCCACGAATCCTTCCTGCCATTCAATTTTCTTCTTCTCACCGCTTCTTGCTAAGATTTGAATTCGTCTGTAGTTTCTTGCCATCATGGTTACTTCTTTTTCTTCTTCTTCTTTGTTGCTGATTCAATTCGAAATTCATCTGCTCCTTCCCGCCATTAAACATTATTCACCTCCTGGAATCTGTATTTTCTTTTGTTAGAAATCCTGTAATTCTTCTCGCCATTAATTTTTCTTCTGCTTCTATTGAATTGCTTTTTGGTAAGATTTAAATTCTTCTCTACTTTCTTCCCGCCATTGTCCATATTCTGACATTGTTCTTGGTAAATTCTGAATTCTTCATGTAATTTGTTCCCGTCATGGATCCTCCTCCTGATCTTCTTCTTGCTCAAATTTTGAAATCGTCTGCAATTTCTTCCCGCCATTGGATCCCTGCTCGTCTTCTCTTTCTTACGAACTAATCGTTAATCTCTTGATTGATTTAATCCATGACAGCTAGCAGAGAAACATCTCAATCGCGCCAAACGCATCATCTATGGCACATGTACGGAGACAGATTTAATTGTGAAGGATGACAAGATTACTACAGCAGATATGGAAATTGCTCTTTCCGCTATTGATTCTGCATTAGAGCTTCGGCCGAGATGGGAACAGGCTCTCGAACTCAAAGCTCGAACCCTGATCTATCTCAAACGTTTCAGGAGCGTAGTGGAAATGCTTCATGAATATGTCCCGAGTCTTCTCCTTCTACAGAAAACTACTGAGGCCCAACCACCATCGCAATTCTTATCGCCTGCAGAAAGGTTCCTTTCTCCGCCTTCTCCTCTTTCTTCATCTGCTTCTTCAAGTGCTCCTTCCTCTGTTGCATCGTCTCCTTCTTCTTCCTGCAATTCCAACAGCAGTTCGTCTATTATTAGCACTGCTTCATCGCCATCGCGAATTGCAGAGACGCTGATTCAATCGCCGTCTCCTTCCTCCTGCGACTCCAACAGCATCGCGAAACCTACAGTTGCTGACCATTCATTCCTCACAAAGAAGGATGAAATTCCTTCGTCTTTAGGTATTGTCTCTCCTGTTCTCCTTTCTCCTGCAACCTCTATCGCCAGGTTGAGGCAGGAGCTCTCCTCCCGATATCCTGTCCCAGAGAAGAAGACGATAGACAGGAAACAGCAATGGCGATTTTTTGTTCTAGGACAAGCTTGCTTCCATCTGGGAATGATTGAGGACGCCATGGTCTTGCTTCAGAATATCAAGCGGACTGCGTCGGCAGATTTCCGTAGAAGAAGTAACGCCATGAGGGAGGACAATTTCAGCACAGAAATTAGAGAACGCAGATCAATAACTCTAAACCCCTTCGCCTTCAAAGCGGCATGTACGAGCTCCGACATTCAAGCTTCATCCACAAGATCTACCATTAAAGCTGCAGAATCAGATCACGTTTTAGTGACGGAAATGTTATCTGACATCAAATTTCTGCTGAGCCGAAGGAGCGCTGCCATGGCGTCGCTAGAAGCAGAACTATATTCTGAATCTATTCGTCATTTCTCAAAGATAATCGATGGAAGAAGAGGATTAATATTTAACACTCCAGCAGACTTCTTGGCGGACTGTTTTCTGCACAGATCCATTGCTTATCAAGCTTCACACAAGATCGTGGATGCCATAGCCGACTGCAATAAAACCCTAACCCTAAATCCACACAGCACGAAAGCCCTAAGCTTACGTGCTTCTATTTATGAATCTGTATCTTGCTTCTCTGAGAGCTTGCTTGACCTTCAACAGCTTAAAATGATATATGAAGCATTCTATCGGTACAGATTGGTGGCTTCTCAGAGCTCAGTCTTCTCCATTGCCAGCTCCCCCCCTTTTTCTGACACAGATTTAAGCACAATTAACGCAAGAATCTCATCTGTTCGTCAGAAACTAAGCAAACCTGGTTCTGAAGCGTCCATGGATTGTTACACAATCCTGGACTTGCCGCGCGTGAACGGAACCAAAGGTAATCGTTTGTGTTCCATAGAAGATGTGGAGAGAGCTTATATTCTCATCTCTCTAAAACATAGACCCGACAAAGCTACTCTTTTTCTTGAGAGATCGTATGAGAATATTCATATTGCAGAGAATGACCTGAGAGATCTTGATACCGTGAAGGAAGAAGCAAAAGCGTGTGCAATTAGGTTGTCTCGACTGATTCACAGAGCGTATACCAAGCTTCTGTCCGACATAGCTGATGAAGCTGAGCTTAGGACCGTTTACAATACTTTCACTGACCAGAAACAGGAGGATTCGATAGTATATAATTTAGCTCATGCGAGGAGAATACAGAGAAAGAGAATCTATCAGGAGACTATCAAGAAGTACTGGACCTCAGATATCAGGCATAATTATCACGAGAGCGATGCTGAGAGATCAGAGATGGGTCGTTAGTACATGTTGAAATGGTTTACCATCCGCCATGGATAGAGCTGATTAATTCAATCTCTGAATAATCCTGCAATGGCAAACATGAATATCTGATGCTGGTGCTGGTGCTGGTGCTGATTCTAATTCTGAATCAGAATTATCCAGCCATGGCTGAAGCTTACAATATATCTGATTTTGAATCTGAATCATCCACTCATGGCTGAAGCTTACTTGGATCTCTGATCCTGATTCTGGTTCTGGTTTTCTAGGGATAATGCTTCCTTTATGATCTATAACACATTTCATGAATCTCTTCTGAATTATCTTCAAAATATCTCACCATGAAGATAAATTATTGTTTCAATCTCTGGTCTGATGTTTCGATCCTGGCCTGATAGAATGTGGGGTGTCGAGTCTCTCTGATGAATCAAATGGGGTTGGAATCTTCTCGATGATGATGATGATGATGATGATGATGATGATGAGTCTCTGTTCTATTACACAATTGAGAGCTTTCCTGAATCTTCTCGATGATGAAATAATGATGATGATGATGCAAAATGGGTTTAGGAATCTCCTGAATGATTCTCCGATGTTGCAAATGGCTTTGGAATCTGAGAAAGATTCTATCTAGTGATTAAAATGGCGTCGGAATCTCTAAACGATTCTCTGTTTCACGAGACAATTGAGCTACTCCTCTCTAATGATTGAAATGGCCGTGGAATCTCGAAATGATTCTCTGTTTCGTAAGACAATTGAGCTATACCTATCTAATGATAGGAATGGCTTTGGAAGCTCGAAATGATTCTCTGTTTCACAAGACAATTGAGCTACTCCTCTAGGAGGAAAAATTTAGTACAAACATAGCTCCCCCTCAACAGATTATTATTGGTAATTTACAAAACAAGCCTTTAGAGAGGGGGTTGGAACTTTGGGGGGAGAGGATTTTTCACTAATTACAAGAATTACCCTTCAAGGGCATGTTATAAATCCATCACTAATTCTTACTAAATTACTAAGTCGGCCTTTCACACTAATTCGGACTGCAGCCACCCACCCTTATCGAACCTCCTGCCCTCGTTGAATTGATCAGATTAATGATACGTAGCCCTTGTTACTATTCTACGAAAAACGTCAAGATGCACAACCAAATACTTTACGGTAGAATGCTAAATCAATTAAGCAAAGATTAATATTACATTAGTGGATTGCTAATGTGTGATTACAATGGAAGATGTGCTAAATCTAATTGGCATGATTGTAAATGAGTAGATACAAATATATAGCAATGAGTGAAATGAGAGCTAAACCTAGAATACATTCTAAGTTTTGTATACATATACACAATGGATTGTTAGACTCAATGTCTAACCCATCTCCCATATTTATATCACCCTCCTTTTGGTTGTCCACATATTTGAGGGTTGTTGGTACTTGTTGACACCGAACACCCTCCCACAAGCATTTTACTAGTACCAACCATATCGTCTTATTTCATAAAGATCCCACCTCATCTTTTATATGGTGAACTTTCGCAACGCCTCAAATTTTGCATCATTTGACTTCAACACTAATTGGCACAAGGTCAAACGCCATGTTGCTTCAAAATTAGAGCCATAATAGGATAACATACCCTAGTTAGAGACACACTCCTAGCTAATGAAGGTGAAGGGATAAATGTTCATTGCTCGTGAGGATTCACAACAACTGAATCCAAGTTAGTCGGGCAACAAACCACGATCCCTCTTAGAAGGCATATGAAGAGAGTCTCCGAGGAACGAATATCCCACAAACCCGAGGCAATGAGGAACACCTATGCCGAACCCAAAACTCATATAGCTCTAAAATCCATACAAGCACGTTTCCTGATGAAGAGAAAAAACAACTAACAATATTCTCATCAAGAGCAACAAATGACAATGGCAAGATTGCTTAATTTAGCAAGTTGGTCCCATGATTTTGACAAATTTGGCTATACAAGGAACTAAATGGTACCTTATCAACTAATAATTTTCTTTTAAAACACATTTAGGAATTATAGTTAGTTGTACAGTTTCATCTAACACTCTAGTTTATGTTGAGAAAAAGATTGTTGTTTCTTTTTATTTGTTGATAGAGGATAGTTTTATGGGTTTGGCCTCAAGGATTTTTATCCCTCCAAGAGGGTTAGTGTCCAAATGAAACATTATGCATTCTTCTTGTTATGTTTGTGTTGTTTCTCCATAAATAATTGGCATTTTGTTATTTTTGTTGTGGTGGAATGTGCATGCCTTTTGTAACAATATTCCATCAATTTTATCTTATTCGTTCACACATTTCTATCGTAGTCACAAGATGCACTATCAATTGCAAAAATCATAATTAGATGATTCTTGAACATCAATTTTCGCTTACCAACTCCACACACACTCCGTGTAAATATTTCACTTTGGTCCCATATGTCATATTTCCCACAATTCTCTCTCTCTAAAACTGAGTTTGGCGAGAGAGATTTTAGAGAGAGAGAGAGAGAGAGAGAGAGAGAGAGAGAGAGAGAGATTAAGGGCATTTTTGAAATAGGGAAAACTTTGAGAGTATTTGGGTGTGAAGGAAAACTTGTGGGATGTTTATGAGTTTTTTCTTGTTATTGATTTATCTTGAAGTTAGAAGGGATGGATTTGTATAATATTTATCATTTAAAAATAAGGACACATCAAGATAAAAAGAAATCTTTCTCTTTTTCAAAGAAATATGGCGTTTCTATTGCTAAATGTGAATCTTCATGTGTCATGTGATTAATCTGATTAATCAACCTCAGGTTTACGAGTAAACCACTCGATGTGAATCCCACGTAAAGCTTTACATACTTTTTGTTTGTTGCAAAAGTAATACATAAGTCGTGTCGAAAAGAAGCAAGTAGACCTAAATGCCAAGATGAGGAAACAACATGAGCTACAAATGGGATGGATAAGTTGTGATACCAATTGAGTAAGAACTATATCGATAAAAATATAAGACAACCATGCAAGTGTGTACGAGCGTGCTTGTTTGTGCGTGTGACCACAATATGTATACACGACAATCTCCAAACACCATCCCAAAGTTGCACAATATACATATAGTCTAAGAGGCCATTGATAGAGGATTGGTTAAATATCCCCACAAACATGTCTTTAGATTGATGTTGACAAAGGCCAAGCAATCATGTGGGATAATGGTAGGGGGTACAAAGGAAAAATTGGCATTAACCGACTTGAAGCTTGATGAAAATGGGTATATACTATCGCAATGTCCTGCATGGATACCCAAGGTAATCATAGGATACACAACTAGGCATGGATACCTAAGGTATTCATAGGATACACAACTAGGCATGTATACCCAAGGTATTCAAAGGATACACAACTAGGCATGGATACCTAGCCTTTAGGGATGGGGACCTATGGAAGAGTGCAACATACCAATGGAAGCTTGTAACAACGGTTTATAACTAATGGAAGGATATTTTGGAGGGGGAAAAAAAACTAGGCATGGATACGAAAGAGATGTATATCATATTCATAGGGCACACACACACATATCTACATACATACATTTGAATCTCTGGCATACTACTACCATACACATCCATACATTTCTTTCACACCTACATATCTATCTATCTATCTATATCTATACATTCCTGATTAAAAAGAAGAAGAAGATATCCTGTCATTAGTGTAAACATTTTACAAGATGTTAAACTCTATGTGATCGGCGGGGGAAACAACCATTTTGGGAGGTTGAAAATGCCAATAAGGAGTGTGATAATTGGATGTCACGAATGGGTTAGTTGTCGAGACGATAAGAAACTCACGCCATTCATCAATTTTAGCATCAGAATCTCGAAGTATAGTATATATATACATACCTTTACATATATGCATGCCTGTATATCAACATGTATCCATTTCTTTACATACATACATACATACATACATACATACATGCATACATACATGCATACATACATACATACATACATACATACATACATACATACATACATACATACCATACCATACCATACATAAATGCATCCATCCATCCATAGTACATACATACCATACATAAATGCATGCATGCATCCATACATACACACATACACACATATACATAGATACATAGATACATAGATACACATTTCTATACATACTACATAAAGCATGGGATAGCAAAGAGGAACGTTTAAAAAGAACGGTTAATGTGTGTGGGCGTGGGTAGAGAGAGAGAGAGAGAGAGAGAGAGAAATGGCGGAAGATGGTACAGAGGAGGTGCAGAGGTGCATGAACTTGATGGAGGCTATGGAGGATGTGTCCAAAGGCGTGAAGAACTACAGGACCCATTGCAACTCCATATGCCACTGTGTCACATCACTGCACCCTCTCCTCCACCACCTCCTCCACAACTGCCACCACCCAACCACCATAACCACCATAACTACCACCACCAGCAGGTACACCAACAGAACTTGTGAACTTGCCCATTTTGACCTAACTCTTTCTTCCCTACCCATTTGGTTGTCTTCTCTCTCTCTCTCTCTCTCTTTATAACTAACTTTAGAAGTCAACTAACTACCCTTGGTTGTTTTTTAAAATAAACTAACTTTAACCTCCAAGGCTCCACCCATTACCTAAACTCTCCTTTTTATCACCCCAAGCCTTCTTTCTTAGCACACATCCTTTCATGAGCACGTTCGCACACATTCGATCCATGGCTATCCTCTCGATTTTTTAGAGTGGATCACACTCAAAAAATCCCACATTGACCTCTCTCTCAATCACATCGAAATTGTATATACATTTGACCTCGATCATCTCTCTCTCTCTCTCTCTCTCTCTCTTGATGGCTACCTTCCGACACTTATTGTTGCCACACACAGTTCTCCTTGTGCCTCATAGCTAAGTTGATCAAGATCATATTCAACCGAACTTGGGAATGAAGATACTTCAATGTTCTCCCCAAATGTTTTGGGTTTTCATCCCTTTCTTCTTGGCCTCCTCAACCACCCACCCTAATTATTGTCGGCATGACATGAGTACACTTTTCTTCAGGCGGGGCTC
Source organism: Azolla caroliniana (assembly GCF_043228905.1). Lineage (NCBI taxonomy): Eukaryota > Viridiplantae > Streptophyta > Polypodiopsida > Salviniales > Salviniaceae > Azolla > Azolla caroliniana. Next base: position 6,299,321 of record NW_028230456.1, on the reverse strand, counting down.
TTCGAAAGTTGTCTCAAGGAATCTATATAGTAGTTTGTATTCCAAGGATGCCAAGAACTTCAATGTTCCTAGTGTGTCTTGTTTGATGCATCCACTACTCACTTTCATCCTCATCTCTTGAGGACCACCATGCTAAGTCATCATCACATATGCTTCTCTTCCTTCCGGAACTCAATCACTACGTAATAAAACGGTTGCTTATCTTGGGCAATCCAAAACAATGTGCAATCAATCATACATGTTTTGTACACGATGAAATGCATAAATTTAATTATATTCAAAACATGCATTATGAAAGCATAATTTCAAGTTTTTGTGTGTGTGCATGCAATAGATGTATTTATTATTTTGTTTTGTGTATTATGTGGTCTCTATATAAGCTAGGGATTTATTTCAAAAGTTCAACGTGAACGTTGAGAAAGCTATTGACATGATAAGGATTGTCTCAAACTTCACTACCCTTGAAAAAGTAATGAACAAAGGAGAAGCTAAGGACCAATTACAAACTATTCTAGAAAGCATTCAAATGGTCTCAAGAGAGGTTTCTCCCCTTACACTAAAAGTACTTAAAGATTCATAGTAAAAGTTAAGGTGGTTTGGTATATTAAGAACTAAAAACTATACCCACATATTAACATGGCATTTGTGGATGATAAATTTGAATAACGAAGGTGACATGAGAAGATATCATGAACAATTGTGTCATGGGGCTAAGCCATTCTAAGATACCCTTAGGTGTGGGTGTGGACACACAAATCATAATATTGTGTGGGCAAGGGGTTGGACATGCATGGCAACTAACTACTCTATAAAGGCATGACTTATCGGGAGGATAACCCTTAGCATATACACACACCTAGGAACATCTTAAAATGGTCCTTGAGAAACTTATGATCTTGACACGAGATTAGTTGTATCAGTGTAAATTGAAGATCACCTCATTTGCCTCATGTAATCAGATCATATATATCCTCAAACTCTCATATGGGTAGTCATAAATTTACATAATTGCATGAACATTGTTGCACTTACGAAACTAAGGCCAATATGGTGAATTCATTGAGCCTTAATGCCATCATAACATAATGTCATCATCTATATTTATGATATAATGTCTTTATACATGAATTGAAATTTCCATGGACTTTGGTTTACGTGCGATAATAAAGTTATCCAATTTGTGACCTATCATCATGAGGGGTTTGGAACTATTAGGGAAGAGGTATTTTTTGTATGGATTAAGAACTTGATTTAAGTACTGGAAAAAAATGATATGCAAGATTCAATCAAGATTCTACACCCAATGAACATTCAACCATGACCTCTCCCTCCATCTACCTTATATATAGGAAATCCTAATTTCCCCGTACTTCCTACAAGCTTGCCCATGTAAATCACATGTCAGGAGCATTGTTAACTAAGTTGATTATTAGAGGATTTACTCCGGGGCAAGAGATATATGGAAAGTATTGTTGCTTGACCGTTGTTCGGAATGCTTTCCTCGCTTAGGTGCACCCTAGTAGAAGGATTTCAATTGAATATTTAGGGAAAATTTTAGAGTACCTTCATCCCATGGATGGGAGGACAAATTTATTCTCACTATTTTTTCCCCTGGTTTGCTCTGCAATAAACTCAAACCTACTCATTATAATGAAGTCCAAGACAAAGATTAGTATGGAACCCGCTGTTTACAACATCAGATGGTTTAGTGATGGGTAAATAGACAATGGTTGGCATGGGGAAAAATGGTAAAAGGTCCTCCTAACTCAGTCAAGACCTGGCAAGTATTTTTATCGCTCTCCGGGGAGGAACAAAAACAAGTACTAGCTAGGATGCATGGAGGAAAACTAATGTATCATCAAGTTCAAGAAACTATGAGTAGAGCCACTATACCACCCACTTGGGTAGGTGTTTTTTCAAGACTGGTCCGAGGAACAAAAACAAGTACTAGCTAGGATGCATGGAGGACAACTAATGTATCATCAAGTTCAAGAAACTATGAGTAGAGCCACTATACCACCCACTTGGGTAGGTGTTTTTTCAAGATTGGAAGTACTCTTGACTGTAAAGGGGTATTTAGAGGATATTAAATACCTTTTGTCTTTTTGATGTGGATAACACAAATCAAATTTTTTTTTTTTTCTTATTTGTTTATACTACTTTAGTATTTTTTTATCTTTGGCTCGCCCGAAGGCTACAACTCACACAAACTCATGTTTTATTAACAGTACATAGTCCGTCAGGGGGTGTACCGAATGGTACGAGTGAGATACATGCACAAGATGACCTCTAGGATATGATGAGACTCGCACCACATTCCATCATGCAACTTGTAGACAGACATTTTACCTTCTTCATCGTTGAAACCGTCCTTGTTGTCACCGTCACCATCTTCGTCGTCGTTACTTACGGGCACAAACCGCCCTTCATTGTCACCATTTGCGTCGTCGCCACTTACAGGCAAACTGCCCTTTTTAGGTACCACATGTATGTTGGTGTGGGGAGACTCGAACCTCCAACCTAGCAGTTGGAGTGTCCCCCCATTACCATTACACCAACACATCACGGGTAACACAAATCAATTTTCTTATTTGCAAGAAATGGTAATCAATTATCCTTATGTTATGGACACATGACAAGGGTAATAGGATATGTTGATTGCAAATGGTATATTGACCCACCGATAGAGGACATAAGGTCACATTGGAAGTTATGGGTGCGGGGTAAACAACCTTTGTTCAGATTAGCATGGGACTGACCTAATTATCAATGGACTGATCCATTTATTCTTAATAACTTTAATTTTCTCCAATATTCTATACAGTTGGGAAGACATGTTTTGTTGGATAGACAAGATGTGTTACGAATTGTATTTCAATACTAGAGTTAACAACGCATTACTCCAAAGCTTCTTGCTAAGTTCTAGGTTAGCATATGGGCATGAAAACAACGACGACAAATATTGCATGTCCAATGGTTACTTGTGCATCGTGCCTGGCCTATTGACACATGGCTGCATAAGATGGGTGTATCCTCTAGTTGTGTTCGTTGTCATTTACAAGTTGAAATTCAGAAACATGGTCTATGGGACTACATTGAGTCTCAATTGGTATGACAATGACTACTTCGAATGTTTCCTAACTACTTTCTCCCATCGGTATTCACATGGGGAATGGTGGTTTGGACATCGCTTGTTCGTTCTATTTTCCATTACAATGCCGAATCTATGGACCATGGTTTTCACACTAACTCTAGAAGTGTTAATGTACTTCTATTAGCGTCTTTGCAGTTTTTAAGGATAAAGAAGGAGTCTAGTAGATGCAACCATAATGGGAGATATTTAGTATTACTACATATAACATCAGGAAGGCTTTGTGCTCTCTCGTTTTTCATCAAGTTAGAGCCTCACCAACTGAAGTGGTAAATAATATTTGGTTGGACATGGTTCATATTTTGAAGAGTCAATGGGATTGTATTATTGGAGATTCTCGCAATAAAGTTGCTCAGAGCCATTAGTTTCTTACTTTGTGGAAAGCTACTCCACTCATGTCCTCAAAGAATGGAACTCATTTTTGGCACTTTCAACCACCAAGATGTTTGTCCCTTTCCCAAGGATTGGGTTTGGTTGAACTTGTTTAGGCAAAGTGTGTATAGTCGACAACTCTCATCACTTTTGCCCCAATGCCCATCTTACATCGTAGTGAGTGTTTTACATATGAAATATTCCTACCTTAGACAAAATTAGAATTATAATTTTTATCGTCCATGAAGAGGCCAATTTTGACCTATGGGACCAGAGTATACATGTGTTCTTGATATGTGTCTCCTTCCTAAGAAGGGGTATTCATACATTGAAGCACAAAGTCTCTATGTGTGAATAAAGCATACACATATGAGCTCAACCTTCTCGGTGGTGTCTTAAGTATGGCACTTAAGTTATCACTCCCTCTTAGTATATCAACATATCTTGAACGAATTGCATTATATGTCGAGCATGTGAAGAGCAAGTGACATTCATCCTCTACCATGCCTTCATTGCATACTTTGCATGTCTTCAAGTTCATTACATTTTGATACCATGATGCAACTTCAATACCTAACACCATCTAAGACCAAAATTGGCCCATGAGACAATTGGTTAACAAGAAAATGGGGTATTTACCCATTCATCAGAAGTAAAAATAAAATAAAATAAAATAGAACTTAAGCTAAAGAGTTTTAGTATTATACAAAAACATGTTATGGTGTAACATATTCTATAAAGGAAATGGCTTTATACTAGGCCTAGTTTCATTTCCATCCAAGTCTCTCGAAAAGAAGCGGGAGGTCAAAGGGTTTCGATGTGGATGTGGCCCGTGGTCCCAATGTAAAAGGTACCCCAACCATAGGTTCTAGGTGGCATACCTCACGTTACCTTATCTTCTTAATTGTTTCTACTCCATGTTGAGTTGCTTTGAAGCCCGACATCCAAGGGAGCTTGGTTATTCTTTATTTTTTTGCTTCAGCAATGGAGAGGCCAAGTGGTATAGGTGTGTCCACACTCATCGTCTCCCCCTGTTCTTGAAAAGTTTCATTAGTTTTATGTTGGTGAATATTAGAATGGTTATGGTTAACATTTTGTAGCTTCTTCTCTCTATGTTGTTTTAGCTCTAAGATATAGCTACCTAGTTTCTTTATATTCGAGGTATCTAATAGTTTGAAGAGGGTGGGAGAGGGTCCTAGTATGTCTTGGTATCTCACCCTTATCTCGGCGTTGTCGTGCCTTTCGGCTCCGGATCGTTTGCGTGAGTCGGGTGGGAACCACCGAGGTTTTGGACTAGGAGAAAGAAGAATATGAGATGAGGCTAGTAATAAATAGATTATTAGAAAGAGAGATAGAAATTTCGTGAATCCCACGAGTGTATTGTATTCGATTAATCAATATTTAGATAAGAATATGTATTTAGATTGAAAGAAAGATATAAGAAACTTGTGAATCCCACAAGTATAGATTATATTATTTTCGTGAATCCCACGATTATATTAATCGGTTGGTGTTTTCGGAAATATATCCAATTTCCAAATATTTCACACACAATTACATTGTGCTTCCCATCCTTATGTAGTGATGAGGAAGTCTTAGTAATCCATGCTTTTTCTCTAACTATAGACCCCATGCTTTTCCTATAGATAGACTATATGCTTTATCTAAAGTGATCATGCTTTTTTTCTAACTTGTGCGTTTTTTATCATGCACGCTAGATGTGTATGTGTAGCTTTTTCTTTTGTTATGCGTTTTTCTAATGTTTATCCTAGCGTGAATTTACCTTTCTATGTGGAACATCTATGCTTTAACACTAATGAAATGTTAGTGTAATGGTAAGACATTACATTATCAACATGGAGGTGCAAGGTTCGAATCTTGCCCTATGCATGTTCCATTTATTTTGCTATTTTCTTCTATTTCTTCATTTTTTTATTGAATCTAATACTATATACGTTTTTCACGTAGTGTACAAAATACACTACGACAGCGTAAGTTGGACACTTGTATGTAAAGTGATACTCATCCTCTATCTCTATGTGACATAATCTACATATCCTTTCCTCTCGATGGATTCTATTAGTACGACCATTCTTAATCTCAAGTTGGTGAGATTATATCCTAAATCGTTTGATGGCAACCCTTAGTGCATTTGATAAGAATGTATCTAGATATTTTGTTTGTGTAATAAAACCTAACTTAGAGAAGTGCATGAAGTGTTTCGTATAGTACACCATTTTAGATGGGAGTGGCTCTCGTGGGGCTATCCATTTATATCGAGTGTAATTTGCTATATTTCGTGACGTATTACTTTATTACAGTCCTCATGAGAGATTAAAGTTTTATTAGTCTCGTGGTTGTACTTAAGGGGAGGTAGGTTATTAATGTCTAGGCCGTTTGCAAGTAACCAACTCATGTTCAGACTCCAAGAGCAAGACTATGTCGTCTACATAGAGTAAGAGAATAGCTTGCATACCCCCAATGACTACTCCCTGGCCTCCCATACAAGCAATAAAATTAGTGATCTCATCAAAGTAGATCCCAAAAAGAATCGGTGATAGGGGGCAACCTTGTTTTACACCAATGGTGCTAGTGAAGCAATCAGATAGGCCACTTGGCATCTTACGTTGTCACGAAAATACGACGAAGACACATGAACTTGAGGCAGGAACTTGGGGCCTCCGACTAGAGGATATCAAATTCATGCGTTTATACTTTAAGAATTAATGGAAACGAGAAAATTTAGTAATTTTTCATTAACAAAAAAAAGAAAATTACAATTTATCCCAAGATTGCGATCATAGAATTTTTAGGGTTTGTGAGATATGGCTTAGATAAGAAAAATTAGAGTTTGGGTTTTTGAATGATAGCTTAGATAAGGAAAATTAGGGTTTATTCGAGAGATGGCTTCGATAAGAAAAAAATTAGGGTTCTCTTTTTTTGATAGCTTTTTTCTTCCCTTTTATGAGAAAAGAAAAATTGCCTCTCTCTTTTTTTCCCCTAGTTGCATGCGTCCACACATGACCTTTACTTTAGTTGCATGGCCTCTACGTTTAGTTGCATGTGTCCACACATGACCTTTACTTTAGTTGCATGGCCTCTATGTTCAGTTGCATGCGTTCGCACATGACCTTTACTTTAGTTAAAAAAACGTAAAGTTCGGCCCGTGTGTCCCGACCGACCCGCAATCGATCCATTCCAAAATCTTTGCAAGCAATTCGTCCACACTCGTCTATCTAGGCGCAGTTAGGTCACATATGTGCATCCAACCTCGGCCAAAATTACCCTAACCATTCTGTGCTCTAAACACATACATATAATGCAATGGGTTTTGGGTCTCCTTATATATTGCTGGATCCGAGGTTGTCCTATCTATGTGGGATATCTTGCAGTTCTGTTTCCCCCATCTTCTCAAACTTCATACTCACATAACTTGATACTTAGTTGTCCATTTCATATGTAGTAAAATGTGTTCGAAAGCTCTTGAACACGTCCATCTTTTCATACCAAACCATTAAGCTAATGTAAAATAATTATTTCATTATTTTTCATATCGTGTGTGAAGAATCACACGATATTCACCCCTACCAAACCTGCACATCCACCAGTATGTGCCAATTGTGGTGAGGCTCTGCTTTTGATTACTCTACTTTGTCGTCGATGCCCAAGACAGAATCATCTAAAGCTTCGAATCCAATTTCCATACTATCTCTTCTCTTGAAGATCTTGATTCTTTTCCCTGAAATTGGCAAAGCAAGTGGTGTACCATCCAGTTCTTCCACTTTCTTCACCACATATGGTCCAAACCATGACTGCGAAAATTTCTAAGTCGTACTATATTGGTTGTCTAGGCTACTGTCGTAGACCAGCACCCAATCTCCTTCAACGATTTTCCTCGGATGAAGTTGATGTCATCTGTCAAAGTCTTTCTTGTTCTTCAACCTTGCATTCTTTAGTCATGCTTTAGCCACTTCTATATCTTCCGACTTTTGCTCCAACTGTCGAATCCTCAATGCTAGTAGATTTTCTCTACTAATCTCATCTTGCCATGAAAATGCCAGCCATGAAACAATACTTTTTTCCACTGGCATTATCGGCTTCTGTCCGAATATGAGCTTTGTCAGCATATATCCTGTCATCGTGCTATGAGTAGTCCTGTCAACCCATAGTGCAAATGGCAGTAGACGCGTCCATTCTCCTATTTTCCCATGGCAAGCTTTCATTAGAGCCTTCACAATCGGTCCATGTCCACGTTCCACTTTCCCATTCGCTTCAGGATTATACGTTGTGGTAAGAGATAACTTGATTCCCATCTTGGAGAAGATTTCTCTAGCTTCATTGGCATCCAACTCGCCTCGATCAAGCACTATCTTGCCGACGCATCCATATATGCAAATAACATCTTCAAGAAGGAATTTGCGTATTGATGATGTCTCCTTAATTGTCAATGCTCGCCCTTCAACTTGATTGGTAAGATCCTCTCTTGCGAGCACAAGATACTTCATTTTCCATCGCCCCATTGGCATCATTACTATATCCACCATCCGTGACTTGTAATGCATAGCCAACGGGTAAGTTAGATGAAATTCATCTCGATGGCGAACATTTGAAAACATCTAACATTCCTTACATGTTTCCACGTAAGCTAAGCTACTACATCCTTGTAGATGCCCGACCACCAATATTTCTCCTTAAGCTTCGTGAACGTAGCCCATATTCCTCGATGGCTTGCAAAAACAGTATCATGAAATTCAGACATCGGTTTTTGTTTGTCTTCCAACTTGCAAACAACTCTCATTGGAGTCCCATTCTTCTTTTTTGCATGCCTCCAAAGACCTCCATCCTTAAGGAAATACTTGTACGCCTTCTTCCGAATTTGGTGGAAGTTTTCCGTCGACCAGGATTCATCTTTTTGGAGAGAACTCAAGTATTTCCCAATCTCCACGAATTCGCCTTCATAGTCCTCTTCTATGAAAGTAGTCAACACCCGAGCATAGGAACTTGTAAAGAAATCCAAGCCAACATCCTCTTCATCAGAATGTCGATCTTCTTCACTGTCATATCTCGCTCGTGATAACATGTCTGCAATGACATTATGCTTCCCAGCTGCATGAAGGATCTTCGGGTTGAGTGATTTGATATATGCGATCCAACGTAACATGACAATATTTGGTGTACTACAACCATATATCATGCCCAAGATTGGTAGGCAATCTGTCTCAATTATGACTTCTGCTCCAATAAGGTAGTCATGATCAGACTTGATCGCTAATACAATTCCCCATAGCTCCCTCTTCACTTGGGCATACCTTCTTTGTCTGTTACTTAACACTTTCGTGCCAAACCGAATTGCATATCGGTTGCAATCTTCATCTTCTTGGTTGATAACCCATCTAATTCCAGTCGGACTAGTATCCACAGTCACGAAAATGGGCTTGCCTTCTAAATAGTTTGCCTTCCATAATGCAGGTGCCTCCATCAGTGATTTCTTCAACCTTCTGATGGCGAAAGTATGCTCGCTTCTTCTTCAGTAGACTGTACAATGGCTCAACAATGTGGGCGTACTGTGGAATCCAAATATGATAAAACGTGCATGCTCCAAGGAACCTTCGAACCTCTGTTTGGGATATGTATTCCTCTTTCATGTCCTGGATCGCATTCACCTTGGATGGCGAAGGCTTCCAGCTATATGCTCCACACAAGTCACCTACCACCAAGATCTCTAGTTGCCCGAATGCGGACTTTTCTCCCGAAAATCTCAAATTCTCATCTTCGAGCCTTTGCAACACCTTCTTGCAATCCTTCATATGATCCACGACGAACTTTCTACATCCATCCTTATCTTTCGATTCATCCTTCTCCTCATCTGAACATCCTTTTATTGGAATATCATCCAAGAAAGGTATCGTGAGTCACGAATTCTTCTTCTCCTATTCTGCTTTCTTCTTTCAGCACCTTGTATCCGACGCTTGTCCTTCTTGTTGAGTAGTGTTAGTTTACATGTGCCGATAGGTGTGACACATGTTGCTTCTCCTTGCAATCCACGTGCTCTGCTTCCTTGTGGGGACTTATGATTGTTCGAACTATTTGTGCCCCACACTTCAATAGTCCGCTCTAAAAATCCGAGGATTCGCCTCCAAGGCTATCTCGGTTCCTTTCATGATTAGCTCGCACCGTCAAGAATTGAACAAATCTTTGACTGTCAAGGCTCTTGACTCGTGCGAAGGCTGCTCCATTATCGAACAACTTGGTCTCCATCCGGGATGATGTGATATACGGTTGTCCTAGGATGACAGGATGTGAAGCCGAGTCTTGTACGAAGAAGTGTCGATTAATCTCCACATCCCCGATTGTGACTTTAACATTGGGGCAAGCTCCATACAAGTCCTCCGTGGCCTTCGTCGCCGCTCGAATCTTCCATCCATGGTTCGTATTAATCGGCCATCTTACTTTCTTGTAGAACTCGATTGCATGGCCTCTATGTTTAGTTGCATGCGTTCACACATGACCTTTACTTTAGTTAAAAAAAACATAAAGTTGGGCCTATGCCGATCCATGTGTCCCGACCGACCTGCGACTGATCCATTCCATATCCATTCCATATCCATTCCAAAATCATTTTGAGCAATTCATCCGTCTACGCAGACACATCCATGCCTCCGGCCCAAATTACCCTAACCGTTCTATGCTCCAAACACACATATATAAAGAATGGGTCCTGGGTCAAATTATATATTGTTGGATCTGATGTTGTCTTATCTATGTGGGATATCTTACAATTATGTTTCCCCCATCTTCTCAAACTTTATACTCATATTAGCTTGATACTTAGTTGTCCGTTTCATATGTAGTAAAATGCGTTCGGAAGCTCTTGAACATGTCCATCTTTTCATATCAAGCCATTAAGCTAACCCAAAATTATTATTTCATATCGTGTGTGAAGAACCACATGACAACGCACCTAGAGACTTGCTCATATAAAGCACAGATGGCCCAAATCACGTCATTTGGTATCTATAGGCTTTTAGGCCTATCAAACAACCGCTCCCTAGGGATTGCGTCAAAGGCTTTGCGGGAGTCCACAAAACAACAATATAGTCAATAGTGTGAAGATATGGTCAATAGTGGAGAAGGCTCGTGTTTGAAGCCAACCTGCTCGGGTGCTCGAAGACTTAAGGTTTCCATATAATTGGTGAGCTCTGCTTCCATTTTTATACCATATGATTTAGAGAGCGTATGAGCTATCATAATGGTCCTATATGTTATTGCGAGCCTTTGTGTAATCAATTAAGCATCTAAGTGGGAAGATATGGTCAATAGTGGAGAAGGCTCGTGTTTGAAGCCAGCCTGCTCGGGTGCTCGAAGACTTAAGGTTTCCATATAATTGGTGAGCTCTGCTTCCATTTTTATACCATATGATTTAGAGAGCGTATGAGCTATCATAATGGTCCTATATGTATTTGGGTCCATGGGGTCCCCTCCTTTATGTATAGGGACCATTGTGGTGGAAAACCTTCAATTGAAGATTAGAGTGCGGAAGGGAGCTAGGCACTCTCGAGCATATATGATGTGTTTGGCTCACAATCTTGTGTGGTCCATGGACTTCCTATGTTGTAATTTCTTTATGACCTTCGTGACCCTAGAGGTTTTGAAAAGTGTCCCCATAGTAAGTCGAGGTGTAAAAGGCATGGGAATGGGTGGTTGGTTTGGGACGTGGTAGAGTCTCTCTATATATGTGTGCCAAGTCTTCGGATCCTTGATGGGTGTTTGTGGTCTTGGTTCCCGTAGTGTCTTCCATGCAAGGTTGGAATCGATCGATCGATCGATCGATCGAGAGAGAGAGAGAGAGAGAGAGAGAGAGATGGATGTAGCTTAGTTGGTAAGGTTGCCCATACATTCCACGGTGGCATCTAGTGAATTAAGAGATATATAAGAAGTATATAATAGAGAGATGAGGAAGTTGGGTTTCAAACCCAGAACACAATGCTTATAATGCTAACAACTTACCACTAGGGTAAGGTAATTACAATAAAGAGAGAGAGAGAGAGAGAGAGGATTTCTAGTTAGGCCATAATGGAGAGCAGGTGGTCATGGGTTCAAACCCTACATTGCAGTGGCATCTAGTGAAATAAGAGATATCTATGGAGTAATAAAGAGGTGAGAAGCTTGGGTTTCAAACCGAAGATATAGTGCTAGTAGTGTAAACGACTTACCACTAGTGTAAGCTAAATACAATTATAAAAAGAAGAAGAAGAGATGAGTTCTCCTAGAGAGCACAATGTTTTACATACGAAATACTGGGCTATGTTAATCTAAAACAATTACCTAAGAATTTATTATGATTAAAAATCATTCAAAAGAAATGTGATGATTATATGTTAGTAAATTAATTATGTTGATTTCCATGTTGAAATTCCAGATGGAATGCTTCCTAAACTACCATATAAAGAGCAATTCTTTAGTATGGAAAACATTTGAAGATACGACTATAACAAAGACCAATGATGATATAAAAAATGTGCCTTGCGAAGTTGATGATGACTCTATTATTCCTAGCACAACCCATAATTCCAGCATAGACCTTCCTAACCTAATTGATTTTGGTATTGATGATAACTCTTAACCTAGTGATGATAACAAATCTAATGACATTGATCAATGGTGTACATTAAATGTTTCTCATTGAAACTTTTAACAATTGTGTAATATAGAACACAAAATGTTCCTTACATTGGAGCCTTTGATATTAGTTTTAACTTAAATAGTTTTCCTACCATGTCGGTTTGCTTGATACACACTTCATTATGCAAATCCAATTACCTTGCTCTATCACATCAATGTTTATTTTACCTATTCTTCTAATCCTATTGTAATTTAGTCCTTTGTGGGCACCATTTTTTCCTTTTGGGGTTTTTCTTTCTTTTGATATTTTGTCACGAACTGAAGTCTAAGTAGTGAGGAGTGAAACAGAATTATGAGGAGTGTGAAACATGGTTGGAAGACAATTTTCCAAAAAGCTTGATTCCCATCTTGGTGAAGAATAGTTTGGTTCTGAGGTTTCATAACATCTTGCATAGTGGAGAGGGCAAGGTCTTGGGATATGGCAGCTCTAGAAACATCCATAACATGATCCCACTCAGCATGGCAAGAGACGATCATGTTATGGTTGGCCTAGATGGATTCGGAGAGGTTGAGTCTAAGGCTGGGGTTGAGGCTGGAGGAGGAGCTTCTGCCATGGCGAATAGCAGTCAAAAAATGCAACAATAGTAACAGAAGAAGAAGAAGAAGCCTCTCTCTATCTCTCTCTATCTCCTTAGTGGCAAATTGTTACACTATTAACACCATGTCCTGGGTTCGAAACCCAGCTTCTCACCTCTTTATTACTCCACATATATCCTCACACACACACACACACACACACACACACACACACACACACACACACAATGTACACCGTATGTATATGTCTGCGTATCACGTATGGATTTCAATCATACTTGGAGCCTTTTCACGCATGAGTATGATACGAATATTGACATATGAGTATGGAAAGAATTATGATTGCATGGCATAATCCTCATGTTATTTATATATTGTATGCCTTCTTCAGAGAGATCAAATTCACTTTGGATTCTACATCAGTAAATAATAGGCCCAAAGTTTCCATGTTCTAGATTTGCTTTTTCTTTTGCTCCTACACACATTAATTTGCAAGTTCGTTGCATTTGTATAACTTTTAATTCTAATTAAGAAAATAGAAACAATACTAGAACATGGCAAACTTGGGGTCAATGTATAGCCAAAAGTCACTTGTTACAAGCATAATTGTAACCGTAATTCTGGGTTAATTTAAGAGGATTGAGTTATCTTAATCCTACAATGGGAGATAACTTAGAGAGTATTTCATCATTTGGCTACTTTGTATAAAAAAAACAATCAAAGTGTGAAACACTCAAGGGCCTAGTGTTTGATTCTATATAAGAAGAGTAACTTACCTTCATGAGAGGAATCTCTTTTCTTGATTGTTTTGAGATAGAGACTCTTACAATGTGGCAAAACTCTAGCTTTATACATGTGTGACTCCTTCAAACACAAGGTGCGATCAATGCCTGAACATTGTGGTATGGGACACTAGCGGGCGACTCAGATTCGTCTCTCACCTTCACTAGGGGGTGGTTGGGTAGACTAACACCCTTTTCTGCCTTATTTTTCTTCTTTACTTTTGCTTAATGTTAATTAAGATTCTAACGTCCTCCTATTTCATAATTTCTCTTTTTTTGTTTCTACATACATGAAATTGCATGTACTCTATAAATCTAGAAGTTTAAAAAACAATTAAGGAAAATAGCAATTATGTAACAATGCAACTTTGGGCCCCAAAGTTGCCCAATGATTTTTCAAAATTTATTAAAGGAATTTATTGTTGGCATCTTGAGTCTTAGGGATACTTGTGACTCCCACATTCAGTCTTTTCACATACCACATCTATTATTCTTCAATTGTAATGTGTACAAGTTTGATTCCTTGCTATACTTTATTTCAATTTTTACTTATTCTTTGACTAATTCAACCAAACTTTCTTTTGTTCAACTTAACTATTTGGCTTCACTTTATTTGGCTAGGGCTAGTTCTATCTCGAGCTTCTCTTCAAAACTTCCTCCCATAATTTATTTCAATTCTCATGTCCTTGAGGTTAGGTTTAAGTTAGCCCTCTTCAATTTCAATAATTCACCACCTTCATTGTTGCAAATTTAGCTCCTAAAAGGCATTGATTCTTTCTTTCTTTTTCCCAAAAAACCTCCTTCCATTAGTTATAGAATTTTGTAGATGAGAGTGTTATATACAAATCCCTATAGGGACGTGATAGTTCCATCTTATGTGGATGCCCACTAACTCAAGAAAGGGAGAGGAAGACCATTGTTGGATGAAGGTTAGTCGTTGTCTTTCAACTCCATCAGATCCGCCCGTGAGGCCATCGTATTGTCTCTTTAGAGTGGCTACAACTTCACTCCATATCTCTTGTATTAATATTACTTGATGCATGGTTTGGTTGGAGAAGACCCGTCTACACTAAACACGTTCGCATTCACAAGTGGAAGGATCATGCAGAAATGGAAGGATAAGGAATATTCCATTTGATTTTGGGGTTTATATACCCATTTCACAAAACACAATGATACCGATATCGCATGTTCTCAAAATTTTGTTGGAAATGCTTAAAAATCCAGCATGTCATAAAGTTGGAAAGTCGCCAAATTTAGGCTCTAATCCAAAAGTTACAAAGTTTATTTTCCAGGAAAAATAACAAGTAATGTATTTTATAACAAACAATCTTCATACAAAGAGACAAATTTCAAAACATAACCTTTATGTCATTCGAGTATTACAAACTGCGATTTTATTACAATTTGATACCAAAATTACATTCAAGAGTTTAGGATTTACAGAAATCACTCCTTTCATGATCTAGAATCGCTACTATAACTAATATACAAGGCTGATTGTTCCTCGTCATCTTAAGATGTACGTATTAAAGCTGAAAAAGTTATGTGCAGAAGCGTAGACGCAACCGGCTTAGGCGAACAACAACTGACAATACGCAGGTTTAATGGAAAGCTTCAAATGCATAGAGAGCATATGGGAGAGACAGAGAGCAGAACATAAACTCAATTCAAAATAATAAAAACACTTTGTACATGGAATGTGCTCAAACAAAACTTTTATACAAGTCCTTAAAAGAACTTGTTAAGAAATGGAGTGGCAAGAGTGGTTGTAATGCAGCGGAAGGTGAGCGTATGTGTGTGTGTGTATAACAACAGAGAGAGAGAGAGAGAGAGAGAGAGAGAGAGAGAGAGAGAGAGAGGGAGATAGACAAAAGTATATATGATATTAACAAAACGAGATTCGTCCAACAACGACTAAATTACAATGAGTTGGTTTATATACCAACTAAGCTAGGGCAAGCGCCCTTTCTACTATTTACGCAACTAGCTTGGAGTGTCCATGAGCTAGTGTGAAACCTATCTATGGGAAGTTGAGTTTGATTCTCAACACGCCCCTTCGAACACAACTTCCATCTGTCGGAAAGTCATTCGGTTCGTACTTCGACTTGTCTAGTTGGCTGTGTTGCGTATTGCGTAGCCTATCTGTGCTGCGTCTGCGTACTCCTCCTCAAGCTCGGCAATGTGGACGTCGTGAGACCAAGATCCGATGCAAATTGCCCGAGCTTGTCGATGCCTAAGGCCTTCGTAAAGATATTAGCGACTTGTAGGTGCGTGCTGATGTGTTGGAGGTCAATTTCTCCGGCCTGGACGCGCTCACAAATGAAGTGGTAGTGCACTTCGATATGTTTAGTTCGCGCGTGAAATACGGGGTTACGCGTGAGGTAGATACTGCTCATGTTGTCGCAGTACAAGCATATTGGATCTTTGATGGGTATGCCAAGATCTTTTAGTATACGCCTAAGCCATACAGCTTCGCATGCAGTGACTACTGCGTCCCTGTATTCGGCTTCAGTGCTCGACAGTGCGACTGTCGGCTGTTTCTTGCTGCTCCAGGAGATCGCTTTGCTGCTGAGGGAGAAGATGAATCCGGATGTGGATCGTCTATCCGCTTTGTATACTGCCCAGTCCGCGTATGTGTACCCTTCAAGTCGAATGGTCGTATTCGACTTATATAGGATGCCATGATCCATTGTCGTACTGGCATACCGTAGTATCCTCTTAGCACAATCGAGATGAAGGTTACGCGGTGTCGTGTTACTACGCGCGTGCGTGGAGAAACGAGGCAGGACCACCGGGGTCTTGAACCGAAGAGCAGGTGATAGAAGGGGAAAGAGAAAGAGAGAGACGCCCGGTTACGTATGAGCAAAGAAACACAGGGGGCACGACCCGTCAACGCAGAAGACGCGAATGGACACAGAGACAGAGAGACACGAAAGTTGTATATTAACGAATGACAAATAAACGACAGAGCACGCGAGCGGTTACAACCGAACAGGCCGGCGAACAGATGCCGATGCCTGTTCGTCTGCGCACGAAAGGGGATAGGATGGAGGTGTTGCCGGAAGCACACGGGCGTTCCTCGAAGCAGCGCGAGCCTCCCGAAAACCTGCAGAGAAGAGCAATAGAGAACAAACAGAGGAGAAGCGTTCGGTTACGGTCCGACAACACTTCGTCCTCCTCAATGCCCGATCCCTTTCTCCCCGCGTCTCCCTCTCTTTTATAGCTTCAAGAAGGGAGCCGTTTCCCTCATTAACTTTCTACCTACCGAATCTAACTACCTGGGATCTACCTTTGTACCTAATCCTCTATTATATACATTAAAGGGCGCGTACGCGTTAAGAGCCGGTTCACGCGTGCCATGCACCGATTGCGCTAAGGGACGGTTTTCTTCACGACATCCGCCCCCACCTAACCGCGCATCCACCGGTATGCGCCAAAATTGGGTTCTGGTTGGAGAAAACCGGTCTGAGTTCCGGTTCTTTGTCCATCGGTTCGTCCTCCGTCTTGGACTGTTCGTCGTCATTGTCCAGGCCTCTTAGATCCGGTTCGCCGTTGTGGCGCTTCTTAAACGCTTTGATCCGCTTCCCCGCCACCGGTATTGCCATCCTCGTACCGTCGAGTTCCGCCAGGTGGTACGTCCCGTTGTCGTTGGCGCTCGTTACCACGTAAGGCCCGAACCACTGCTTTGCAAACTTTCGTGTTGCTCGGTGCTGGTTGTCGAGGCTGCTGCCGTAGACTAGCACCCAGTCGCCTTCCTCGATTTTCTTTGGTCGGAGCTGGTGCATTCGGTCGAACCGGGCTTTGTTCCTCATTCTCGCCGCCCGAAGTCTCTCCGCCGCTCATTCCACGTCCTCTGGCCTCCGCTCGAGCTGCCGTATACGCGCCGCTAGCAGTTCTTCCCGGCTCATCTCGTCTCTCCAGTCCACTGTCGCCCAAGAGGAGATCGTCCGTTCCATCGGCATGATCGGCTTCTGTTCGAACATGAGCTCTGACGGCATGAACTCGGTTACCGAACTGTGCGTTGTCCGGTCCGCCCACAAGGCATAAGGTAACAGTTGTGGCCAGTTCTCGACCTGGCCTTCGCACGCCTGGACTAGCGCTTTGACGATCGGTCCGTGTCCGCGCTCCACCTTCCCGTTAGCCTCCGGATTGTACGCTGTGGTGAGCGAGAGCTTGACCCCTAACCGGTCGAACAACTCCTCGGCCTCTTCGGCGTCCAACTCCCCGCGGTCAGCCACGATCTTCCCGACGCACCCGTACCGGCATATCACGTCCTCGATCAGGAATCGACACATGGCCGCGGTCGTTTTGTTCTGCAGGGCTCGGCCTTCCACCTGGTTTGTCAGGTCCTCCCGGGCCAGCACCAGATATCACATCTGCCCTACGCCCATCGACATCGTCACCAAATCTACCATCCATTTGAAATGGATGGCCGGAGGGTAAGTAGGGTGAAGCTCGTCCCGATGTCGGACTATGGAGTGCATCTGACAGCTCTCACAAGTTGTCACGAACCGATGCACGTCCCGGTATAGCCCCGAACACCAGTACTTCCCCTTTAGTTTCTCGAACGTGGCCCACGTCCCGCGGTGTCCAGCCTAGGGGCTGTCGTGGTAGGCCTTCAGCAACTCCTCCTGTTCCTCCTCCATCGCCACCACTCGGAGCAGGATGTCGTTTCTCTTCCTCGGGTGCTTCCATAAGTATCCATCCCGGAGAAAGAATCGGTATACTTTCTTCCGGATCCGGTTGGCCTCGTCCTTTGTCCATGACGTGTCTGGTGTCATCATCCTTAAGAATCCTCCAATCTGCAGCCACTCCCCATCGTACTTGCTCTCGTTAAAATCGTTAAGCGCCGGAGTGCTCCCCCCCTTGGTTGTTACGTAAGCCGCCTCGAAGAAGTCCACGCCGACTTCCTCGTCCTCCGAAACCATGCCGCCCTCGTCGTCGAATCGCGCCCTCGAAAGCATGTCGGCCATGGCATTGTCTTTCCCGGAAATGTGTCGTATTTCCGGATCCAGGGACTTGATGTACGCTATCCACCTGAGCATTGCCAGGTCCAGGGTTGCGCATCCGGAAACCATGCCGAGAATTGGCAGGCAGTCCGTCTCGATAATCACCTCTGTCCCGATCAGATAGTCTTTATCAGCCTTCACCGCCGAAACGATACCCCAGAGTTCGCGTTTAACCTGGGCGTATCCTCGTTGTCGCTCGCTGAGGACCTTTGCGCCGAACCGGATTGGGAACCGAATGCCGTCCTCATCTTCTTGATTGACGAACCATTCGATCCCGGTCAGACTCGTATCTACCGTTATGTAGATGGGAGTGCCTTTCTCGTAGACATCCTTCCGGAGTGCCGGAGCTGCAGCAAGAGCCTCCTTCATCTTTCGGACCGACTCCGTATGCTCGACTCGCTACTCAAATTTTCGCCCCTTTTTCAGCAACCCGTATAGCGGCTCGGCAATGTGGGCGTAATGCGGGATCCATATGTGGTAGAACGCGCATGCTCCCAAGAACCTCCGTACCTCCGTGACCGAGTTACAGTGGGGCTTCATTGTGGAGATGGCTTCCACCTTAGCCGGAGACGGTTTCCGGCCATACGGTCTGCATAGATGTCCGACGACCATGATCTCTGATTGCCCGAAGGCCGATTTCTCCCCGGAGAAGGTGAGCCTCGCGTCCTCTAGCCTCTGCAGCACCCTCTCGCAGTCGTCAACGTGTGTCACCACGAATTTCTGGCATCCGTCCGGTCTGATCGTTTCATCCTTGTCTTCCACCGGACATCCCTTGATCGGGATATCGTCCAAGAATGGCATGGTGATGTCCGGGATACAATCCCTCAACACGTTGTTCATCGCATTCACCATGTGGGCCACCGAGTTCGTCCCTCCTTGTGGTAGGGTACACATCCGCACTAGGCCGAGAGGAGTCCGCATCGTCGTAAAGTCTCTGCTCTCTACGGCTAGTTGGAACTGATCGTACCCCGAGTACAGATCACCGACAGAGTAGATCGACCTTTCGGCGAAGGCTTCCGCGAACTCGTCTATCGTTGGTCCGATTCCTGCGTTCCGAATGGTCACTCTATTGACCGGTTGCAGGTCTTGAATGAAGCGCAACGTCCCGTTCTTCTTCGGTACCATAAACCACCGGTTAGAGTACGGGGCACTCGATGGTTCGAGGATGCCCATATCGAGTTTCAGCCTCAACAGCTCCATCAGCTCCGGGATGTGAGCTCTCGGTACCGGAATTGGTTTGAGATTCCACGGCACATGCGGTACCGTGAATATCACCATCGGCTTCACGACTGTTGGGTATGCGCACCCGATCTCTCCCAGCGAGAATGCGAAGGCTTTCCCGTGCCTTCCGAGCATTCTCCGAAACCGGTCTTCTTTTGCCGGTAGTAGGAACCCGCCCCCACCGATTTTGAGCTCCCGTAGCGTTCTGTCAGTGAAGGTGTGTCCTATGCAGGCCGGATCCCGTAAACTGGGGTCCGACGCGACCCCCTTGATTCGCAACTCGCTGCCCTCCGGTAAGGGTGCCGCGACTGGCCTTACCTTCCGGTCCACAGTCTTGTACTTCATGTTAACCCGGGCCGTCCGATCCGACTCGAGACCTCGACTGAAGTCCGCGATGACTTCGTACATCTCTTCTGAACAAACCGGTATCGTCCGGTCCTCTTTAAGGCCCTCTCCGACCACCTCTCGCAGTATTCCCAAGGTATCGTCGAAGGAGACCGCCTCCACGGCTCCATTGATTTCCTCGCTGGGCCCGAGAACTCCGCACGCCCGAAGTCGCTCTTCCGCCCTTGTCTTTTCTCGGCCAACGACGCCGACTATCGTACACCCTCCGTTGTCGGAGAAACAAAACTTCCTACTTATGGTACAAGGTTTCTTCGGTTTCGCCTCTATCGTACATTTGTGAGGTTTTCCCGAACTATCCGAACTGTCGTGGCCCCACGCCTTGGCAGCCCTCTCTAAAAATCCTCTCGGTTCTCGCCACCGAGGGACTCGCGGTTTCGCTCGTGGTTCGGTCGCACCGTCAGGAACTGGACCGAATGACGCCCGTCCTAACTCTTGACCCTCGCGTAAGCCGACCCGTTGTCCAGCACCTTGGTCTCCATCCGCGCTGCCGTAATGTACGGTTCTCCTAGTATGACCGGGTGCGAGGACGTCTCCTGCACAAAGAAGTGCTGATCTATCTCGACGTCGCCGATCTTGACTCGCACGTTTGGGCAGGCCCCGTGTAGTTCCTCGGTGGCGTGCGTCGCCGCCCGTATCTTCCACCTGTGCTTGGTGTTGATCGGCCATTTCCCCTTCTTGTAGAAGTCCATGGACATTAGGTTTATTTCCGAACCGTGATCCACCAGCGCCACCACCGGTTCCTGAACATCTCTGATCTTCACCGGGGTTTCCGTGGTCGCTCGGGCCCAGTGTGGCCTCGAATAGTGGCTCTCCGCCCACTCGTCTTTCAGCGCCATGTCCTCTATGTGCGTTGTCCGCACCTCCACCGACCTTTCCGGTTCTGTCTCCGTCGACAGCCTCTTCCTCTTCACCAAGTCTACGATGGAGTCGTGGAACTCTTTCTTGGCGATTCCGAGCACCTCCCGCAACGACAGTTCCACCTTGCTGTCGAGGATTCGTTCTTCCAGGACCTTTCGTAGGTCCGTGGTCCTTTCGATCTCCGTGCCCAAACGGTATCCGCCCTTCTTGTGGTTATCCCGGGCACTGGTCTCACCAACCTCGTTCCGTTTCGGCTCGAATTGGGTTTCGTATATCTGTGAGGGTCCGGCCCCTCCGGTTTTACCTACCCGTTTGTCTTCAACCAGAGCCTCGTAGTTCTGGCAAGCTGCTTTGACGAAACCCGTCTTTTCTTCGACCGGGTCACTCCACCCGGTTACCTCCTGGACCCGCCTCTCCGCGTGGTCCGCCTCGTCTTTCTTTAGTCGGGCACCGGCGAGGCCTTCCAGCACCGTCGGCCAGAACCCGGCTTTGCTCTCCTTCCGGGCCTCGTTGCCTCTGACCCGAATGTCGGCTGACACTGAGTAATGGACGGTCTCCGCGTGCCGGGCCGCCGCCTCTTCCATCAGCCTTTTCATTTCTCCTCGCCCGTCGTTTCGGTTCAGGGCCCTCCGGGTATCGCTGGCGTGCACCCGACCTTCCCACAGGTACACTACCCGGCTTCTCAAAGCCTCCGCAAAGTTCCCGCAGTCTTTCCGGATGTGGCCGACCTCGTCGCACCACATGCACCTATTTCTTGCCGGAGGCTGTCGGTCACGAGCCGGTCACGAGCTTGATCGCCGCCTTCCCTCCGAGCCTGGGCGATCTGGAGATCCTTTACCGCCCGTCTCAACTCCTCCAAAGCTGTCCCCACGGACGAGCCTCTGACCACTCCGGTCGAAGCCGAACCAGTTTCGAGCCACTCCCGGGTTTTTTCCCGTCGCGCCTGCGGTATCGGTTCGAGCTTCCTTGCTACGACAGGACCCGCCCCGGTCGCCCCTGTATCAACCCACTCCCACCGTTTGTCAAAACGGCCGCAGACTCTTTTTACCGTGGCCCAGTCGCCCGTCAACCCGTCTTCGGTTTCCAGTAAGGAGCCCACTTGCTCCCGATCTCGTGCGTCAACCGATTTGACAAACAGTAGGACACGACTTGTGTCCAGAACGGTCCGATCGAGCGCCGAAAGGCGCGCAAAGCGATCCTCAAACTCCCGGAGGAGTGCCAACGCATTTCTTCCTTTGTCGGGGGACTCCACCCACTCCATGAAGCCCCGCTTCGAAAGTCGAAGCGCGTCATCCAGCCCGTATTTCTGCAGGAGCTGTCCTTCGAACTCCTCCCAGGTCTGGCTCTCCGCCCGGACCTCGAGCACCTCCGCATGGATGCCCGACATCGCCACTCGAGGGAATCCGGCAAGACGCCTCTCTTCCGGAATATCCCTCATCAACATCTCCGCCCGGTAGGACGCCAAATAAGTCGTGGCATCCTTTCCACTGAACCGGCTGATCATACTGATGATCGCCTCAATAGCCCTATCAAGGGCGCCGGTGCCCTCGCGCGCGCTCACTATCCGGTCCACGGCCGAAGCCATGGCCTCTGCAAGATCCGACCCCCTCATCTTCTGCTCCTCTGCCGCCTGTTTCACGTCGGGTTCACCAAATATGTCGCGTTACTACGCGCGTGCGTGGAGAAATGAAGCGGGACCACCGGGGTCTTGAACCGAAGAGCAGGTGATAGAAGGGGAAAGAGAAAGAGAGAGACGCCCAGTTACGTATGAGCAAAGAAACACAGGGGGCACGACCCGTCAACGCAGAAGACGTGAATGGACACAGAGACAGAGAGACACGAAAGTTGTATATTAACGAATGACAAATAAACGACAGAGCACGCGAGCGGTTACAACCGAACAGGCCGGCGAACAGATGCCGATGCCTGTTCGTCTGCGCACGAAAGGGGATAGGATGGAGGTGTTGCCGGAAGCACACGGGCGTTCCTCGAAGCAGCGCGAGCCTCCCGAAAACCTGCAGAGAAGAGCAATAGAGAACAAACAGAGGAGAAGCGTTCGGTTACGGTCCGACAACACTTCGTCCTCCTCAATGCCCGATCCCTTTCTCCCCGCGTCTCCCTCTCTTTTATAGCTTCAAGAAGGGAGCCGTTTCCCTCATTAACTTTCTACCTACCGAATCTAACTACCTGGGATCTACCTTTGTACCTAATCCTCTATTATATACATTAAAGGGCGCGTACGCGTGAAGAGCCGGTTCACGCGCGCTATGCACCGATTGCGCTAAGGGACGGTTTTCTTCACGACAGCGGATTCTGCATGAATTGGCTAAGGAGGCCGACTGAATAACTTAGGTTGGGTTGCGTAATGGTGAGAGAGATGAAGCTACCGATCAATTGGCGATACTGAGTCGGTTCAGTCTCGACCGTGCCGGAACTAGCATCAATCTTGATATTGCAATCAAGAGGGGTAGTCACAGGTTTGCACTCTGTCATTCTGAATTTGTACAGTAGGTTGAGGACATAGTGCCGTTGTGAGATCATTATCCTGACTGGTGTCCGAATTACTTCAATACCTAGGAAGTAATGAAGTTCGTGTAGGTTTGTCGTTTCGAATCTGCCGGAAAGAAGTGATTTAACTTTGCTAATCTCGGCGAGATCCTTTCCTCCGATTACCAAATCATCCACGTACAAGATGATGATTATCGTGTTATCCGACTCGTTTCGGATGTATAGGGAAGTGTCGGATTTTGACATCTGAAATCCGACTTGATGAAGATATTGCGTGATCTTCGAATGCCAAGCATGCGGTGCTTGTTTGAGGCCGTAAAGTGGGTTCTTGAGTCGGCATACGACGTGTGGATGAGTACACGGTTCGAATCCGGGTGGGTGTGTCATATACCTCTTCTTCTAGCTCTCCTTGGAGGAAAGCATTTTTCACTCCATCTGATGGAGGTGCCACCCTTTTGCTATTGCTAGCGCGATTACGGTTCGTATTGTCGTCATATTTGCCACCGGGGCAAAGGTTTCTTCGTAGTCTAAGCCGTGGGTATGAGCGTAGCCTTTTGCAATGAGCCGTGCTTTGAAGTGATTTACGGAACCATCAGCATTGTGCTTCACCTTGTAAATCCACCTGCAACCAATTGGTTTCTTGTTCGGGGGGAGAGGAACGAGATCCCATGTCTCATTTTTGCATAACACTTCCATCTCCTCATTTATCGCGTTGACCCATCGCGGATCCTTTGCGGCTTCAGAAAGTGTTTCCGGTTCCCGTACTAACGCTACCTTCATCATGAATGCGTAATGATACGCCATGTATTCGTCGTAGCCGGAACGGTTTACGGGGTTCTTCTCGCGCATGGATCGGCGTGGCTTGTCATTTGTGGGTCCTAGGGGTTTCTTCACGCCGTTCGTGTGGATGTCAAGGCCTTCAACCTCACTGTCGAGATCGAAATAATCTTCATACTCCTGCATTTTCGCTGTTGTCCAAAGGACAGAAATGTAAAATTAGGAAAGTAGCAAACGCCGAGTCCGAGTATCACGGGCCACCGATGGCTCGGCTGTGTATTAGGGGAAAAGTTATTTAAACGAGGAGCAGTACCTCAGAGAAGGGAGAGAAGAAAACTATAGGCGGAAGCACTAGCTTAGTCATTCGTAATTAGATAAACTCGTAAGGTCACCGGCCATAGGCCGTGTTCTGTAATCTTTTCTGTCATAGTAATATATCTGATTTGTGCCTATTTTGTTGCATGAGTCTGTGCTTGATCCATACCTGTGAGTTTTACGCCGCCACGTCTATCAAGACCTCGCTAGTGT
This sequence comes from Azolla caroliniana, assembly GCF_043228905.1. Taxonomy (NCBI): domain Eukaryota; kingdom Viridiplantae; phylum Streptophyta; class Polypodiopsida; order Salviniales; family Salviniaceae; genus Azolla; species Azolla caroliniana. Next base: position 6,274,488 of record NW_028230456.1, on the reverse strand, counting down.
TTTCTCTTTGAGCCCTGTATCTCTCTCGACGCCTCTGTTACGAGCCTTCACGTACCACGCCCTTGAAGACCGATAGACGCAGATCTATCGAAGGTGTTCACCCAAAGGAACGGGTAACACAATTTGGCACGCCCCGTTACAGCTGTGAGTGCACAGCGAACTTCGTTGAAGGTAACCACCAGTCGCCGTTACGGCGCCCTCTCGCACCACAAGGTCTCGGCCACCCACCCGACGCCCTGAGCCAGTCGAAGGACCTTTCGACTCGGCGGTCACTGACCAATCCTTTCCAGATCAATCGGGGGCTTGTCCAGTGCAATCCTCGCCACCGGACACTCGATCGCGAGTTGATTCACCACAAGAACCCCCGTCGAGCCCTCCGGAGGTCAATCAACCGGAACTAAACCCTTTTCCGGTGCTACTAGAAGACCCACAGTACGACATCATGCCGTACCCATACCCACGATATACCGACGGACCAGACGCGGAGTCACACGTCCGTGCCTTCATATCCACGTGGCAAGCTAACCACTCCACGCACCGCCTCACGCCGGCCGAAATCGATGCCTCGAAGATTGCCGAGTTCACACTCTCCCTCGATGGACCGGCCGCACGATGGTACTCTCGCCTCGAAATAGGAGAGGCCACCACTTTCCAAATCGTGCGCACAAAGTTCCTTGAACTTTTTCATCGCGAGGTGCCTAAACGGGAATTGCTCCGGCAATTCTTCTCTATATGCCAGGAACCGCACGAAACGGTCGCGCAGTTCACGATCCGGTTCCAGGATCTCTACAGACAAGTGGCCGATGATGTCTCGACACAACATATACCAGACACTTTCCTATCTAGTTTACGTGAGCCACTTACAAATTTCGCCAACCATACTATCGAACAAGTCATAGCGTGCGTTCTCGCCCTCGATTGGAACCAGCACGGCACGGCTTTTTTCGATGACATCCTTGCAAAACGATCTTCCCCAAGAGGACAATCGCTTTCGCGAAGCCCTCCAATGCACTGCGTGTTCAGGATCAGGGCACCTGGCCCTCGAATGTCCCCACCGACCACAATGTCTGATCTGTCAGTCTCGAGCTCACACGGTCGAGTAGTGCGAGTATAATATGCTGAACCGCACAACGGCGGCACCGGTCCGCCAGATCGAGCCACGAAATACATACTCTCGGTAGGACGAGCGATATATATATCGAGACCAGGATAACAACCAACCGTGATCCCCGGATCGATGGCGCCGAGACGACGACTACCAACGTGATAACCGCCGTGATTATTATCGCGATGACCGGCACGAGGATTATGCTCGATACGATGACGATCGCGATGATCGGTATGCCCGAAGGAACTCACGCATTGATCGGTGAAACGGCAACCGCAACACACGCAACAATAGAAGACCTAATCACAACCGCCGACGGGACGCTCCTCAACATGATCAGCGCAACTCCAACGCATCTCGGAACAACCCACCACCAAACGAGACCGAGAATCAACAACAACAACTTCCACACACAGACCGAGCGGACTCTAGCAGCTCGGCCAATGTGACATGTTTTAAATGTAATCAACCAGGCCACTACGCCATGCAATGTCCGACAACCAACCGTGGCAAGGCACCCGTGGTGAACAATATCATGGCCGATGTTCAAACGGTCACTACCCTGAGTAAAGCGCAGACTACTCAGTGGCAAATCCAAGATGACGTACGACAGGCAGCAAAAGAATGGGTCGACACGGCCAATAAAAATAATGCTGCACGCATGCAAACTGAAATGAGGGATGGGCCCTGCGAAGTACCACAAACCCCGACACCATCCACGACGTCGGAGGACGACCAACTATGGGATGTTCTTACCAACTCCCGCATCTCGCTGCCCCTACATAAACTGCTACCACTCATGCCAAGATTTTGGGACACCCTGGAGGCACTCCAGGCCAATACTAAGGCCGTGACACCACCGGTACACCTCACCGAAGCAGGAACCGGTCCACCACTCATGGATTCTCAGAACCCAGCCGTGCTTATCATCATTAAGGGACAAGACTTGCACGGATGCATCATCGACGACGGATCCGGCGTAAACATTATTAGCGAGTCAACGTGTCTCAACCTCGGCCTGAATCAATGGGAACCATGCCCCTTTTGGCTTCGGATGGCCGACACCCGCTCCGTTCGCCCCATTGGTCTAATCAGCCATCTCGACTTCACACTCAGAGGCCACATGTTCACGATCTCGGCCGTCGTGCTACGACTGGAGCCACAGGGTGCCTACCCAATGTTACTAGGTCGACCATGGTTGCGTACAGCGAATATCAAGCAAATTGGCAACACAACATGATCTCGTTCCGAAGAGGAAAGACAAAAGTCCGAATCATCACTGAAGAACGAGTCCCCGTCGCCCTCAACACTTCGCCGTTATACACGGAAGGGGTCCATATGCTCAACGGGTTGGCCGATGAGGAGGTCGATGACTTCCTAGATGATCATCCCACGATCATCCCTCTCTTCGAAATCAATGCCTTACCAACAATCGAGCCATCTAAAGACGAGGAAGTCACGGAGGAGTCACCACCCCAGGATGAACCATATGCAACCACAGTTGCCGAGCTACGTCATGCTCGGGAGGCTTTCGAACGCGAACTCGCCATTTCACAACGAGTGAAAGCATCAACCCTGGAAACAATAAACCTCGGTTCGGACGAGAATCCCCGTACGGTACAAATTGCCAATAATCTACCAACCGGCGAACGGGCATGCCTCGTAAAATTACTCACCGACTACCAGGATGTTTTCGCTTGGTCTTACACCGATATCAAGGGGTTGGATCCTCAATACTACCAACATCAAATTCACATCTTACCCGACACTCGGCCGGTTCAGCAGAGGCGCTACAGGATGAACCCCAACTACGCCGCTAAAGTCAAAGAGGAAATTGACAAACTACTCCGAGTAGGCTTCATTCGCCCTGTTAAATGTGCTACATGGTTGAGCCCGATCGCAATGGTCCCAAAGAAGAACGGAAAAATCCGCGTCTGCGTCGACTATCAGAAGCTTAACGCGGCAACAGTCACCGACGGTTTCCCTCTCCCATTCACGGATAGCGTCCTCAACACGGTAGCCGGCCACGAATGCTACAGTTTCCTCGACGGGTTCAACGGCTATAACCAGATAAGAATGCACCCGGAGGATCAGGAGAAAACTGCTTTCGTCACGGAATGGGGTGTTTTTGTAGCAGAAGTTATGATGTTCGGTCTAAAAACGGCACCGGCTACGTTCCAACGCATCATCACCGAAATCTTTCATGACTACATCCCGACGTTCATGCAAGTCTTTCTCGACGATTTCGCCGTGTATGGCCATCGACGGGAACACATGACCCAGTTACGACTCTGCCTGGACCGATGTCGCCAAGCTCGATTGAGTTAAAACCCGGCGAAATGCGCGTTCTTAGTCACCAGCGACAACCTTCTTGGCCACATTGTCAGTCAAGAAGGCATCACTATGGACCTGGATAAAGTAAAGGCAATCATGAATGCCACCACACCCTCGAACGCTAAGGCACTAAACCGTTGTCGTGAAGAATTTCGGCTAGAGGCGGAAACCGGGAAACATTGGCTACACCGGCGGGGTGCAACGTGTGTACGCACCCATGTACATTTAGTGTGAATATTGAGGGCGCCTTTATGGCGCCGAAGAGTAGTCAAGTCGGGACAGATGATCCCATGTAAGTCGGGATTTATCCCACATTGTAACGCATCCCTGTCCTTGTTCTATAAAAGGAAGGGAACGCCCTTTGTGTAAGGGTTGCCCATTTTGCATTAGAGGGTATACCGTTAGGTTTAGAGTTAGCTTCTTCTTCTTCTTCTTCTCCTTCGTGTTCGCTTAGGGTTTGCTGCAGCTCATCTCCTGTGCAAGACCCCGCTCGGCGCGACGAGCCCGAGAGCTCCCCGATGGCGGCTTGACAGCAGACGACTGTTGTAAGCTATCTTGGTTTGGCTCGAAGCCGGGAATGTATTCTTCATATATATACAAACATATACGTTTACGTTTGTCTGTGTATATTCGCGTCGCTGTTGGCATCGGGTGCTTACCCTCTCCTGCGTTTTCTGTACATAAGGTGCGAGTCGAGTTGAGCTGTGTGTACGAGTGTGTGGTTGTGTGTGTGTGTGTGTGTGTGCGTGAGTCGGTGTTAATCTCTCTCTCTCCCTTCGGTTGCTTCCGGTGTGTTTCTGGGATGCCCCGGAAATAGTGAAGCACGACTTCCTACGCTCCATCGCTCTCTAGTCCAAGACCCCCGTGGTCCCACCTTTCTCCACGCACGCGCGTAACAACAACACACCGTTTTTTGGGACAAATCCGGTGGCACAGCCGAATGATAAGACACTTGGCCGATTTCTCGGCACCCTTACATGCGGCAGTCCATCGCCTTCCTTTCCAATGGACTTCAGTCGAGGACACGGCCTATCAGACCCTGAAACGAATGTTGTCACATGCCCCGGTGGTCCAGTCTCTGGTTTGGTCCGAACCGTTTCATGTCTTCGTAGATGCTTCAGACATCGCCATCAGAAGTGCTCTGATGCAATGCACACCCCCGAATTGGTATAGGCCCGTGTACTACGCCAGCCGACGGCTCTCGACCGCGGAAAAGAATTACTCCACCACCGAGTGGGAGGCCCTCGGTATGATTTATAACATCAATAAATTTCGGCATTACCTCTTGGGTCGAAAATTTACCTTTCACGTGGATCACTCGACCCTTCTTTATTTGGTCAATAAAAAAGCCCTCACCGGACGGTTGGCTCAGTGGATGCTCCTACTACAAGAGTTTGATTTTCAGATTCAGCATCGACCCGGGGTACAACATGCCGTCGCCGACTACTTGAGCCGTCTTGAGTCAGGAGAACCGGCGAAAACAACGTACGACGAGCTACCGGATGCCAGCCTATTTAACCTGACCACGGTACCAGACGATAACGGAGATGAATGGATCACGAAGATGACCCATTTTCTCACTATCGATGTACCTCCCGAGCACATGACCCTTGAAAGAGAAAACGCCTAGCAGTGCGTAGCCGGAATTTTTGCCTTGTCTCGGACATTCTCTACCACAAAGGCTCAGACGGCATATGGTGCCGCGCGATTCGGCAATTCGAGAAGAACGCCGTTCTCCAGGAAGCCCACCAGGGAGTAGCTGGGGTGCACTACGCCGGGGATTCCACAGCAAGGAAAGTTTGGCAAAGTGGATTGTGGTGGCCGAAAACGAAGAAAGACGCTCACGAGTTTTGCCGGCAGTGCGATTTTATCGATGTACCTCCCGAGCACATGACCCTTGAAAGAGAAAACGCCTAGCAGTGCGTAGCAGGAATTTTTGCCTTGTCTCGGACATTCTCTACCACAAAGGCTCAGACGGCATATGGCGCCGCGCGATTCGGCAATTCGAGAAGAACGCCGTTCTCCAGGAAGCCCACCAGGGAGTAGCTGGGGTGCACTACGCCGGGGATTCCACAGCAAGGAAAGTTTGGCAAAGTGGATTGTGGTGGCCGACAACGAAGAAAGACGCTCACGAGTTTTGCCGGCAGTGCGATTTGTGCCAACATCTGGGGCAACCAATGGAACAGTCACGGATGCCACACTAGCCGATTCTTCCGTTGGACCCATTTCAAAAATGGGGTTTGGATTTTGTAGGCCCTTTCAAACCACCCGCGGCCCGAACAGGGAATAGGTATATTATCGTTGCCACGGATTACTGCACCAAATGGGTCGAGGCTAAGGCACTCCGAGATAACATGGCGGCATCCACGGCTAAATTTGTGTACGAGCACCTTTGGTGCCTGTTACGGATGTCCAATCGAGCTCGTTAGTGACCAAGGTGGGCACTTCATCAATCACATAATACGTGAGCTTACACACCACTACGCGGTGGTGCACAAGAAAAGCACACCATACTACCCGCAGGCGAACGGCTTGGCGGAATCGACCAATAAAATCCTCCAAACCATATTGAAGAAGATCGTCAATGAAAACAGGACCGATTGGGATGACAAACTCCAGAGCGCGATGTGGGAGTATCGTACGACTTTCAAAACAAGCATCCAATCGACCCCCTTTCGAATGGCGTTCGGGTTAGAAGTCGTAATGCCCGTCGAGTTCCAAGTCCCGAGCCTTCGAGTTCAAGTCAAAGCACGGCTCCCCGAGGCCGAATCCGAGCAATACCGGCTGGAACAACTCCTCGAACTCGGGGAAGATAGGATAGAGAGTATGGCCCAGCTCGAACAACGGCAATGGCAACGCAAGGCTTTCGTGAATCGACATCGACATGGGCTGGAGAAGGAGCTCACCATCGGCAAACCAGTTCTTCTTTTCCAAACACAACTAGGGTCAATGCCGGGAAAATTAAGATTTCGGTGGACCGGTCCATTCTGGATTATCGACGAGTTCAACGGGACGTTCCAGCTCAGCACACTCGCCGGCGACACGATCAAAAGCTGGGCCAATGGTTTTCGACTTCGACCATATCGAGGGACTACACCACCCAACCCGTTTACCGAGCCACACGGCACAAACAAGACTCGGGAGATCACCACGGAGGACACCATGTGTCCCCCTGAATAAGGACTCACCCACCTTCTTGGAATTAATAAAAGTAGTAGTAGGTAGGATTAACCATAGTTTAGCCACTGATTAGCTACACCTACACCACCCACCTAGGCACCCACAATTTTAGGAGCACCCCTCGCCACCACTCAGTTAGTACCTATTTAAGCTGTTCACACATGCAAAGCACATGCAAAGCACTAGAAGCACCCCACTCACCTTCAAGACACGTGGTGCTAGTCACTTATTATGGCACCCACGACTCAGAATCTTCAGGATTCGCTTCAGGCACAAAACCCTAGGAGTAAGTTACTAAAACCGTTTCCAAAACGCAGCACATACCATTATCGCTCCCCATCTCCATCGCTCTCAAGCTCAGAAACCCCGTCTTGCCCTCATCACGCTAAGCGCTCTTGCTCTCAAGCCCTCTTTCGCTCTCATAACCTCTCTGCTGGACTTCCCCTTCCTGCTGTTCCTCCTGTGGCTCGCCCTCGCCTCATCACTTTGCTTCACGCTTCCACACAGTCGAACCCAGCCTCCATCTCCACCATGCCTCTTACCGCCTCAACAAAAACCCGCACCTGGCTCCAGGAACGAGGAATGGGCGGTTACCTGAAAATCATCGATGCCCCCGCGCACCCAGATGCCCAAACTATGGCTAAACGTATAAGTCCCGAAGCCATCACCAACAACGTGCTTCGGGCTGTTTTGGACCTGCAACGGGGAGGGGACCATGAGGTCGACATACCCCCGGCATCGAAGATGAAGGCATATTTCGGCGAGTACTCAGTCTCAGGGAAGGCATATCGCACGTATGGCGGTCCCAACAAAGCTTTCGGGGAGATTGCTCGTATATTGATGGAGTATGCGTTCATGCATACGAACCCAACGAGCATGCCGCAGAACAAGGCAGCTATCATCATCAGCGCGTATGAAGGAAACAGAATCGATTGGGGAATCATCACAGGCGAGGGACTTCGCGCCGCCTTAGCTTCATTTCAGTCCGGTAAGAAGATGTTGTCTGTTCTTACCCACTTTTTGATGGTTCTATACCCACCCTCTTCGCTTCCTTCCCCTCGCACACTCACGTCCCCACCACCACCACGAAGGCAGAGAGAGAAATTCGTGGCCATCAGCCACGAAGCATGGGAGGAGCCCACATCGCCTTCACCCCCTGTCGCCGACCAAAAAACCGCATCTGCACCACCATCCGCCCAACCCCAACAAAAAAGGGTAGTTTCCGAGACCTGGCAAGAATGGGAGGAGGAGGTAGCTGCGGAAGACAACACGGCCGATGACATCACCATTCGACAGCCAACGTCGCGCCCCTCGGTAACATCCCCAGGACCTAGCCCACGCCCCAACACACAGCAGGCTGCACCACCACGACCCCAAAAAAGGAAGCAGGCGGAGGAAACGACACTACCGGCCCCGGAACCCCAAACACAGCCAAGCAAGAGAAGACGACTCAACCGTGAATCCTCGGAAGAACAGAAGGAGCCACAACAGGAGCAAGCCTTAGTGGTCAGACAGAGCAACCTGGCCATCACCCCTGCGGAGGCATCGCTGAACCAGGGAACGATCGAGCATGGGCAGACAACATAGATCTCAGAGGATGAAGTCCTCGGGTATAAGGACCTCCCCGCGGAGGCTTACGAATTTAGTGCGCTCCTACGCCTCGGTACGTCATTCGAGCTGGTCGACTTCCTCGCTAGAGCCCAAGTCGCGGCAGCCGCTCGAATGGCGGAAGAGCACGCCGAAACAAAAATGATTTAACGCGCGCTAATAGGTGAAATTGAGCCCCAGGAGGACAGGGCTTTACAAAAAATCGGGAGGAAGAAGCAGGCAAAACAGGCCGCTCTCCTCATGGAGGTCCCCGAGTTGAACACGGCCCTTATCGAGGCATATCGGGACCTGGATCGCAGTACGCGGGCAGCCAAAGACATGGCCCGAAAGATAAAAATAGCCCAAAAACAGGCTAAGATGGCTACAGAACTATGGCACGCTGCGAACCAGAAGCTGGTAGCCTGGGAGCAAAACCGGCCGGAACAACAACTCCTGAGCCTTCCGGTAACGACCACCGAGGCCCTCCCAGCGCCTCCACGCATAACAATGATGGATGAAAGCACCATCACCGACTCAATCCTAAAGGTGCAGGCCAGTACACAAACGGACTCGTTACAAATGGTCGATGCCTGCACAACAACCGAGGCGCCCACGCCCATGGAGAAGACCGAGATACCCCCACCTCGTGCACCCAAGGAGGTGGCAACCCAGACAGAACCCCCGCTCCGAGATTACCGTGCGGAGCTTAAAGAAGAACAACGGCGAACCGAGAGACACGAACAACGACATCAAGAGGCGATGGCTCGCCTAAAAGAAGAAGCTTCCAAGCAGATGGCCGAGATAAGAGCCCAGGCCCAAAGGATACACGAGCAGAATGAAGCACTGGGCCGGGTACAAGCGCAAGCCGCGGGCAAGGAAGCCGAACTCAAAAGCAAGCTGGAGGAATACGCAGCCACAGTGGTGAAGAAAGAGAAGGAGGTTCTAGACCTACAGGCCGCGCTCGACAATGCAAAAGACTGGAACCAACAGAAGGAGGAAAGAAATCGCCAACGGGAGGAGAGGATGAACGCGGAGAATGCTGAGCTGCAGAGTCAGCGTACGACCCTTAAAGAGATGGCTGATGAATTTTTCATCAAATGCAAGCTACTTTCGGATCAATAAGACGCATTATCGGATTCCTACTTCGCTCTACAAGAAGAGAGAATCGTCGAACGGGAACAAATCCGAGCCACGTGTCACCGAAGAACTCACCAAGCGTTACGAGCAGGCTCTCCAGCTCGTAACCGCGGATGCAAAGAACACTCAGGCCATCTATGAGCTAAGAACACAGAAGATTCAGGCCGAGGTCGATGGCTTAAAACATGAATTAGCAGCCATCCGAGCACAGCCCGGCATGGATGAGACACGCATCCGAATACTGATCGAGAAACAGTGCCACCACCTTACCAAAAAAGTCGAGGAAACATTAAGTCGCGCAGGAGACGAATGGGCAGCCCAAGCTGCCGAGAACTGACGGAAGGAGGGCCGCGGCTTCTACAAAATGGACGAAGCCAGCATTCAAAACCTGCGTGCAGATTTAACCGAGGATTACCAGTCCTTGGCAAAATCTCACGCCGCGGCAATCGAGCAAATAATGGAGGACTTCAATGACGGTCATATGTTGTTTCGCATGGAAGCAGAAGCCTTCGAACGAGAACGACTCGCAGCCATCCCCACCAGCCCTCCAACGGCCACAGAGCAGAAAGAAGAATCTCCCAGCAAGGAGATCACGGACACAGCACAGGAGGAACTTGCCCCGGCCAACAGACATTCCATAGACGCCCACACGGTACCAAATCCTGTCGAAGTAGAGGTCAGCGCCCACGAACCCACACCCCCACCAGAAGAATCGGCCGCACCCGAGGCGGACGCCCGAGAAGATATGCCACCCCCGGACCAAACTCAAACCCCCGCACCGACAGTCCAACCAGACCACCCTGCCACCACCCCGGACCCCGAAAGCATCCTCGACATCTTAAAGGAGGAATGAAACGAGGATCACGCCTAAAAGGCAATTTTTGTAATATTGTTAGTATTTTGTAAGTCATGGGTCCGACGGACAAGGTCCTGTCCCACGGGCGTGCCAGGTGTTGTCCAGAGGATAGAAATGTAAAATTAGGAAATTAGCAAACGCCGAGTCCGAGTATCACGGGCCACCGATGGCTCGGCTGTGTATTAGGGGAAAAGTTATTTAAACGAGGAGCAGTACCTCAGAGAAGGGAGAGAAGAAAACTATAGGCGGAAGCACTAACTTAGTCATTCGTAATTAGATAAACTCGTAAGGTCACCGGCCATAGGCCGTGTTTTGTAATCTTTTCTGTCATAGTAATATATCTTATTTGTGCCTATTTTGTTGCATGAGTTTGTGCTTGATCCATACCTATGAGTTTTATGCTGCCACGTCTATCAAGACCTCGCTAGTGTTTTCTCTCTGAGCCCTGTATCTCTCTCGACGCCTCTGTTACGAGCCTTCACGTACCACGCCCTTGAAGACCGATAGACGCAGATCTATCGAAGGTGTTCACCCAAAGAAACGGGTAACATTCGCCTTGCCTTTGTCTAGTAGTGGACTCGGCCGAGATGTGCTTTGATCACTTGGGGGCTCTTGTGGTCCGCTTAGCCATGTCGAGATTGGACTTTCTTCGTGCATAGGTGTGAGACGATCTTTAGCTTCTATTCTGATTTTGGTGTCATCCGCATCAAGAGAGGTTGGAGTCGAAGTATTCTCCGGTGCGTACCGGGGTGCGTATTCGTCGAAGACTACGTCTCGACTTGTTCGAACCTTAAGGGTAGATGGGTTGTAGCATTTGTGCCCCTTCTGTTTGAGTGAGTATCATACGAGGATACATTTCTCCAACTTTGGGTCAAGCTTTTGCCGCGTATCGTCGGGAATATGTACGTAGGCGACAGAGCTGAAAATGCGGACATGCAATAAGTCTGGCTTCTTTCCAAAGAACTTCTCCTGAGGAGTTATGTCGTGTACTCCTGAGGTTGTGCACCTATTTAGGAGGTATACGGATGTGTTCGTCGGTTCTGCCCAGTACGATTTTGGCAGGTTCTTCTCATTCATCATGGCTCGTGCGACTTCTACCATGTGGCGGTTTTTACGCTTAGCTACACCGTTTTGCTGAGGTGTATGTCGACACGAGAACTCTCATCGGACTCCTTCCTTGCGGAGATACGCCGAGAACTCATCCGAAAAATATTCTTTGCCTCCATCTGATCGAAGGCAGCGTACATGCCGGCCCGTGGCTTTTTCCACTTCCGCTTTGAACTTCTGGAAGTGGCTGAACACTTCACTCTTTTGCTTCATTGGATAAATCCAGGTATTTCTGGAGAAATCGTCGATGAACGTGACATAGTAACGGCATCCGCCGAAAGTAACCGTTTGGGCTGGTCCCCACATGTTTGAATGTATGACATCCAGGATCCCTTTGCTTACATTCCGCTCTTTTGGGAATGGATGACGGCGTTCCTTTCCGAATTGGCATGCTTCGCACACACCCGTGATCTCCTTTGCCGTAAAGTTCGGGAGTCCGATTATGACTCTTTTTGTCTGCATGTTCTGAACCTTCTGGAGATTGATGTGGCCGATTCTCTTGTGCCATATTGTAGAACAAGGAATGCAGGTACGCTTTACCAATGATGGGTGCTTCATTGAAAAAGGCGATCAAATCGTAGCCGACCGAGACCAGATTTTTCGTGATGGTGGGAACATGCAGTACGTTCTTGAGGTAGGTCTGTTCGTCGTCATTTCCGAATGGGACATTCCCGATATGTTGTATTGGATGAGTCGTATCATCACCTGTTTTGACATATCCGGGACGTTCGGGCTTCCATAATTCCCGAAACCAATCTTCATGGGAAGTCATGTGATTGGAAGCTCCCGAATCGAAAAATTATACACTATTAGGAGTGGAGGCGTTGGTTGTCGCAAATGCAGACATCGAGTGTGCTTCGTGCTTCATTATGAACATTTCGCCACGGTCGCCGTAGTCGGAGTTTATGGCGTAGTTCGTGAGTTGTCGACTTGCCTTACGTTTCTTCTTTCGGCACTCTTCTTCATAGTGGCCGGGTTTTCCGCAGTACCCACACTCGACTGGGTTTCGGCGATTGCTCGGTTTGGCGTTATGACTCCCCCTTCCACCAAGCTCTCTGGGCCTATTCCTGTCCGCTTGCCACTGGTGGGAGTTACGCCCTTGATTCCGCCGATCATTATGGCCTTGTCTGAAGCGACCTCTGTTTCCACGACCGAAATCTCTTCTATTATCTGACTGGGAGTAGAGCAAATGACCATCTGATGCGTTGTTCCTCTGTCAGGCGTGATTCTCTTCGACCAACAATATCGATTGAAGGTCGAAGGAGGGGGGGGTTCTCCCTTGCGAGAATAACCGATCTAATTGCGCCAAAACGCGGTGCTAAGCCTCCGAGGCATATCTGCACTAGTTCGTCATCGTCAATGACGACGTTGATCGATCCGAGGGCGTCACATAGCTCCTTGATCTTCAAGGTATAGTTGCCGATTGACATGTCCCTTTGTTGAAGATTGTTCAGCTCCTGTCGAAGTTGGAGCTTTCGTGTGGCCGTATTGGCTACAAAGATCTTCTTGAGGTTTTCCCATGCTTGCTTCGGCGTTTTAGCCTCTCGAATGTAGCCAAGCATATGATCATGAATGCATGATGCAAGGCAATATACAACACACGGCTTGCGACCTACTCCCAAGTAGGATAGTCAAGGTGTGTTGGGTTGGGGTGTGATTCGTGAGCTCCTTCGATGTAGCTCCAGTATCCTTGTCCGACAAGATATTGATGCATCTTGTATTCCCAAGATGCAAAGTTCGTTCTATCGAGCTTCTCGGTAGGAAGAGTGCTTCCCATTTGATTATTCATGGTGATTTCTTCTCTGTCGATGGGCCGGCTCTGTTGATCGTCGGCGTGCAGCACAACACAGTCGAAAAATGCTTGATCAAGTAACCGCACGCTCTGATACCATGTTAAGAAATGGAGTGGCAAGAGTGGTTGTAATGCAGTGGAAGGTGAGCGTATGTGTGTGTGTGTTTGTGTATAACAACACAGAGAGAGAGAGAGAGAGAGACAGAGAGACAGAGAGACAGAGACAGAGACAGAGACAGAGATAGAAAAAAGTATATATGATATGAACAAAACAAGATACCTCCAACAACGACTAAATTACAATGAGTTGGTTTATATACCAACTAAGCTAGGGCAAGCGCCATTTCTACTATTTACAATAGCTTGGAGTGTCCATGAGCTAGTGTGAAACCTATCTATGGGAAGTTGAGTTCGATTCTCAACAGAACTGACAAAAGTACCGTCAGTACTTGAATGCTCATAAGTGAGACCCTACACTAACTCCCAAATATATTCCTTCGTGGAATATCTCTCCAACGGCCTTCCGGTTCCCACCGATCTGGCCTTGCCGATTGGTCTCCATCCGATATGGCTCCTAGGTTCTTCAACTGATTCGGGGCTAAGTTGAGCTTGCTCACTCAACACTCCCCTTCAAGCTCAACTTGAGGTTCTCCTTGAGTCAGCATCCAACTCTTCCTAGCGTCTCCTTGCCTTACTCGCACTCCTCGTCTGGTTCGGTTCTATGTCCTCCTTTGCTTCTCAACCCCTCTGGTTCTGCACATCTCGACCCTTCCGATCGGCTTGTCTGCTTGTAAGACCCTTGTTAGCTCCCTCACTGTCGCGACTTCGGCGCTCATCGACTCGACGATTCCTTCGTTTTGATGTTGGTTTTGGTTGACCTTTTGTCCACTCAGTCTTTATATGATTCGATTTATTCGACCAAATCAATTGTCTCTGATTCGTCATATGCCTTTAGGACCTTGACCACATCTGACCATATCTTGGTTCTAGCCTCTCTGTCCTTCTTGGCTTTACCTCCCCCTTGTTCAGTTGGCTCCGGCTCCGGCTCGTCCCTTCGGCTCCCCCTATATCTGTCTTCGGCTTCTTCAGCCGATCCGAAGTTGAACTCTTCATCCGACTCAACTTCCCGGTATCTTCCACTCCTTTCTCTATATCTCCCACTCAAGTTCGGCACGTTGAGGTGCTGCAAACCAAGCACATTTGAAAATTGTCGCAACTTGTCCAGGCCAAGGGGTTTGGTGAAGATATCGGTAGTCAGTCGATCCGTTGGAACATATACTAGGTCGACTTCACCGGAAAGGACTCACTCGTAGAAAAAATGATAGTGCACCTCAATGTGCTTGGTCCGGGCGTGGAAGGTGGGGTTCTTCATAAGTTGGATGTTGCTGAGGTTGTCGTAGTAGTTCGTTGTCGGATCATAGACCTCCACCTACAGATCCTTCAATAGCCTTTTGCGCCATATGACTTCTCATGTTGTGTTAGCCACTCCTCGATACTCGCTCTCTGTGCTCAACAGTGCCAATGTTAGCTACTTCTTGTTATTCCAAGCGATCGCGGCGCTTCCAAGTGAAAATGTGAAGCCTGAAGTAGACCTGTGATCGTCGATGTTTTCGGTCCAATCATCATCCGTGTATGCAATCAATTGTTTTGCAGTACCAGTCCGATATAGTAGTCCCTTGTTCTTAGTGTCATTGACATACTTGAGTATTCATTGCGCGCAGTGAAGGTGCTCCACGGTTGGATGCACCATGAATTGACTAATCTAGCCGACCGAATAGCTAAGGTCCGACCAGGTGATGATCTAGTATATAAGGCTTCTAACTATCTGTCGAAGCCTTTTCGGGTCGCATCCCGTTCCGGAGTCAGGGCGAAGCTTCACATTCCTACCCAAAGGAGTTGAGACGGACTTGCACTCCATCATTCCAAACTTGAAAAGCATATTCAACATGTAATGTTGTTGGCTGATCAGTATGCTTTCAGGGCTACATATCACTTCGATCCCGAGGAAGTAATGAAGGTCCCCCAGGTCCATCATGTCGAATGATGCCGCTAACTGGGACTTGGCGCGACTTATTTCTTCTTGGTCAGCACCGACGATGACTAAATCATCAACGTAAAGTAAAATACTAGTTGGCCCACTCTGACCTTGTCGGATGAAAAGTGAAGAGTCAGAGTTCGACATGACAATGTGTGTGTTTGAGAATAAGAGGGGAGAAAGACATAAGATAGATAGAATGGAAAATAGAATAATCAAGACGATGTATATTACAAAGGAGATTAACCGACACATCACAAAGTATGAGGAGGGTGCTTTATGTAGTCACCCACTCTCTTCATTAACTACCGAAGTTCATCGGTCATGGGGAATGTGGAAACTCATTAGTTATGTGTCATAGAATATGATTCTATGACGCATAGTTAATGCTACAAAAGTAGTGGTGACTTTTGACCTTTGAGTGTTCATGGATTCTCAAAGGGTGTGTTCACACACTAGACTAGGTTGAGCTTGATTCTCAACCCTCCTATTTTAGAAATAGAAATAGTTTGGGCAGTTAGTGTTAGTAGCTCCTTTATGAGGATTGAAGTACTAGTCAATACAACCCAACAACAATGAATGTTAGTCATCCCTTGAGATCCTATGCTAGATCCTAACTAAGTATTATGTGATATTTATAATAAGATAAGCATTCACTTTTTGAGGGGCAATCAGTGATAGCATGCCTCCCTAAGTAGCATAAACTCTAGCATAAAATAAGTGAAAAACATATCAATAAAATAACAAGCCACCTTTTGTGTGTATTAAGTCCATTCATGTATGCACAATGAGACATGCACATGCAATGTGCTCAAAGAGTATTCTGATATGTGAGCTAATAGTGGATACTAGAATCTGTTGTGAAGTGGGAGTAGCAATCAACTACAAGGCTACATCAATGAGGATTTGGCCATGAATTGATCTTTTGTCCACATCAAGATTTGTTTTCTCTCTTGGAAATTAGGCCATCTTCTTGAGTATCAAGAAGCAACCTATTGTGACACTCTCTTGATATTGCTACATGCACAACTATATGGCTAAGGCAATGTTTTGATGTGTAATTTACTAGGTGCCATCGTGTAAAATAATATGGTTAAATGCATGCCAACCAAATCAATTGAGCTATTCATCTAGATTTCATTCTCTCTCATAAATAGTAATGTCTCCATTACGAAAGTTGAATTATAATAATAGATAGATACATAGAGTTATTATGGGTCTATATAGTCTTATATGATAAAGGACAATCCAAATGATGGACATTACGCCTTACCAACCTATAGGTTCTTAACTCTTCCTATCATAGCTTCCTAGAAGTTTCCAACGAGGAAAACTGCCATACCTGTACGCCTTTCAATCTTTGATGTATCTTTCAACCCCATATTGAGCATAAAAAACAAAGATATACTACATCCACCAATTATGACATAATCCCCAATACCTTAGAACTAAAAAACTATCTCAAAATGTGGAGAAAGCATTGTCAATTACGCACAAGCAAACACCCATTGAAACAAAGATTTCAATGCTCCACTTATCGAAGCACACATTATAGATATAAATTTCCAAATAGCCCTTGCCACTAGACAATTTATTAATGAATGTTGATTCTGTTCTTCGAAAACTATAAAAAACAAACACATTCTAGAAGCAATACTTCATCTTCGTAAAGTAACTCAAAGAGTTAATCCACCCAATGTCATATGACTCTCCAAGTAAATACCCTGCTTAGTCACCACCTAGTGGATCTTGTTATTCCTGATTCTTTATTAACCCGTTGTTTTGGTGTGCTCATGTTGTTAATGAAAGGTTAAAGTTTAAGAGAAAGCATGATTAATAAGACATGTGATAGGATGAGGCCTGTTTAAAACAACAAAAGATATGGCGCAATTGGCTAGAACTTTCTCCCTGAATGAGACAAGCAAGGTTTTGAATCCTACAAAAGAAATATGTGGACTTCAATGGGTCAAGTGGAGGCAAAGTGAATGGATGGATATTATGATTGACATTCTTAACACCAATTGGCAAGAACTTTCTCTCTGAATGAGACAGGGAAGGTTTTGAATCCTACAAAAGCAATATGTTGACTTCCATGGGTCAAGTGGAGGCAAAGTGAATGGATGGACATGATGATTGACATTGCTCACACCAACCACCTTGGGAGGATAAGCGTAGATGCATGCAAAAGAGGGACAAAATGAGGTACATGCTAAAAGAAGGGTTTACTATTTTTATTTGCAAAAGGAGCTTCAGGAGCCTATAAAGGGACAAGAGAGTTCATTGTTGGGGATCTCAATTTTACTTGAGTTTATGATTGTGAATCAAGAGGGCGATCAAGATTAACGACAACAAATGTGATGAAGTCATCACTCATGGTTCAATGAACCGAAACTCTACCTTGTTGTATCTATTCAAGATCATAAGCCTATTTTATGTAATATGAAACTTTAATACCTACATAATTTATTTTGGTAATCTCACTATCTCATATAAACCAAGATCAAACAAGGATTGCTTTGCTATATAATTTTCGGCTTGGAGAACCAACCTTGGTGGCCAAAGATATGCAAAATCAAACGAAATTGACAAGAGACTTTTGTTGGATTTTTGCACCAAAAGATTTGTAATTTATACAAGGAGAGGTCATTGCAAGGGTCGCAATGGAATTTTTGAAACATAATTTCAAGATTTGAGTAGGAAATTGCGAGGGAAAACGAATTTTCAAATGACAAGAGTCGAACCCACCACACTAACCAAGGCCAATGTCTCGTACACTAGGCGATATCAGACAGAGAAGGGCCAATAAAAAACCCTTACAACTAGTCACAAACACTTTAACCCCTTTGTATTTTCCCAAATACTCCTCCTACCTACCAACACATTAAAACATAAATACATACATACGTACGTATGTCTTGAAAAACACAAACATTAATATTTATAGCTCTCATACATGCACATACACCCCTCCCCCGATTCTTCAAATCAACACATTCTTTTACACACATAAGTGCACTTGGACTATAAACACTTAGAAGTCGCACATTTACTTAAACTCATCCCTTCACATACAAAAAACAAATGCATATGTAAGTGTTCCAAAATTCCCTCGTGCACACACACATACTCACATGCACATAAGTATACGAAAGGAATAAAAAGGAATAAAAAGGACTGAAGGCAACAACTCAAAACCACCCCACCCCTTGTAGTCCAAGTTCTTGATGGTCCCATTTGCTTTTTGCATGCAACATATTCTAGCGACATCTTTGGTGAACCATAAAATGAAATCCAAGGAGGATGGTTGGTTGGAGCATCAATTGAAGATTTCACGTGTATGATGATGATGAACCATGTGCTCAGGAAAAGGGATAACATAGTGGACCTTGACAAGGCCATAGAAAGAATCATGGACACAAATGGTTGCTTTGGCAAGAAATATGTGTTTGTCTACACAGAGGCTTACACAATGGAGATGCAAATGAGAGGCATAACCATAGCTAGACAATTATGAAGCTTTGCAAGGGTGGCAACAATAATCCTTCCTCCCTAGATTTTAGAAATTCAAACAACAAGCCCAAATTGGGAATATTTCAAAAGGATCTTCCTTGAGAAATATAGCCTTCATGACTGTGAAAGAATAGTGTGCGGAAGCAATAGAAAACTGAAAACACAAAAACGCAGGTTTAATGGAGAGCTTGAATATGCACAGTATGCGGGAGAGAGAGAGAGAGAGAGAGAGAGAGAGAGAGAGAGAGAGAGAGAGAGAGAGAGCAGAACATAAGACTATATTCAAAATAACTCTAAAACTCTGTAATACTTTGTACATCGTATGTGTTCAGTGAACACTTTTATACAAGTCCATACGGACTGACAAAAGTACGGTGTACTTCAAGGCTCACACGAGCATCTGACACTAACTACAAGACCTTAACTACCTAGTACTCTAGATGCTACTTGGCTTCCAGTTACTCCTTGATCCGGCTAACCGGCTCCCCAGCTCACCGTCTCACCGATCCAGCTCAGGCTTATTTAGCCGATCCGGATCCGGTTGAGCTTGCCGCTCAACACTCCCCCTCAAGCTCAACTTGAGGTCGGATCGTAGTGCCAGTCTCCATGGCAGTCGGTCCTTCCACCTGCCTCCTTCTGGCGTCACTCCGCCTTGCTCGTGCTCCTCGTCCAGTCCGGTCCCGTTTGCCACGACCCTTCTGTTCCTGCGCACCTCAACCTCCTCGATTGGCTTGTCTACTCAACAGGCCCAATTCGGCTCCATCGCTGCTGTGACTTTGGCGCTTCCCGATTCGCCAATTCCTTCGTGTTGGCGTCGACTTTCGCTGCCTTCTCGTCCTCTTGGCCTTGAATTGATCCGGTTCTTCCGAATCCGTCTGTTAAACCAAATCGGTTGTCTCCGATTTATTCCAGCTCTTGTCTGAATCGGTCGCTCCCGATTTGTCTTCCGGTTCCAGGCCCTTCACCATATCGGACCATGTCCTTCTTGACCTTCTTCTTCTTCCGGTTGGCTCTGTCCTTCTTAACTCTGCCGCCGCTGCCGCTTGTTCCGACTTGTTCGGATGTGTCAACTTTCTTTGTCGACTCGGCTCCTTTCTTCTTCTTGTTTCTCCCATTGTTGGTTCTTCCCTCACCGGCGCAATCGACAGTTTGTTTGCCTTTGCCCGTTCCGATGTCTTTGCCCATTCTACCCCTCAAGTGTGGCACGTCGAGATGCTGAACACCAAGCATTTTGGTGAAGTGCTACAAATTGTTCGATCCGAGCGGTTTGGTGAAGATATCAGCAACTTGCCGATCCGTATGAACATACCGAAGTCCGACTTCACCGCTCAGGACACGCTCACGCACAAAGTGGTAGTGCACTTCTATGTGCTTTGTGCGAGCATGGCATACGAGGTTCTTGACGAGCTGCAGTAGATCAGGATCGGGGTCGACACCTTGATTCGCAGGTCTTGCAGCAGTCGCCAAAGCCAAATGGCTTTACATGTGGCAATGGTAGTGCCTCGGTATTCAGCCTCAGTACTCGAAAGGGCCAATGTTGGTTGCTTTTTGCTACTCCACGCTATAGCCGTGCTACTAAGGGAAAACATATAGCCAGAGGTGGATCGGCGATCCGATGCATCACCAGCCCAGTCGGCATCAGTGTATCCAACTAGCTCTTTGGTTATACCATGCCGGTATAACATTCCCCGTTCCTTCGTGCCGCTCACATATCGCAAAATTCGATGCGCGCACAGAAGGTGCTCCACGGTCGACTTCTACATATATCCCGACTCAGCCGCTCATTCGGTTCACTTAACCGAAACGAGATCGGATTCTCTTCTAGAGTGCCAAGGTCTTCATCTTCTATCTAGACCGGTTCAGGCTCACTAGCCTCATCCTCCGGTATCGGGTCGGGGTCAGAAGTCGGAGCCGGTAAGGCATACCATGATGCCGTCTCATCAAACTCAACATCCCGGCTAATTCGGACCTACTTCGTCCGGGGGTTATAACACTTATACCCCTTTTGCTCATGTGAGTAACCGACCAGGATGCATTTCTCCGACTTTGCATCCATGTTCCTCCGCTTCTCATCCGGCACATGCACATATGCAATGCTATCGAATATCCGAAGGTGTCTCAAATTCGGCTTGCACTCGAAATATAGCTCATGTGAGGACACCTTGTCACCGATCCGGTTTTGGATGTAGACGGCCGTCTGGACCGCATCCGCCCAGTAGAGATTGGGCATGCTCTTCTCCTCCAGCATTGCCCTTGCCGCGTCAACAATCGACCGGTTCTTCCTTTCTGCCACACCGTCTTGCTCCGGTGTGTATCTACAGCTGAACTCTCTCCGAATTCCTTTTTGCTACAGATAACTATTGAATTGGACGGAATAATATTCTTTTCTGCCATCCGACCGCAGGCATTTGATCTTCCTCTCCATTTCCCATTCAACCAGGCTTTGCAGGTTCCGGAAACACTCGAAGACTTCGCTCTTCCGCTCAATGAGGTAGATCCATGTGTGTCGGTTGTAGTCGTCGATGAAGGAGACAAAATACCGACTCCCGCCAAGACTAACATTCTGTGCCAGTCCCCATACATCCGAATGAATAAGGTCAAGCTTGTTACGGCTACGGTTTCGTTCGGTGGGGAATGGAAGCCGGTGTTGCTTCCCAAGTTGGCAAGCTTCACATATTTGGGCCTTCGGGTCACTAAACTTCGGCAAACCGAAAACAACTTGTTTCGTTTGCAGGTCTTGAAGCCTCCGGTAATTGACGTGGCCGATTCGCTTGTGCAAGAGATCAATATTCAATTCAATCTTCTGTCCTTTGGTGAACAAAGCAATGCCGACGTCATTGGTGTCGAGGATGAACATCCTCCCTTCTCTGCACCCATGTGCAATAATCTGGCCCTCTTCCTCGATGAAGCACCCAAGGTGCGTAAACCGCATGTGCATCCCCTGGTCAACGATCTGACCGACTGACACCAAGTTCTTCATGATAGTCGGAACATGTAATACATTCATCAGCTTCCCCCTCTGTTTGACGTGGCTCAAAGGCACTTCTCCGACATGCACGATTGGGTGAGTGTCGTCTCCGGTTTCGACGACCCTTGGTTGTTCCGGTTTCTCCAAGAAGGAGAACCACTGTTTGTGGCTCGTCATGTGATTCGACGCACCGGAATCAACGTTGTCGTAGTGTATTTCGTACACTACGTGAAAATAATATAAAATAACCGATTGAATAAATATGAAGGAAAAAGAAGAAAATATCAAAATAAGCATTACATGCATAGGGCAAGATTCGAACCTTGCAACTCCATGTTAATAATGTAATGTCTTACCATTGCACTAGCATTTCATTAGTGTTAAAAAGTAGATGTTCCACATAGAAAGGTTAGTTCCCCTAGGATAAAATTTAGTTAAAAGAAAACGTTGTCGTGAAGATTTTCGTCCATAGGGGGAAACCGGGGTGGAATGGGCAAGTCGGTGGTGTGCAACATGTGCACATGTATACTAGGAAATGGTGTATAGAAATAAGAGGGGAAATTTTATCCCACATCCCTCCTTGGGCTATAAAATGAATGGAGGGGTCACTTATGAAGGGGTTGCCTATTTTGCGTAGGAAAGGTATACCACTTAGTCTAGAGTTCTTACCGTTTTAGGGTTAGGGTTCTGTTTAGGGTTTCCTTATTCATCCTCGGTTAGGGTTTTCTCATAGTCGTTTGGTGTGGCCCATGCGGCCACCATTGTTGTAATCATTCGTTTGCTTTAATATATCTTGTTGAGTATCTTACCTCCGCGGATCTCTCCTTCTATGTCGTGATCTTATTCTTTCTTCTTCTCCTCTTGAGCTAAGCTTCCAAACATATCTTATCCTTTCTCCTCTACTCCCTAGTCTGAGACCCCCGTGGTCCCGCCTCTTCCTACATGCACGCGCGAAAATTCACGACAACACATGCTAAAAGAAAAAGCTACGCATGCACATCTAGCATGCATGAACGTTATAGTTGATAAAAAACGCACAAGTTAGAAAAAGCATGATCACTTTAGATAAAGCATATAGTCTATCTATAGGAAAAGCATGGACTCTATAGTTACAGAAGAAAAAGCATGGATTGCGAAGCCTCCCTCATCACTACATAAGGATGGGGAGCACAATGTAATGGGGGTGTGTGAAATACTTGGAACTTGGATATATTTCCTAAAACACCAATTAATATAATATATTCGTGGGATTCACGAATTTGTGATCAAAATTTTCTCTTACTATCTAAATATTGATTAAATACACTAAACTCGTGGGATTCACGAGATTCATAACCTTCTCTCATATTCCTCTTTCTCCTAGTCCAAAACCTCAGTGGTTCCCACCCGACTCACGCAATGATCCGGAGCTGAAAGGCACGACAACATACCACACTTCCTCCGATTTGGAAGTGTTCTTCTTCATCGAGTTAGCCTCGTGTTTCACCACCAAGGCAGGCCCTTTACAGGCTTTCCCGGTTTTTCATCCTCCTGATCCTTCTGCGTAGTGCGAGTATTGTCGGTTCTCTCTCCCGGCCTTGCCGGATCCGGATCTATCCGAATCGATGCGCTTCTTCCAGCACTCGCTTTCTCTATGGCCCTTTTTACCACAGTACCAACATTCCGTGTCGGCCTTTGCTTGCCGGCCTCCGACGCCGCCTTGACTCCCCCTGCTTGTGGAGGGTCCGGAACTGTTGTCGGCACGTTCTTTGTGCCTTCGGTCCTGTTCTTACCGACCACTACCATTGCGAGCCGACCCGCCTCGTCCACCACGCCCACGGAGCCGATCCGCCTCCGTGTACAACATCCGGTTGTCGGTGGGTGCACTTTTTGACGCACCGGCATGGTTCTCCTCTACAAGGAGCATCGACTATAAGTCGAAAAATCACAACATATTCTCCCTTGTACACACAGCAGTTCAAAATGCTCTAAACATTGACGCCAAACCTCCGAGACAGATTTGCACCATATCTACTTCTTCGATATTCACATCGATGGAGGCCAGAGAGTCGCAAATGTCCTTGATTTTGGTGTAGTCTGCCACCGACATGTCGCGTTGTCGTAGGTTGCTCAGCTCCTCTCGGAGTTGAAGCTTCCTAGCTGTAGTGCTTGCGGCGAAAATCTTCTTCAGATTTCCCCAAGCATCTTTTGGCGTCTTTGCATCCCGAATGTAGCTTAGGAGTTGTTCGCCCACACAAGACGCAAAGTAGTACAGAACTCTGCTCGCCGATTGTTCCAGTTACCGTACCGGGAAATCTCTGTGAGTCGATTTGGGTGGTATGTCATTTGCTCCGTCAACATGGCTCCAGTTACTGTGCCCGAGCAGGTACTGATGCATCTTGTAGGACCAAGATGCATAGTTGTTTCTATCGAGCTTCTTCGTCGAGAACGAGCTAGCCATTCCTCTGTCCATTACTTCTCTTTCTGTTCTTAGGGTTTGTCTTCAGATGCTGATGTCGGCTGCAGAGGTTCTCAACCCTCGCGCTCTAATACCATGTGAAAGAATAATGTGCGGAAGCAATAGAAAACCAAAAACACATAAATGCAGGTTTAATGGAGAGCTTGAATATACACAATGTCGAATACGAGTGTATAATGGCCGTATTCACACTGTCCCGTTGGACAGCCAAAGTTTGGGCTATTTCTGTAAATAGCATAAAGGGCAGTTGCCCTAGGACAGTCACTATATAAAGTGACTTTGTAACCTTTAGAAAAGGTTGTTGGTTGTCATTCTTTGTAACTGTTGCTATTGGAATATAACATTTGTTTGTGCCTATCTCTCTCTCACTCTCTCTCTCTCTGCCTATCTCGCATATGCGCATACATAGGTTCTTCTTCATCACGAATGTTGCTTGCACTTCCGCATTGACGGCCTTGTCCCCAACATTTGGTATTAGAGCGTTGGAGGTTCTTCAACCCGCTATCGGCCGTCATTGTACACCACACAACATTCCGTTTTCGTTTTCTTTGAAGAACAGAGAAGGGAGAAGAAAAACAAAAAGCTCGCATCTCACTGTGTTAAATCACAAATTGGAGTAAGCCAACCGGCTGTACTTTGTTCCTGCGATTGTAACTGCTTGAGGGGAGCTCCTTGTGCAACAACCGACCTAGTTGTGCTTCATTCGGTTAAACGGCATCCGAATAGGTCACTGGACGCTATTTACTCGCTTGTTGTAACCACCCGTTGTAGATTGGTCTCTAGGCAACAACCAAATTCGTGCTTCACTCGGCTGATCGACATTCGGGAGGATCAGTTGGATCCGCCCCTCTCATCGCTGCAGTCATTCAAAGCAGAATCGGCCCAAACAATCGGTTTCTTGTAATCGGTATTCGGCATACAATCGGAAGCTAATCGGGCTCACTCTGACTCAGCAACATTCAGAAAGACCAACTGATTCTGTCCTTCAAGTTACCGGAGTCACTCTGAGCAAGTTCAACAACAAGTATCCAAAACCAAACCGACTCGGCTTCAAAACCGACTAGAACGATATCGGGTGAGCCGACGGGCTGCACCCCACTAAGGTTCGTAGTCAACTCCGAACCGAGTCTTCCCAACTGAAACCGAATCAGATGGCATCAACATCCGGCTCATCGGAAATGAGTCTAAGGAGGTTTGACGGCTCAAACTTCAACTTCTGGAAGGAACCGATTGAGAATGAAAATAGTCAAGGGTCAGATAGACCCGATTGAGAATGAAAATCCTCCATAAGCATACAAGGCAAACGAGTGGCTAAAGCTGGACAGAATTTTCCGCGCCACGATTCGGATGCACTTGTCGGAGTCAATGTACTTCACAGTGCAATCATGCACGACAGTTTTTGAACTTTGGAAAACACTGTCGGAAACTTATGAAAAGAAGGTCACCGCGACGAAGATGTATCTA
This sequence comes from Azolla caroliniana, assembly GCF_043228905.1. Taxonomy (NCBI): domain Eukaryota; kingdom Viridiplantae; phylum Streptophyta; class Polypodiopsida; order Salviniales; family Salviniaceae; genus Azolla; species Azolla caroliniana. The sequence goes on along the minus strand of NW_028230456.1, from coordinate 6,248,952 downwards.
ATCCGGCGTCTCTACAACTTGCGGATGAAAGAATCCGATTTGGTTCAGGCACACCTCAACGAGTACGAAAGCATTAGCTCCCAAATCTCATCTCAAGGGACGGCAATCGAGGATGAACTCAGAGCAATGATACTCATGAGTCGCCTCCCCTCTTCATGGGAAACTTTCGTTACAACCGTGTGCAATGCTTCAACAGCTGTCGTTAAGTACTCTGAAGTCACGAGCACAATCCTGACTGAATCAACTCAGAGAAAGTCTTTCGCCAAAGACTTGGCAGATGAAGCTTACGTAGTACAAGGTTCGACCGACCGATCGAACAACCAGGGAAGAAGTTCTTCCCGACCGCCAAACAATCAGCCAAGCCGGAGCAAGTCCCGGGACAACCGAATCTACAACTACTACAAGAAACCGGGACACATCAAAGCCGACTATCGGGCACTCAAAGCAAAAACCGACAAAGCTCAGAGAGCAGTGTCGTGAAGATTCCGGGCCATAGTGAGAAACCAGGGGATATTGGAAGGATCGGCGGAGTGCACCATGTGCACTTACCCTTGTAAAACGTGTGAATAGTAGGATTCAAGTCGGGACAGAGAATCCCATGTAAGTTGGGATTTATCCCACATTGTAACGCATCCCTCTCCTTGTTCTATAAATGGAAGGGATGGTTCCTTATAGAGGGGTTGCCCATTTTGAGTTAGGAGGGTATACCACTGAGGTCTAAGGTTTGGTTGAGTTCTTCCTCTTCATCTTATTCTTGTTCCCTTAGGGTTTGTACTTGGGTCTTCGCCCTATTTCATTTAGGGTTTCATCTTGTCTTCTTCTTCTTCTTCTTTTGCCCCTCTGTGTCTGTTTAGGGTTTTCGCCTGGTGAAGAGTTTGTATGTTCCGTGGGGGTTTACTTCTACTTGGCCTCCTGTCCAAGACCCCGCTCGGCGCGCCGAGCCCGAGAGCTCCCCCGACGGCGGCTTGGCGGCAGACTGTTGTTGTAACGTAACCTACCTTGGTCTGGCTCGAAGCCGGGGTTGTATCTCTCCCTGTAATATATATACATACATTCATGTTTGTTTGAGCATATCGGTGTATTTGGTGGTGTCGGGAGCACAGCCCCCCCTTGTTTCCTATGTATAAGAGTCAGTGTAGCGCTCTCTCTCTCTCTCTCTCTCTCTCTCTCTCTCTCTCTCTCTCTCTCTCTCTCTCTTTCCTCTCTTTCTTTCTCTCTCTCTCTCGTGTTCGGTTGCCTCCGGGACGCATCCAAAATCTTCTTCTCAGCATCCTTTCCTCTCTCGTCTGAGACCCCCGTGGTCCCGCCCTTCTACACGCACGCGCGTAACAAGGCGACAGCGGATCAGAAGAGTAGCCGGCATGAGGAGGTCAACTATGTCAGCTCTTCAGCCGAAATTTTGACGACCGACCCGAACATATTGTCCATAGAGAACCCAGTCGAATCAGAAGTTATGTTTACGACTGAGGAATCGAGCACATGGCTCCTAGACTCGGGCGCATCGTATCATGTGACACCTCACTGATCTCAGTTTCGGCAATACTCGGACCGGCACTCCAACTCAATTCGAGTCGGAAACTCGCAGCACTGTGCTATAATCGGAATCGGCACTGTAGAGCTCAACCTTCCGGGTGGCTCTACACTCGTACTACACAACGTCTGACACGTTCCTGAGCTTTCAAGTCCCTTGATCTCAATCGGACAACTTGATGAAGTCGGCATCCGTGCTGAGTTCTCATCAGGAGGGTGGACACTCCACAAAGGGAATCTCCTGCTTGCTCGAGGACCAAAGGTACATTCCTTGTACCCTTTATATGTCACACTCAAAGAGGGTGGCTTGTTTTTTGTTGATATTCCCATGTCATCATTATGGCACAGACGACTTGGACACCTTAGGAAGGCCGGCATAACGCACCTATCCAAAGCCGGTTACATCCCCAAGCTCTCCTTCTCGGATCACCAATTCTACGAGCATTGCCAGTACGGCAAACAAGTAGCCGCATCACACCCGACATCAGCACTAAGAGAATCGAGCCCACTCGATTTGGTCCACTCGGACGTCTGTGGCCCGATGCCACATCAGTCTCTCGATGGTGCTTCGTACTTCGTCAGTTTCATTGACAACTCGACTCGGAAGGTGTGGGCTTACCCCATTAGAACCAAAGATCGGGTGTTCTCGATCTTCTCCGAATGGCTTGCAATGGTCGAAAATAAGACCAGTCGGAAACTGAAATGTCTCCGAACCAACAATGGAGGAGAATTCAAGTCTGAAGAATTCGTCAAATTCTACCAGGAACGCAACATTCGACGTGAATATACGACACCCTATAGTTCGGAGCAGAATGGAATTGTTGAACGCATGAATCGGACAATTCAAGAACGCGTAGTATCCATGCTCCAACACTCCGGACTGTCGTATGGCTTCTGGGCGGAGGCTCTACTTACGATAGTACACATCATAAATATGTCGCCAAGTAGACCTCTAGGACTTCAAATACCTCAAGAAATATGAACCGACAGTAAGCCGAATTATGACAAGTTGAGGATCTTCGGTTGTGAGGCATACGCCCTCATACCGAAAGACGATCGCCGGAAACTCGAACCAAGATCAAGGAAATGCGTTTTGCTTGGATATGGACCCGATGGCGAGATCGGATACCGACTCTGGGACCCCGAGCACAGACAATGCATAAAACGGCCGAAAGGCATATTGAAGTCCGAAGGGTAATATTTTCCGAAGTGCCAACCCTTCATGACGGCCCATCCCACAACACGAGATCGGTTTCACGGGTAACCGATAACTCTCACACTGAATCCACCAATTCGGCACAACCGAATGGCTCGGCTCCCGACCATCCGACATTGACACCCGGTGCGACTAGTCCAGTCATACCTCGCAGATCTGAGAGGCGGTTCCAACCTCCGGAGAGGTATTCTCTGAGAATCTTCTTCACCGACGCCGGCGAACTGACATCTTACGAAGAAGCATTGGCATCCGCCAATTTAGCCACCTGGCATCTAGCGATGGAGTCAGAAATGCACTCCATTCGAGCAAACAAGACTTGGGACTTGGTCGAATTACCGAAGAATCAACCTGCTCTTCCGTATAAGTGGGTCTATCGACTAAAAGAGACATCTGACTCGACACCCCAAAGTATAAGGCCAGATTAGTTGCGAAGGGATTTCGACAAGAATATGGCGTCGACTTCGACGAAATCTTTTCACCAGTGGTGAAAATGACAACCCTTCGTTTCATGCTCGGCGTCGTGGCCGCCGACAACTTGGAGCTGATTCAGCTAGATGTAAAAATGGCATTCCTCCATGGTGACCTACAGGAGGAAATCTATATGGATCAGTCAAAAGGCTTTGTGGCATCTGGCCAGGAACATCTAGTCTGCTGACTCAAGAAGGTGTGGGCTTATCCCATTAGAACCACAGATCGCGTGTTCTCGATCTTCTCCGAATGGCTTGCAATGGTCAAAAATCAAACTGGTCAGAAACTGAAATGTCTCCGAACCGACAATGGAGGAGAATTCAAGTCTGAAGAATTCGCCAAATTCTGCCGAAAACGTGGCATTCGACATGAATATACGGCACCCTATAGTCCGGAGTAGAACGGAATTGCTGAACGCATGAATTGGACAATTCAAGAACGCATAGTATCCATGTTCCAACACTCCAGACTGTCAGATGGCTTTTGGGCAGAGCCTCTACTTATGGCAGTACACATAATAAATATGTCTCTAAGTAGACCTCTAGGACTTCAAATACCTCAGGAAATATGGACCGGCAGTAAGCCGAATTATGACAAGTTGAGGATCTTCAGTTGCGAGGCATACACCCTCATACCGAAAGACGATCGTTGGAAACTCGAACCAAGATCAAGGAAATGCATTTTCCTTGGGTATGGACCCAACGGCAAGATCGGATACCGACTCTGGGACCCCGAGCACAGACAAATCGTCTGAAGTTCGGACGTCGTGTTCAATGAGTCGGCTATGCATAAAACGGCCAAAAGGCCAATTGAAGTCCGAAGGGTAATATTTTCCGAAGTACCAACCCTTCATGATGGCCCAGCCCACAACACGAGATCGGTCTCATGGGTAACCGACAACTCTCGCACCGAACCCACCGATTCGGCACAACCGAATGGCTTGGCTCCCGACCATCCGACATCGACACCCGGTGCGACTAGTCCAGTCATACCTCGCAGATCCGAGAGACTGTCGCAACCTCCGGAGAGGTACTCTCCCAAAATTTTCTTTACCGACGTCTTACGAAGAAGCATTGGCATCAGCCGACTTAGCCACTTGGCATCTGGCGATGGAGTTGGAAATGCACTCCATTCGCGCAAACAAGACTTGGGACTTGGTCGAATTACCGAAGAATCGAAGTGCTCTTCCGTGTAAGTGGGTCTATCGACTAAAAGAGACGTCTGACTCGACCAACCCAAAGTACAAGGCCAGACTAGTTGCGAAGGGATTTCGACAAGAACATGGCGTCGACTTTAACGAAATCTTTTCACGAGTGGTGAAAATGACAACCCTTCGTTTCATGCTCGGCGTTGTGGCCGCCGACAACTTGGAGGTAATTCAACTAGATGTAAAAACGACATTCCTCTACGGTGACCTACAAGAGGAAATCTATATGGAGCAGCCGAAAGACTTTGTGGCATCCGGCCAAGAACATCTAGTCTGCCGACTCATGAAGAATCTCTATGGCCTGAAACGGGCATCCCGACAGTGGTACAAGAAGTTTGACGACTTCATCCAGTCAGTTGGCTTCTCAAAGAGCGATGAGGACCATTGTCTCTTCACCAAAACAACTCAAGACGGGTCTCCCATCTTCCTCATCATCTACGTGGACGACATGCTACTCTCTGGCCGACATGCCAGAGAGCTCACCGAACTCGTTCGGAAACTGCGGTTGAAGTTTGTCATGAAGGACCTCGGTCCGGCAAGACACATACTTGGTATGAAGATTAGTCGGCATCGCGATACACGACAACTTTCCTTGTCTCAAACCGACTACATCGGACGTGTCTCGGAACGCTTCAACATGCACTCGGCCAAGTCTACTTCGACCCCGCTCCCCATTAACCTTCAGTTGTCTCAACGAGACTACCCGACATCCAGTTCGGAGGGGGAAGATATGAAGTCGGTACCGTATGCACCGGCAGTCGGCTCCCTTATGTACGCGATGGTCACGACACGGCCTGATATCTCTCACGTCGTAGGAGTCGTCAGCAGATTCATGCACAACCCCGGCCGATCACACTGGAACGCAGTCAAGCATGTGTTCAGATATCTATTGGCACAAAAGACCACGGCATTCTTTTCAGCCCGAACTCAACCTCAGGCGTAGTCGGTTACACCGACTCGGACTTCGCCGACTGTGTGGACAGTCGGAAATCAACAACCAGATATTGTTTCAATTTGGCAATGGAGCAATCTCGTGGAAGTCGAAACTTCAGGAGTGCACAGCCACCTCAACGACCGAAGCGGAATATGTAGCTAGGTCCGACGCGGCAAAAGAAGCTTTATGGCTCGGTCAGCTGGCGCACACGTTTCGACAAGTCGACCTTGACTCGGCTCCAATTGTCTACAGCGACAGTCAGGGTGTTGTTGCTTTGTCAAAGAATCCAGTTCACCACAATGCCTCCAAGCATATTGACGTTCGATATCACTTTGTTCGGAACTACGTCATTTCAGGGAAAATCGGTCTAGAGAAGATATCCAAAACCGATAATGTCGCAGATGGAATGACCAAGTTTCTTTCGGCAGATCGTTTCCGATCCCTTCGGCACCAGATGGGCGTAACGAAAAATCAGTCTAGTTAAAGTCGGACAAACAACATAGGATGGTTTCGGACCACCGACATCGGTTCTTTGAGGATTGGCTTCAGCTCTTCCGACCCAACCGATTCGGTCTTCTGTCTTCGGATCTTGCCGACTCTAACAAAACCGATTTGTCTGATAAACCTTGTATATACCTGTAATTTTTTAGATAACTCATGTATATGCCCATTACGGGGGAGTGTCGAATACGAGTGTATAATGGCCGTATTCACACTGTCCTGTTGGACAACCCAAGCTTGGTTTATTTCTGTAAATAGCATAAAGGGAAGTTGCCCTAGGATAGTCACTATATAAAGTGACTTTGTAACCTTTAGAAAAGGTTGTTGGCTGTCATTCTTTGTAACTGTTGCTATTGGAATATAACATTTGTTTGTGCCTATCTCTCTCTCACTCTCTCTCTCTCTCTGTCTATCTTGCATATGCGCATACACAGGTTCTTCTTCATCACGAATGTTGCTTGCACTTCCGCATTGACAGCCTTGTCCCCAACACACAGTACGCAGGAGAGACAGAGAGAGAGAGAGAGAGAGAGAGAGAGCAGAACATAAGACTATATTCAAAATAACTTTAAAACTCTATAATACTCTGTACATCATATGTGTTTAGTGAACACTTTTATACAAGTCCATACGGATTGATAGAAGTACGGTGTACTTCAATGCTCACACGAGCATCTGACACTAACTACAAGACCTTAACTACCTAGTAGTCTAGCTGCTACTTGACTTTTGGTTACTGCTTGATCCGGCTAACCGGCTCCCTAGTTCACCGGCTCACTTGCTCACCGTCTCACCGATCCGGCTCATCCTTCCGGATGCCGATCCGGCTCAGGCTTATTCAGCCGATCCGAATCCGGTTGAGCTTGCCGCTCAACAATGACTCTCTTAGATAACAAAGAAATATCTAATGGACTTGGTCAAATCTCCCAACAAATCATTGAGTGTTGGAGCCACAATTGAAGAGTTCAAATGAAGTTTCGCTCAACTATCAGCACTCAACAAACCCACGTTGGACTCAAGCAAAGTGTTTTTATTTCTAAAAGTGGTGGATACAAGAGACCAAAGAGATCTTGGTCTTCTCTTGGAAAATGAAGGTGATATTGACTCATATTGGGAGTGATTGAGAGAGTATGTGGGCAATACGACAAATGCCATAAATGGGATAATGAGCTAACTTATTCAATAGTAATTCCCATTAAATGAAATTGACGAAGATAGAAAGATATAACCTATGCGATTGGGGCCAAGAAGATCTGATGTGATTGAAGGGCCAATGGGAGATACAATTGTAAATAAGTGGGCAAATATGATCCAAGACCTCCATGAAGAACGAATCTTCTCATATCGATGATTAGACTATACTTGAATGTATATCTATTGTGATTATCCAGACCACAACAAGAGAGCTTGCGTAGACTTCGAAAGTGCACGACCTTTAAATATTGTGTACCTCATCCATAACCAAATTCATTCGTCAATGACCAAGCGACCCTGGGGTCCCACTCGAGTACCACACTCATCGCATCATCGCGACATTGTTACATACTATAATTACATCTTTTAGGTCTAATTAATTCACATCTTATATGTATATTTCAAACTTTTAATGAAATTAAACATTTGTGTATGTAGATTAGTGTAATAATTCACATCTTATATGTATATTTCAAACTTTTAATGGAATTAAACATTTGTATATATAAATTAGTGTAAACAATGTTAACTCTAACAGAGATATGTGTACAGAAGAGTAGTGTGTGTATGTAATGTAAAGAATCAGATATGATTCTTGTGCAACGGAAGAGATGTGTTTTATGTGTATGTGTGAGAGGAAAGAGTGAAGAAAAGAGAAAGAACAAGATATATTAGATAGAATGAAAGATAGAATACTCAAGAAGAAGGTGTATATTCACAAGGAGAATATTAGATACAAAAATGTAGCATTACAAGGAGTCACAACCAACACTTTATGAAGTAGGAGGAGGGTGCTTTATATAAGGTCACCCTCTCTCTTCATTAACTCACTACAATGTCCACTCTCTCTCTGGAACTTTGAGGAATGTGAAGACTCATTAGTCATGGGGAATATAGAACTCATTAGTTATGTGTAATAGAATATGATTCTATGACACATAGTTAATGTGTAGAGAGCGGTGTGACTCTTGACCTTTGAGTGCTTATAGATTCTGAAAGGGTGTGTTCACACACAATGTTAGGTATCTAGTTCTCAAAGTGCAATTACGGTTCACATAGTCGTCACCTTTGCACCCGGGGCAAAGGTCTCTTCATAGTCAACTCCATGTGTTTGTGTGTATCCTTTCGCGACAAATCGAGCTTTGTAGCAGTTGACGAAGCCGTCAACATTATACTTCACCTTGTAAATCCATCTGCAACCGATTTACTTCTTGTGCGGTGAGTGGGGAACGAGATCCCATGTCTCGTTCTTGCATAGTGCTCGCGTCTCCTCGTTCATTGCTTCAACCCATCGTGGATCCTTGGCTGCTTTCGAAAAACTTTCCGGTTCTCAAACTATCGCCACCTTCATCATAAAGGCCTAGTGGTATGCCATATAATCGTTGTAGCCGAATTAACTAACAGGATTCTTCTCATAGGTGGAGCAATGGAGTTTTTCGTTTACTGTGGCCATGGCTTTCTTTATGCCAGGTGTACTCATGATAGGTACATCGAAGCCACCGAACTCACTGTCGAGGGAGTGAGTCAATTCGTTGTCGTCGAAGTGATCGTCTTCATATTCCGGCATTTTCGCCTTGCCTTTGTCCATCTTCGGACTAGGCCAAGATGTGCTTTGGTCGCTCGGGGGCTCTTGTGGCCCACTAAGCTTTGTCGTAATCGGGCTTTCTTCGAACATGTGTTCGAGTCTATCTCCATCTTCTATCTCTTGTTCAGCGGATTCTGGGTTGACTAGAAATGATTCAGGAGGAGTCAATTCGGGTTCATACCATGATGTTGATTCGTCGAAGACTACATCTCGACTCACATGAACCTTCCAAGTCAAGTAGTTATAGCACTTGTACCCCTTTTGCTCCAGTGAGTATCCTACGAGGATACATTTCACCGACTTTGGGTCGAGCTTTTGTCACTTCTCGTTGGGGATGTGCGCGTATGCAATGGAGTCGAATATACAAACATGTGATAGATTCGGCTTCTTTCTGAAAAACTTCTCATGCGGGGTAACCTCATGCACGCCGGATGTTGTACACCAGTGTCGCAGAAATTCGCGAGTACGTTGTCGTGAGGATTTTCGGCCATGGTGAGAAAACCAACTGGGATGGACAAAATGGGGATGTGCAACATTGCACATGCACTTGGAAGATTTGTAAAAGAAACAAATGTAAAAAAGGAAGGGTAAATGCAAGGTGTTAAAAGTGCACTACGAAAATTCATAAAGTGTAAATGTGATGTGCACTTATGTGCACATGCACATGTAGACTAAAGGGAGAGTACATGAAGTACGTTGTCGCGTTGTTACGCGCGTGCGTGGAGAAACAAGGCGGGACCACCGGGGTCTTGAACCGAAGAGCAGGTGATAGAAGGGGAAAGAGAAGGAGAGAGACGCCCGATCACGTATGAGCAAAGAAACACAGGGGCATGGCCCGTCAACACAGAAGACGTGAATGGACAAAGATGACAGGAACCCGACGTTCCTTATGCGCGACGCTCGGCCACAACCGAGCGTAGAATGATACACAAAAAATGGGAAATAAAACACGACACAAAGGAGAGGAAGATACACAGGAGGTTTACGTGGAAAACCCAAAGAGGGAAAAACCACGGCAGCCCACAGGCTGCAAACTGTCACTATGTGAGAATGTACAACAGTGAGTTCACTGAGGCAACGACCTCGTGCTCACAGATCTTCGCCACACGCGGCAGTTACAACAGAGGCAACGACCTCTTTCTCTCTCTCTCTCACTGTACACTATTATGTGCTCTCTCTTCTTCTTGCACCAACAAGGAAGAATGACAACAGTCACTAAAAGTTTGCCCTAAGTCATATTTATACTAATATGACTTTTCGGCTATTTACAAATATAGCCTCGATGGGCTCTCAAAAACATATTTACGAATATGTCTCTTCCTCCGGTTCTCACCGGTTCTGCACCATCCTGCTCTCCGTAGACGGGTACTCCTCATCCGGTTCATACCGGACCTATATCATCCGGCTCTCCGTAGCCGAGTACTCCTCATCCGGTCTTCACCGGGACTGTATCATCCGGCTCTCCGTAGCCGGGTACTCCTCATCCGGTCTTCACCGGGACTGTATCATTCGGCTCTCCGTAGCCGGGTACTCCTCATCCGGTCCTCACCGGATCTGTATCATCCGGCTCTGCGTAGCCGGGTACTCCTCATACCGTTTCCGGATGTGGCCGACCTTGTCGCACCACATGCACCTACTTCCTGCCGGAGGCCGTCGGTCACGAGCCTGATCGCCGCCTTCCCTCCGAGCCTGGGCGATCTGGAGATCCTTTACCGCTCGTGCCAACTCCTCCAGAGCTGTTCCCCCGGACGAGCCTCTGATCACGCCGGTCGAAGACGAACCGGTTTCGAGCCACTCCCGAGTCTCTTCCCTTCGTGCCTGTGGTATCGGTTCGAGCTTCCTTGCTGCGACAGGTCCCGTCCCGGTCGCCTCTGTATCAGCCCACTCCCACCATTTGTCAAAACGGCCGCAGACTCTCTTTACCGCGGCCCAGTCGGTCGTCAGCCCGTCTTCGGTTTCCAGTACGAAGCCAACTTGCCCCCGATCCCGTGTGTCAACCGATTTCACAAACAGTAGGACACGACTTGTGTCCAGAACAGTCCGATCGAGCGCCGAAAGGCGCGCAAAGCGTTCCTCAAACTCCAGAGGAGTACCGACGCATTTCTTCCTTTGTTGGGGGACTCCACCCATTCCATGAACCTTCGCTTCGTAAGTCGAAGCGCGTCATCCAGCCCGTATTTCTCTAGGAGCCGTCCTTCGAACTCTTCCCAGGTCCGGCTCTCCGCCCGGATCTCGAGCACCTCCGCATGGATGCCCGGCATCGCCACTCGAGGGAATCCGGCAAGACGCCTCTCTTCCGGGATATCCCTCATCAACATCTCCGCCCGGTAGGACGCCAAATAACTCGTGGCATCCTTTCCACTGAACCGGCCGATCGTACCGACGATCGCCTCAATAGCCCTGTCAAGGGCGCCGGTGCCCTCGCGCGCGCTCACTATCCGGTCCACGGCCGAAGCCATGGCCTCTGCTAGATCCGACCCCCTCATCTTCTGCTCCTCTGCCGCCTGTTTCACGTCGGGTTCACCAAAGATGGCGCGTTGTTACGCGCGTGCGTGGAGAAACAAGGCGGGACCACCGAGGTCTTGAACCGAAGAGAAGGTGATAGAAGGGGAAAGAGAAGGAGAGAGACGCCCGGTCACGTATGAGCAAAGAAACACAGGGGCGTGGCCCGTCAACACAGAAGACGTGAATGGACACAGAGACAGGAAGAAACAAGTGTTTGTATATTAACGAATAACGAGTACACAGCAGAACACGCGAGCGGCTACAACCGAACAGGCCGGCGAACAGATGCCGATGCCTGATCGTCTACGCACGAAATGGGAATAGGATGGAGGTGCTGCCGGAAGCACACGGGCGTTCCTCGAAGCAGCGCGAGCCTCCCGAAACCTACAGAGAAGGGCAACAGAGAACAGACAGAGGAGAAGCGTTTGGTTCCAGTCCGACAGCACTTCGTCCTCCTCAATGCGCTATATCTCTCTCCCTGCGTCTCCCTCTCCTTTATAGCGTCAAGAGGGGAGCCGTCTCCCTCATTTACTTCCTACCTACCGAATCTAACTACCCCGGATCTCTCTCTGTACCTAATTCTCTATTATATACATTAAGAGCGCGCACACGTGAAGGGCCGGTTCCTGTGTGCTATTCACCGATTACGCCAGGGGACAGTTTTCTTCACGACATCCGCCCCCACCTAACCGCGCATCCACCGGTATGCGCCAAAATTGGGTTCTGGTTGGAGAAAAATGGCCCAGGTTCCGGTTCCTCGTCCATTGGTTCGTCCTCCGCCTCAGACTAATCATTGTCATTGTCCAGGCCTCTTAGATCCGGTTCGCCGTCGTGGCGCTTCTTGAACACTTTGATCCGCTTTCCCGCCACTGGTATCGCCATCCTCGTACCGTCGAGTTCCGCCAGGTGATATGTCCCGTTGTCGTTGGCGCCCGTTACCACGTAAGGCCTAAACCACCGCTTTGCAAACTTCCGTGTTGCTCGGTGCTGGTTGTCGAGGCTGATGTCGTAGACTAGCACCCAGTCGCCTTCCTCGATTTTCTTTGGTCGGAGCCGGTGCGTCCGGTCGAACCGAGCTTTGTTCTTCATCCTCGCCACCCGAAGTCTCTCCACCGCTCGTTCCACGTCCTCTGGCCTCCGCTCGAGCTGCCTTATACGCGCCGCGAGCAGTTCTTCCCGACTCATTTCATCACTCCAGTCTACTGTCACCCAAGAGGAGATCGTCCGTTCCATCGGCATGATCGGCTTCTGTCCGAACATGAGCTCTGACGGCATGAACCCGGTTACCGAGTTGTGCGTTGTCCGGTCCGCCCAACAGTCGTGGCTAGTTCCCGACCTGGCCTCCGCATGCCCGGACTAGCGCTTTGACGATTGGCCCGTGCCCGCGCTCTACCTTCTCGTTTGCCTCCAGATTGTACGCTATGGTGAGCGAGAGCTTGACCCCCAACCAGTTGAACAGCTCCTCGGCCTCTTCGGCTTCCAACTCCCCGCGGTCAGCCATGATCTTTCCGACGCACCCGTACCGGCATATCACGTCCTCGATCAGGAACCGACACACAGCCGCGGTCTTTTTGTTCTGCAGGGCTCGGCCTTCCACCTGGTTCGTCAGGTCCTCCCGGGCCAGCACCAGATATCGCATCTGCCCTACGCCCATCGGCATCGTCACCAAATCTACCATCCATTTGAAGTGGATGGCCGGAGGGTAAGTGGGGTGAAGCTCGTCCCGATGTCGGATTACGGAGTGCATCTGACAGCTCTCACAAGTTGTCACGAACCGATGCACGTCCCGGTACAGTCCCGGCCACCAGTACTTCCCCTTCAGCTTCTCGAACGTGGCCCACGTCCCACGGTGCCCAGCCCAGGGGCTGTCGTGATAGGCTTTCAGCAATTCCTCCTGTTCCTCATTCATCGCCACTACTCGGAGCGGGATGTCGTCCCTCTTCTTCGGGTGCTTCCACAAGAATCCGTCCCGGAGAAAGAACCGGTACGCTTTCTTCCGGATCCGGTTGGCCTCGTCCACTGTTGGCAATTTTTGAGGGGCTTCCACTGTTGGGTTTTCTTTGGGGAGTCGCCATTTTATAAGTAGAGGTAGACCGTTAGGATTTTCTTCATCATCTTCTCCCCGATTTCGTTTTAGGGTTTCGGTTTTAGGTTCCCCTTTCGTATCATTTCCCTTCTCTCGATTAGGATTTAGTTCTTCTTCCTATTCGCTTGGGTTTTCTTCTATTTGTGCTCGAGTCCAGACTCCAGCTTATGGCCGAAGTTGTAATCATATCATGGCTTTCATGCCTTATAGTGTAATTTGCTTGTTTAACCTTGTCCTGATCTATTTCTCTATCGTGTTAATCTCTTCTTCTTTCTCCTCCCCTTTTGAGCTCGAAGGCCGTAAGGGATAAACTCCCATTTCCCCTCTATTCCCTAGTCCAAGACCCCCGTGGTCCCACCCAAGCCGACACGAACTCGCGGATTTCTGCGACATTTGGTGAACCCGACGTGAAGGGCGGCAAGGGAGGACGAGGATGGAAGCTTCATTAGAGGCATACAGGTACAAGAAACCAGAGGGGAGAAGTCGGCATGAGTTTGATCGATGGGTGTCATCGGTGAAGGCCCATCGAAGCATGATGGAAGCATTCCAAGAGTTCGAGCATCGTTTTGCTCAACTCTCAGAGCAGGATCAGAGATCGGTGGGGGCGAACAAAGTCCTCCTATTTTTGAAGATGGTTCATCGGGAGGAAAGGATGAACATTTTATTTGAGCTCGAAGATGATGATGGAGCACACGGCCTCACCGATGATTGGTCCGAAGTGGAGTGGGTATGCTGGCAACACGATGAGAAGCGGTCGGCCACAACATGGTCCACGAGGGGCGGAGAAGAGAGGGTGGTGAGTGACTACAACTATCGCCGGAAGAGAGCTCAACGCGTAATGGTTCGGAGGAGTTCAACCTAGAAGCATTGGCACGGGAGGCGTACGAGATCGTGAAGTGAAATATCGAAGCCGAAGAGGGGTTTATTAAGGAGTTGGGTCCGAGAGGATCGGAGGAAGCGGAGGAAGATGTCTCCCTACGCACGGAGGACAGGGCCTATGTGGAGGCCGAAAGAGCGTACGACGGCAACATGGGAGAGGGTGTGGAGCGAGTGACCCTCTCGTCTTGTGGAAAAGGGACAGCCATAGAGAAGGCCGGAGACTACGGAGTGGGGAGCGCCACTTCGAGAGTGGGCGGAAGTTTCGGGACACGGTTGCCCGAAACATCGAGCGGGGAGGAAGCAAGCCTAATTGAGGCTTGCGCGATCGGGGACAGGGTAGCCACGAACAACGACGTCCCGATGGAGGTGGCTACAGACATGACGAGCAGTGGTGTCGGGACCTTACTCACACCGGATCTTGAGACTTTGGCGGCGAGGTGTCGAGATCGACGGAACATCACATTTACACTATGAATTTTCGTAGTGCACTTTTAACACCTTACATTCACCCAGTGTTGGGCAAAGTCCCAGGAACAGTGTCAGCGTTCCGGTTGGGTTGGGACTTTTGCCGGCCAAGGTGGGGGGCAGCCGGAATTGATTCCGGCTAGGTTTTCCTACCAACCGGAATCTAGCCGGTTCATATTTTTTGAACCGGCTATTTATATAGTTTGTAAAAATAAAAAGGTTAAAAAAAAACATATTCATTTACTCTTGAGCCTTTCCCCCCTTTTCCCCCTTTTTCCCCCTTTGCGTGTTTTTTCCCCCCCTCCTCTTTCTCTCTCTCTCTCTCTCTCTCTCATTTCTGTCTCCCTCTCTGTCGACGATTTCTTTCTCCCTCTCTGACGACGATTTCTGTCTCCCTCTCTGTCAATTTCCATTTCACTCTGTCGATTTCTGTTTTTTCTCACAACTCCATCCTTCGGACTTCATCATTACTCGTTCCTCCTTCCTCGTTGATCGCCGCTCGCTCAATCGCCGCTCGTCGCTCTCTATTGCAAGGTGAGTGCACAACTATAGTTTCTAAAAATTTCCAATTAGGTTCATAAGAACAAGACCAGTTTGAAATGGCAGTTGTAAAATGCAGAATGTATGTTAAATAGTTCAAGTATTCTAAAATGCATTTTATACATAAAATGCACATTTTTAATAGCTATGTTTGTGAAGGTTTTGTTTCTTTATCACAATAATTAATGACATCCATGAATATTTGCTCAAATGCCTGATGATTGCAATCCTGAATTATTGTTGCCTTTGCTTCCAACGTTCATTTTCCCGCTGGAGAAATAGTGTTTTTTGTACTAGAGGCAAGTACAGTGGATGTCCGTAAACTACGGTAATTATTTCAGAACATGGGCGAGAGAAATTAGAGTACTAGAATTTTCTTCTTCTTCTTCTTCTTCATCATGAAACATGGCATGCCCATCATCATCATGAATCATGGTATGCACATACTCATGATGAAACATGGTCTGTTAAGAAGTGGCATGCCTATCATGAATGATGGTGTGCCCATTGCCATCATCATCATCATCACCACCATCATGAGATATGATATGCACATCATCATCATCCTGAACCATGGTACATCCATCATTATCATTTTCATGAACCATCATGGTATTGCCATCATCCACATGACCACATTCTCTTTGAAACCTCATAATTCTTTCTCGCTAACAATTCTTGCAAAGGAACAAGAAAGACCTTGAAAGAAAGTTTCAAGTGATTAACTCATCTCCATAGCTGGATCTATAAGTGCTTTACCTCATACATCTTTGCAGCTAGCTGCTCCAATGGATATGGCTGTTAGGATTTTAGAACGATGATGGAAGCTAGAAGCTGGAGATATATCTAAATCATTTTTTAGGGGCATCAAAAGAGATTGTTGTATGTTTTGAGAGCATCAGAGTGCCTCTTCTGTCAATCAGGGTATGAAAGTTTGAGGCTTTCAAAAGGACACTGAGACTCTCTCAGAATTAGGCCTGTATTGGGATTGAGACCCTAATTTAATGGTGAAACCTTATAAAGTTTTAAGATGGCTTGCTTGCTGCTGTTGGATACACAGAAAACAATCAGAGTCAACAAGAAGAGAGAGGGAAACAAAGGCTCTGCTTTCCTCTGTTTTTTTGTTTTCAAAAAAAGGCAAAGAAGAGGAGAGAAGTGGCAAAGAAGAGGAGAGAAGTGCATGGGCCCATGATTCGTGGCAAGTGTGTTTAACCATGAGAAAGAATATCATAAACTTTTTGGGCCTTCGCACTCCGTGATTTGGTACAATGGTCCGAATTTGTCCCGAAATATATAATGGTAATTGCCTCCAATATAGCATGCATAGCATATGTCAATGAAATGCTCATTTGTTTGTATTCCCCTCCCACATAGATTTCATAACTTGCTACTAGTTGTCGTTTTCTCCCGTCTATTTGTCTCCTAGTTTGAGCCGAATGCGAACAATTGTGTACTTGTCAATGGTCTTGCTCATTTTTTTCATGTAAGATGTGGAACTACGTATCTAAGAGAGTATGTTGATGTCATTAGGAACGAGTTGGAGCAAGTGATTTGATAACATGTCATCCTGATTCCTAACCCATGTTCTCTCGGTTTTATATCGCTTGATTTGCTAAGCTTTAAACCAATGAGTCCCTAACCAATGTTGTAGTGACGGTTCATAATCAATACATTGCATGGTAATTTCAATTACTTTAAACAAACTTACCATAAACCTTAAGATGAAGTGGTGCTTTCAATATAGATGTAGCAAGAATTGTTACATATGCTCATGTATTTCATATTGTCTCTATGTAAATAGATTTGTATGAAGATCCAAGAGTAGCATACAAGTTTAGGACAAGTCAAGATAGAGTAGCATAATTAGTGTAAACACCACGAGGCCACTTTGTGCATATTTGGATACACATGTATGATGTGTACAATGTATTGCTCAAACTTTACACTTTATGACCCAAACATGAGACGAAGACAATGCATGCATGAGACGAAGACAATGCATGCATGAGACGAAGACAATGCATGTATGTCTCATTGATAGTGAAATTATTTTGAGGTTTTGACATTCAATTTAAGAGTTTCAATTGCGTTTTGCATCGAACACGCTAAGAAAGAGATGAACTAGTAAATAGTGAAGATATGTATTATTTATCATTTGCATGTGCGTGTAAGCTAATGTGAGGCTTCCTCTTTCTTCTTTATTTTTTTATAGATTGGAAGATCCATAGTGGAAACTCAATCTTTTATAGCCTCACAATCTTCCATATATTCCAGGTATTTTAATTTTCTTATTCTCTTTGGAAAACATGGATTGTGTATGTATGTTTCCCTTTCTTGTAAATGAAAATGATAGATTATGATTGTTCAATATACTCTACCTTATTGTTACATTATGTCGCACAACAAAAATAGCAAAGGCAAGGGAAAACAAATGAGCCTTCATACAATGCCTTGTTTTAGGAAGAACATGTCATCTTCTAATGAAGATGTGTCTCTAGAAGAACCTATAAAAGACCCACATTGTAAGTCCTTATTTGGAAAAACAGGTGCAAAAAATTTTAAGACTTCTGCATTAGAAGAACATGCAAGAAGTGTGGCCCATCGAGATGCCATTTTGTTACAAGAACGAGACAAGAATGGTCTTGAAAAATGTGCATCAAAGAAAAAAGCTAGTGTGGATTTAGCAGTTGAAAAATTGTTTAAATGTGCATATTTTATAGCTAAAGAGGATTTGGCATTTAGAAAATTGGAAAACCTCTTACGTTTATTAAGAGAGTGTGGTGTGGAAGGCCTTCCACGAATGTACAATGATAATAAGGCTTGTGCAAGCTTTATCTTGCGCATTAGCAAGGCTCTTGAAGCCGAGATATATGAAAGGTTGAGGACAAGTCCTTGGTTTGGGCTTATGGTAGATGAAGCTACCGATGTAAGTGTGACCAAGAACTTGATCCTTTACGCTACATTTGTGGAAGGAAGGCAAGTACGAACCTCTTATTTAGGGGTACTTGAAGTAGAGGATGGTACAGCAAAAACAATAACAGAAAACATTTTAGCGTTGTTAAAAAAGTGGAACTTAGATGTTAGAAAAATGATGGGATTTGGAAGTGATGGAGCATCTGTTATGGTAGGTATGTCTACAGGTGTTGCTACAAGATTGAAGTCATATAATCCATTTATGACTTCATTACATTGTTGTGCACATCGAACAAACTTGTGTGTGCAAGAGGCTTCAAAGAACGTTGAAGTCAAAGAAACATGCAAGCAGTTAGATGCCCTTGTGAATCGGGTGGCTGCACATTTCTCGAGGAGCTCAATGCGCCAAGGTGAATTAAGTAAGATGCAAGATGCATTAGAATACACACATTTGCATATTCTTGGGATTGTGAAGACACGATGGCTTAGTCGGCATGGTGCTATCATGAGGGTATGTGATGTGTATGAACCCTTGATGAAGACTTTGCAATCGCAAAGTGATGCATACAATGTATTCTTGAGTTTAAGAAACTTTAAAGTAGTGTATATGCTTCACTTCCTTGCAGATGTACTTAAGATCATGTCTACATTAAGTATGGAATTCCAAAAGGAATATGTGGATGTGACATGCATTGGAGGTTTGGCTATGATAGCCATTGGGGAGATAGAAGAACAATTTTTACATCATGTTATGATGGATCTGAATGGTTTTGAGAAGGATAACGATAATTATCCAATTATTCCAAAATATGGTAGAGAAAAAGGAATGCTTTCAGTTTTACGAGATGCCACAAAAGGTAATATGTATAAAAGCATCCTCATCGATAGAAGTGTTGATGGTGAGGACTTAATTGAAGCCATACAATTCCAAACTTTGTTTTCTAAGGCATTGATAGAGACAATAAAAAAGAGGCTTCAAGATCCGGTGACTCTTTCCGCATTGAAAATGTTATCACCAATGAACATGTCTACCGGATCTACAAGCATTTTAGCACGAAAAACTATGGGTCTTAATGAGTTGAAAACACTTGGAAATTTTTATGGCATTCAAAAAATGATAGATGGGAAAGCGTTTTCTCCCATAATTGATAATGATAAATTGTATGATGAATATGCAATTTTCAAAAGGCAAGCTACCACGGAATGGCTTGGAAGAGATTTCTTAGATGTTTGGGGTATGATAAATTGTAATGATGTGTGGAAAGAAAAGCTACCCGAGCTTCTAAAGCTTTCATTGATAGGGTTAATTCAGTGTTCTTCTACGGCAGCATGTGAGAGAGGCTTTAATCGCCTAAATCTAATAAAAAATAAGTTTAGAAATAGGCTAAAAACCAATGCGGTTGATGCATTGATACGAATATCTATTGAAGGACCTGAATTAGAAGAACATGACTTCAATGCCAGCATTTTGTTGTGGCGAGAAAGCAAGGCATATCGTCATATTTTTACAGGTACTTCTCATGAGCATGATGATGACATCGAGGACTTCATAGAAGATATAGATTGAAATTTTGTAAATGTGATCTATTTTGTTTTGGAACTTTATATATATTAGCTCTAATTTGATCTAATATGTTGTTAATGCTAGTTTACAAAGTTTCGAAAAGTGAATTTTGTTTACAAAGTTAGTACATTTTTTGATAAATATATATATTTAGTTTTTGGGCTCCAATTTTTTGTGATTGATTTGATGTGGTATTGCACTAGAATTTTATTTATTTATTTGGTATGCGTTAAAAAAAAATTCAACATTTCCGGTTGACATTGTCGCTAATAGGAACGTGGCCGGCTGAGATTTTAACATTCCGGTTAGGTTCATAAGAAGCAGGAAAATTTCCGGTAGGGCCTAGAGACTTTGCCCAACACTGCATTCACCCTTCCTTTTTTACATTTGTTTCTTTTACAAATCTTCCAAGTGCATGTTCAATGTTGCACATCCCCATTTTATCCATCCCACTTGGTTTTCTCACCATAGCTGAAAATCCTCACGACACTGGTTCATTAGGTAGACGGTTGTGGGGCTTCTGCCCAATACGACTTTGGCATGTGCTTCTCGTTAAGCATGGCATGTGCTACTTCGAGGATGTGCCGATTCTTTCATTCTGCTACTCCATTCTGTCGTGGCATATGTCGACACGAAAACTCTCGCTGAATTCCTTCTTTCCAAAGAAAAGCTGAAAATTCATCGGAGAAGTACTCTTTTCCTCCATCAAACAGAAGACATCGTACATGTTGTTGAGAAATCAATCTCTCCGGATGGGATCCGGTGATGAATAAAGAGGACTCGGTGAGAACCGGAAGAGATCTGGAAACCGAAGCAGAGCCGGTAGGAACCGGAAGAGAAGACATATCTATAAATATGTTTTGAGTAAGCCTACTGAGGCTATATTTGTAAATAGCCCTAAGTTCATATAAGTATAAATATGACTTAGGGCAATCACTTTGTAATAAGGTTGTAGTTGTCATACTATTGTAATTGTACAAAGAGCGACAGAGAGAGAGAGAGAGAGAGAGAGAGCGAGAGAGTAGCTATGAGCACTCTCTATTGTAATCGTCATCTAGCGAAGATCGCGAGTACGAGGTTGTTGCCTCTGTGCCTCCACCTTGTATTTACTCTCATATAGTGATAGTTGGAGTCCGTGGGCTCCCGTGGTTTTTCCCTATTAGGGTTTTCCACGTAAACATCTTGTGTCATTTCTGTGTACTCTCTATTGGCAGTGTGTGTACATGCACTCACTCCCTACTTCCCATTTCTGTGTTTGATTATCATTAAAGTGATTCAAGATTTGGTTGTGGCCAAGTGATATTCCGCACTATTCCTCACACATGTCGACCTGTTTCCTTTTCGACTCCACTCTTGAATTTTTGGAAGTGTTCAAACACTTCGCTCTTTTGCCGCATGGCGTAGATCCATGTGTGTCTAGAGAAGTCGTCGATAAAGGTCACGTAGTATCAACATCCGCCAAATGTAGCCGTCTGAGCCGGTCCCCATACATCGGAATGAATTATATCCAATATGCCTTTACTCACGTTCCTCTCCTACGGAAATGGGTGCCGATGTTGCTTGCCAAATTGGCAGGTTGCACATATGCCTTCAACCTCTTTCTCTTTGAAGATCGGGAGTCCAATGACGACTCCTTTCGATTGTATTGCTATGAGATTTTGGAGGTTGATGTGGCAAATTTGCTTGTGCCACAACCTTATGTCAGTGTTGGCTTTGGTGCCTTTTACAAACATGGACGATTTCATCTCGTGCCAGTCGAGAATGAACATTCGGCCCTTTCTTCATCCGAGAGTGATGAGTCGACCCTCTTTCTTGATGACGCAACTGCCTTGAATAAATCGAACTTGCATCCCTTGCTCAACAATTTGGTGGATGGAGACCAAATTCTTTGTAATGTTTGGTACATGCAAGACATTCTTAATGTAAGTTTGGTTACCTTCTTTTCCGAATCGATTGCCGATTTGCCGAATCAGATGAATAGTGTTGTCTCCGGTCTTGACATAGCCGGGTCGATTTGGCTCTCGAAGTTCTCCGAACCATTCTTGATAAGATGTCATATGGTTCAAGGCACCGGAGTCAACAAACCATATGTCTTCCGGACTAGAGGTACTATTCGAAGTAGAGGTCGACATAGAATTTGCCAAATCATCCTTGGCCAAATCATCCTCTTCCTTTGTTCGAATGTGTGTAGAGCATGTGGCCTTCCGAGGCGTTGCTCCTTGTTTGAACATGGCTTTCTTCAACCAACAACATGGATTGAAGATCGATGAAAGAGGGTGGATTCTCCCATGCTAGTACGGTGGTCCTCATCGCGTTGAACCATGGTGCAAGGCCGTCGAGGCGTGTTTGCACCATCTCATCATCCTCCACATTCACGTTTATTGAGCTGAGCAAGTCAAAAAGCTCCTTGATCTTCAAGGTGTAGCTTGTGATGGACATATCCCTTTGTTGGATGTTGTTCAACTCTTGACAAAATTAACACTTTCGTGTCATCGTGTTGGCGGCAAATATCTTCTTGAGATTCTCTCATGCTTCCTTCGGCATCTCGACATCTCAAATGTAGCCGAGCATGTGGTCATGAACACATGTCGCCAAGCAATACATCACTCGGCTTGTCGCTTGTTCCCATGTTGAGTAGTCGGTGTTTTTCAGGTCGGATTGATTTTCTTGTGCTCCTTTGATGTAGCTTCAATATCCTTGACCGACAAGGTATTGGTGCATCTTGTACTCCCAAGATGCAAAGTTGTTTCTATCTAACTTCTCGCTGCAGAGAGCGCTCCCCATTTGAGTATTCATTGTCGATGAAGATCTCCTTCTTCTTTTCCTTCTCTCTCGAACACAAGCTATGTAATCGCACTACGATAGTGATAAGGTGGCTCTTCTTGAACGTCGTCGTAGAACACAACACACACAGATGGGCTAGATCGAGCTACCAAACCGCTCTAATACCATGTAAAGAATCGGATATGATTCTTGTGCAGCATAAGAGATGTGTGTTATGTGTATGTGTGAGAGGAAAGAGAGGAGAGAAGAGAAAACACAAGATAGATTAGATAGAATGGAAGATAGAATACTCAAGAAGAAGGTATATATTCACAAGGAGAATATTAGATACAAAAATGTAGCATTACAAGGAGTCACAACCAACACTTTATGAAGTAGGAGGAGGGTGCTTTATATAAGGTCACCCTCTCTCTTCATTAACTCACTACAATGTCCACTCTCTCTCTCTAGAACCTTGAGGAATGTGAAGACTCATTAGTCATGGGGAATATGAAACTCATTAGTTATGTGTCATTGAATATGATTCTATGACACATAGTTAATGTGTAGATAGTGGTGTGACTCTTGACCTTTGAGTGCTTATAGATTCTAAAAGGGTGTGTTCACACACAATGTTAGGTTGAGCTTGATTCTCAACATGTAACTCAACATGTAACTCAACATGTAATCAAGAGAAGAAATTAGAGAAAACAATTAGAAATGAAAAATACACAAGATGGGGGATGACAACTTGTGCGCCAATTCAAAGAAAACTACATTAATCAACTAAAAATCATCAACAAAACATAATGGATCAAGTGGGCTTTATATATTGTATTAGTTCTCAAGGGATTGCCACACTAAATGTGGTTGGTATAGTCTACTCATAGACATCCACTCGAGCATGATTCTATCATAATAATATCTGATATTCTTTGACCACATTTACATCTGACAACTAACTAACTAGGTGGCACAATCTAGTTCATTATGTAACTAGATCATTTACATGGATTTAACGTGTGCTCACATATCGTATTTTTCTCAACAAGCACTTGTCACACAAGTTGAGCTTGATTCTCAACAATAAGTAATGAGTGCAAAATCAGTTAGGTGAAGCTTGACTATGTAATTAGTGTTAGCACCAGTAAGTTTAGGGAAAGTTTGACATCTATATAATGAATGATTCTCAACAATAAGTAATGAGTGCAAAATCAGTTAGGGGAAGCTTGACTATGTAATTAGTATTAGCACTAGTAAGCTTAGGGAAAGTTTGACATCTATATAATGAATGTTGTTGGCATTAGGGTAAACGTTGATCCAACCCTACTTAATAATCCCAATATAAAGAGAAGACCCTCACTCCTAGGAATTGAGTTTGGGAGGAGAATCTAAAACCCAACACGAGTGGCAACATGGTGCAATTCCTAAGAGAATATTATTGTTCAAGAAGTGGGAATAATGGTTCAAGCCTCATATGTTGGGTGACATTGAAGGTGGCTATTAGATCATGGCATGACCAACGCCTACATTCTGGCAAGTTGCGTGTTCTAAGTACTTTGTATCCAAGCATCAATAACTCAAATGGATTCGCCATGGGTTCATTCCTTGATTGAGGCCTTTTAAGTGAAGTTACGGAAAAAAAAACATACTTTGTATAGGCAGTGAGCTAATGAGAGAGCTATGTAAAAACTTTTCATTCAATGGGAGATTGATGCGAATGCGGTGACTAGTTCCGAGTTGTATCAAAACATTGTAATAGAAGATTTGCAGGAGCGATTCACTTGTTTCACCTTGTTGAGAGATCAAGCTCAACTTAGTTTAGTTAGTTAGTCAACCATGTAACTTTGTAGTTACCTAGATAGAATCTAGTTAGAAGTGGGATATTCTAGATCCTCCACTCCCAAGTACATTTAATATAGGACTTATACCCTTGTACCTATATTCTCCTCACACATGTGCACCCTTGCACATGAGACCTATATATACCTTATTGTGGGTATTTTTGTATTTGATGATGATAATGCTAAGTTAATATAGAGTTAATCATCCCCCATCTTGTGTTGTTCATAAGTGTATCTTCCTCTCTCTCTTCCTCTCACACACATACACACACATATCACATAATCTTCCGCACTTAACTTAATCACATAATTAGGTACTAATTAACCTGTAGTTAATCACCTAATTCTTAACATGGTATCAGAGTGTGTGGTTTAGCACATCCACTAAGCCCATCTGCCTCTTCATAACTGTGTGTTCAAAACGCCGAAGACAAATTCCGGCTATCCACTACCATAGTGCCGCTACGTAGCACGAGTATGTGATTGAAGGAAGAAAAGCAAAACAAAAGACACTACATGAAAATGAACACACAAATGGGTAGCTCGCTCCCTAGTGAAAAGCTAGACCGGAGCAATTATTCATCTTGGGAGTACAAGATGACCCAATACCTTGTCGGCCAAGGGTATATTGGAGCTACATCAACGGCGCACAAGAAAATCGACCCGACTCAAAGAATGTCAACTACGCAACATGGGAGCAAACGGCGAGTCGAGTCATGTATTGCTTGGCAACATGTGTCCACGACCACATGCTTTGCCACATTCGAGACACCAAGACGCCTAAAGAAGCGTGGGCGAACTTAACAAAAATGTTGACCGCCAATACAACCGCTCGAAAGCTTCAACTCTGAGAAGAGTTGAACAACATTCGGCAAAACGACATGTCCGTGTCGAACTACACCACCAAGATCAAGAGCATTTGCGACTCTCTTGGCTCCATCAAAATAAACATCGACGAAGACGAGATGGTTCAAGTATGCTTGGGCGGCCTCGCACAACAATTCGACTCGTTGAGGACGACAATCTTGGCGAGGGAAAATCCTCCTTCGTTCTTCGACCTTCAATCAATGTTAATGGTTGAAGAGAACCACGTCCAAACCAAAACCAAGACATCGGAAGGACAAATGTTCTTCTCAAATTCAGATGGTGGTTGAGGACAAGATCGAGGCGATAGAAGAGGTTGATTCGACCCATCACACGAAGGGAACTCAAACCTTCGACAACAAGACAGAAGCCATCAAGGAACCTTCAAAAGAAGGGGAGCTTCCATGACGAACAAGGTCGGCAAATGAGGCCTGCAACTTGCAACTATTGCGGAAAAATCGACCACCGCGAGGAGGAGTGCCAAAAATGAAGAAGCGAGTCGGCTTCGACAAGTTGGCAACTCACGAATTATGCTGCTAACTCTAAATACGATGACTACAGAGAACTATTCGTAATGAGGCATAGAGTGAACTCTATGTCGGCCTCCAACTCCGCAAGCACCTCCCATTCGGAAGATGTGTGGTTCATCGATTCCGGCGCCTCACATCATATGGTGTCACACCAAGAGTGGTTTCGTGACTTACGAACGCCAGACCGACCCGGCTTCATAGAGACGGGAGACGACACCACACATCCCATTCGGCACATCGGCAATGTCCCATTCGGGAAAGAATGTGAGGAAACTTGCATCAAGAATGTCTTGCATGTGCCCACAATAACGAAGAATTTGGTCTCCGTCGGCCAAATCGTGGAGCAAGGCATGCAAGTCTACTTCAACAACGAAGGGTGCTTCATCGAGAAAGATGGTCGACTCATAGCTAAGGGGCGGAGAGATGGTTGAATGTTCATCCTCAATTCGAACAAGGTGAAATCGGCAATGTACACTAAAGGTCTCAAAACCGAGACAAGCATCGAGTTGTGGCACAAGAGAATCGGCCACATAAACCTCAAACGGCTCCGAGCTATGCAATCAAAGGGAGTCGTCATCGGACTTCGGACATTCGAGTCGAAATGAGTCAACCGAGTATGCGAAGCGTGTCAACTTGGCAAACAACATCGACTCCCATTCTCGAACGAGCGCCACACGAGCAAAGGCCTCCTCGACATCATACACTCAGATGTATGGGGACCGGCTCAAACGCCGAAGATCGGCGGATGTCGATTCTACATCACCTTCATCGACGACTACTCATGGATCTTCCCGATGAAGAAGAAGAGTGAAGTGTTCTCCCACTTCCAAAAGCTCAAGGGCCAAGTCGAAAAAGAAACCGGTCGGCACATTCGATGCCTACGATCGGATGGAGGCAAGGAGTACTTCTCTGATGAATACACCTCCTACCTCCAAAGTGAAGGCATTCGGAGAGAATTCGCGTGCCGACACACACCCCAACAAAATGGAGTAGCCGAAAGGAAGAATCGGCAAATACTCGAGGTAGCACACGCCATGATGCATGAGAAGCACATGCCGAATTTCTATTGGGCCGAAGCGGCGCCCTCTATCTCATGAATCAATGCACCACCAATGGAGTGCATGAGTTAACTCCATACGAGCTCCTCGTCAGAAGGAAGTCGATCCTATGGCACCTCAAGGTGTTCGGAAGCATTGCGAATGTACGCGTCCTGAACGAACAACGACAGAAGCCCGATGTGAAGTCAGAGGAATGTATCCTCATAGGATACTCGTCCGAGAAGAAGGCATACAAGTGCTACAACCCTTCTACCCAAGCGGTTCGGGTAAGTCGAGACGTAGTCTTCGACGAGTCTACATCTTGGTACGCACTAGAGACAACTTCAACTCTAACTCCGCTCAACCCGAAATCCGTCGAACAAGAGGTAGAAGATGGAGATCGCTTCAAACACATGTTCGAAGAAAGTCCGATTACGACAAGGCCTAGTGGGCCACAAGAGCCCCCGCGCGACCCAAGCACGTCGCGGCCAACTACAAACTTGGACAAAGGCAAAGGTAAGATGGCCGAATACGAAGTCGACCACCCTGGCGACAGTGATTCGGATTGTCGGCTCCCTCACTAGACAGTGAGTTTGGTGTACTCATTATGCGGACACCCGGAGCAAAGAAGGCGCTCACATCGGCAAGCGAAAAACTTCGACGCTCATCTAGAGCTAAGAACCCTGTCACTCGGCTCGGCTACAATGAGTACATGGCCCATCACAATGCCTTCGCGATGAAGGTAGCGGCCGAACAAGACCCCAAGAGCTCCACCAAAGCGGCTCGTAACCCACGATGGGTGGAAGTAGTTGACCTTTGCCCACACACTACAAGCCTTCGTCACTGGCTTGAGGGGGGAGGAACCAAGATTGCCACGGCAAAGAAAGCCGAAGGCCAGACGGAAGCACACGAAGCCGACGAAAGCTAAAGCGGATGTCGGACGCCTCACACTTGAGCTTGAGGGGGCGTGTTGAGAGATCAAGCTCAACTTAGTTTAGTTAGTTAGTCAACCATGTAACTTCGTAGTTACCTAGATAGAATCTAGTTAGAAGTGTTTACTATAATGCCTTAAATAGGACCTTGTACTTAAGTGGGATATTCTAGATCCTCCACTCCCAAGTACATTTAATATAGGACTTATACCCTTGTACCTATATTCTCCTCACACATGTGCACCCTTGCACATGAGACCTATATATACCTCATTGTGGGTATTTTTGTATTTGATGATGATAATGCTAAGTTAATGTAGAGTTAATCATCCCCCATCTTGTGTTGTTCATAAGTGTATCTTCCTCTCTCTCTTCTTCTCACACACATACACACATATCACATAATCTTCCGCACTTAACTTAATCACATAATTAGGTACTAATTAACCCGTAGTTAATCACCTAATTCTTAACACACCTTGTTGAAGGGGAAGAAATTCCCTTCTCTGAATAGAATCCACGCTCCATTGGAATTTTACTTGCTTAGAAAACAAGATTTTTTTAAATTGCTTGTACGTAAATTTTTATTTGCTAGTTGCTCAGTAAGAGCAATCAAGCAATCAATAATGTGCTCGAATGGTTGAGGATGCGCTTTTCACAATGGTAGTTTGGGGATAATCCCTAGACATGTGTAATGTCTATGTGAGAAGGTTGTTATGGAAATGAACATTACTAGTATTCATAATATTGGCCAATGAGGTAATAAGACCAACCACCCATTGTAACATGATGTCAACAACTTAATAAATGAAGAAATTATTCTCATTATTTCCATTATTTCCATCCATCTTTTCTTGATCTTCGCTTCTCCTTCAATTCTATTTGGAGGTGGCCTCATGGCTCCATCACGTCTAACTAACTAGAGATTAGAGTCAATCAATATGAAATTTCATATAGAATAAATTTATCCCAAAATGGACATGCATATGGTAGTGTCAATATGAAGGATGGTAGTAACCAAACGTAGGATGAGTAATTCCAAGAAAAAGGAGAGGGAAGAAACATTCATGGATGTGTTGGTGGTACCAAATATGCTTGGCAATTGTAAAGTTTACCAATGTCAATTTGAAGCTTAATTTCACCAAAACGACAAGTGGTAGATTGGGAGTTGTATAAGGAGGGAGGGATTCTGAGTTGCTTGCAATTACAAAAAACATTAAAGAGAGCATGTTAAGGTACAACTTATTGTCAATGTATTAACAAGATTCAAGAGCTTAACATACAAAAATTGGACAAAACACATTCTTGTCGTTGTAGATGGACCGCCTTCACACGTTAGTACCTCATGAGAGGCTTAAATAATAAGAGATAGGATATAGCAAGAACATTATGCAATATTTGTGTCTACCTAAATGCATAAAGTCTTAGTCAATGGGATTTGCACTAAACAATAGAAAATGTATACGTGAGAAGGAACATATTTAGTAATAATATCATCGACAATTAATAGATTTTCTATGCTTTTAATGGTGGAATTTATATGCATTTTGAAATATGTACATGGAACTAGAGAAATAGACCCTAGATCTAGCCATCACGAAGTTAGTAATGGGCCTGGTTCGGTTCAGTTTCTTGGCCTTGAAACCAAACCAACCCATTTATTTATAATAAAACCAAACCAAACCGTTTATGGAAAATTTAGAACCAAACCAAACCATTTTTAGAGATATTGATTATCATATATATTATGAATTTGTGTGAGAAAATCATCATAAATTTGGTTATCACACTTATTATAAATTTGGTCATCATACCTGTCATAAATTTGATAATCATACATATGATAAATTTGGTCATCATACTTATCATAAATTTGATAATCATACATCAAAAGGAGACTCTACTATATAATGCATATAAAATTTAATAAGTTAGAGCCTAGAGGTTTCATCAAGGCCTAAATGGAACTACCAAGCACCGAGATGGTTGTTTCCACCTATGGCTTCCATTAGTGGACAGGAGATGTAAATATAAGGTTACCATGTAAAAAGAGTTAGCGGGATACTTTTGTTGTAAATATCATGGTGGGGATTATGCTTAGTATTGTGTGGAGTAGTGTGAGTTTTGCTGATTATGGTTGAACTTTGATGTACTTCGTTTGCTAACTAATGGGAAGTAGTGTTTTTTTGGGGAAAAAAAAAAATTTTAAAGTTAAAAGTTGAAAGTTATAGCCTAAAGATGAAAATTTAAGAATATTTTTTAACCTATAAGCCTTTAAACCTTTAAATCGAAACCGATAAACCATGAAATTCAAAACCGAACCGAACCGGAACCAAACTGGATCATAACATTTGAAACCAAACAAAATGGTTTATTTATCTTTGAACCAATAAACCGTTAAGCCACGGTTTAACGGTTCGGTGAGAATCAATGCACATAGGCAAAAGGTTATAGTGCAAAGAAGGAAAGAAGGATATATGTGAATTAATGTGTTTGGAGAAGGGTTGAGGATTATTGTGAAGGAACATCAACTAGCATAAGCCAAGGAGTCTCCTTATTAGCATATCCAATACTGACAATTGTTGTAGCCAATTGTATCAAGTTGTTACTTGGAGCACTGCTCTAGAAATCTTAAAGATCTTGATCATGATTATAAAATATAGTATGTACCTTTCATATTAAATGGTGCCATTCTAACTAAAATCGCATGCTATCATGAATCTTAACATTGCATCATGTCTAGTTTCTTTGTTGATCATGTGAAAATGGATTATCCAACATGTGTTAGCTGCATTAAAATCATGATTTGGGAGAAACTTAAACTTAGGACCTACGTTTTGAGATAACCACTTGTGTATCAATCTTAATTGTAGTAATAATTACACTTGTGTGTGGCTATCTTTCATTTGTTGTGGATGATATTTAGTTGCAAGTTGGTTTAAAATTCATTTTGTGTGGAGAGTTTTTTTAATATGATTTTCTACTTTGCAAATCATTTTGTAATATCATTGAGCCAATCAAAACGAGAGTTTTTCGTTAATTATCTTGGCATAGTCATCATAATTCCATTGCTTCTTTAAAGTATTTAACTCTATTTAACTCTCTATGTTCATATATCATCATGCAACTTTTTGGTTGGCCCTAATGTATAGCTTATGCCTTCAACATAGGGTACCAATTCTTTAGTTGTTGCTAACTACATAAACCAATTGTAGTGTGATGAACAAGTTATTTTGCATTGTACAAAACCGTAGATTCACATATCATAATTGTTTATAATTTGTAACTAGAGTGTGTGGCATTACAAATGCATTACCCTTAGAAGACTAGAGTACAACAATGTTGCCTTTTTGTATCCGATGTGTTGTCTTCCAGTTTTTTTCTTTGTATTTCAATCCTTTTATTTCTTTTCTCATGTACTAAGCTTTTTACATAAAGACAAGGCTATGTTTGTTAAATCCCAACCCTTCTTTGTAGTTGCATGGAATGAGAAACCCAACACAAAATGTAATGTTTATTTTTTGATAACATACATGATGCATAAGTTGACCTACAATGAGAGATAAAGACAAAAAGGTTTGATTGCATGCACACGCGTCTTAATATCATCTTCTCAATTAAGAGTGACCGACCTCATGCCCACCTCATTTATTGTGAACTTATTTGTATATTTGACCTCATAGTAAATGTTTCCCGTTATCCACTACAACCAGACACTAACTCTCCTCCCAATCATTCATCTAAGATACAGTCAACTCCCCATCACCACATAGACATGTCCTAGCTTTGTTCCTAGGCAAGCATAAAATGCATGTACAATTGTCATATTCACTGACATATTACTCCTATTTATTAGAATTACAAGGCAATGATTCATTCTAATCCTATTGCCCTAGATTGGTTCAAATTGTAGACATATATTATAATTGTAGAAATGAATAGTCATGAAAACATTATTCTAATCTTAACATCAACAAAGTAAAAAAACATTACTAATTATGTCCAAATGATTTAGTTATGCCACATGCTAATGTTTTTCTCGTAAGCTTTTACAACTTCCTCAATCCAATACTTGTTTTCGATCATTTTATGGCAACAATGATTAACCTTTGTGTCCTAGAGTTCAAAGGCTTTATGTATCATGGTGCAACAGCTCGCATTATGTTTCTATTATCACTTTGAGTTTTCGATATGATCTCCTAAACCAACATGCACTTCAACGTACAATACCTAAGTTTTCTGGCATGTACATGCATTTGTTGTCATATCAGCATGTGAATCAATAAAACTATGGTCCTGGTACAGATGTATTTTTATATTCACCACGTATAAGTGCAAGATATGTATGCCCCCATTCTCGTAAGAAGATCAAGATTAGGAGAATAGTACGACTTGTGAGACTCTTTCTCCCCTACTATGAAAATCTTATTCATATTAAATACCAGAAAAAGCAATGCATGCCATTAGTCGAAGCAATAAACATGCACACAAAGAAATGAAATTGTTTAGGATGTATGTAGGTAGGTCTAAATGACCAAAGACGTCATGGAATATCAAGTTGTGAAAGTTGGAGGAACATGAAAACTTCGCCTTTTCCTTTACATTTATGTAAACTAAGTTCGAAGTTTGATATCTATGATATATGCATATATTAGGTAAAAGTGTACCACGATCAACATTCAATCAGTTGAATCACATAAAACACACGTAGGGCACACCTAGACCAAGTAAATTAAAAGTTGAAGTGTTGTTCAAACATAATTGCACCCCAAAATATAAATATGTATGTCGCAAATAGTTCAATGATGGAAATATGTCTAGAATATTGATATCCATATTCATGATATAGTTTATATTTTAAGACATCTCCGAGTTCCCTTAACGATGAATAACATATCATTACAAAGAGACGAAAAGTTATGGTGGCTATTGAACCGTCAAATAAAGTATGATGCATAACTAGTATTGCAATGTCAAGTTGACACATCTCCCGAAAACTTTACCTTCCGTGCATGCTAATATTCAAAGTTTCATTTCACCATATTGTTACAAGGTCAGAAGGATGTGTTATTAATCCATCCCAATCCACTGAGCCTTCCCCTCGAAGCTTCATCTACTAAATAGGTTCCCAGATAATTACACAAGTAGGAGTGTATAATAGTATCTACACTCTCTTTTTTTCCAATAAACTAGAGTCTAGACTATTCATATTTACATAGAAGTATAAGCCAATGTACCCACTTGTAGAATGTACACAAAATGTACATATTGTTAGTGTATAAGTGAATGTGTGTATGAGCATTAGAAACAACAAAAAAATGTCATCAAGTGCATTTCACTTTCAAAGCATGCAAAAGGCACCCAAGAAAGATTACAAGCATAAGGTAGTATTGGAGGAGACATGAAAGACATTTTGAGAATATTTTTCATTATCCCCAAAGAGAATATATAGCATTTCTATATATCTTTAATAGAGGCAAAAACTTGGGTTTCCGTGTTTGCTGAGAAAAAATCATGCCTATGTAGGAAGGAGGGACAATGGACAAAGTAGTTCCATGATAACACACCATCAAATTCATGATGATATAAGCCTTCTAAGCTAAATGCGGTCATTCGGGAATGGTTGTGCTTACACCAATTTGCACTTCAAACGAAAGACAAAAAGAATGGAGTGTGTGATACACCAATTGTAATCATGGACGATTGTGTGATATGTTCTATTTAGATCTTGTAAATCACAAGTTGACGAACTTCAAAATTATGCTCACATCTTTAGAGGAGAAGTAACAAGTTGCTTAAAATTATGAGATTTAGATTAATGTCGACTTTATTGAGCGTATTACTCTCAACTTTAATAATAAGCTAGTCATTAAATGACCCATTCATTCATGCCATGGTAATAAATTACAAGCATACTTCATCATTATGTAGAAAGGTCATTTTGTTTTAGAATATTTAGCGCTTTCCTAACACATACAATATGGTCGAGAGAGGCTTTCTCAAAGCTGGAATTAATAACCTACACCATATGTGAAGGCAAACAATTGATCCCTTCATAGAGCATAGATCGAATGACACTCTCAAGGCACAATTTAGTACTCCTCGAACATGGTTATTGATGCAAATATAGTATGTATGGTAAACATTCCAAGGAAGAGATGAGATGATTAGGTGTGTGCACCAAAAGCATGATGTTTGTGTCATGTTTGCCTTAACAATTTTAAAATGTAACAAAGCGTTCAAATTTCGTTGTTGCTCTCCCTCTTTAGGTGTAGGTCGACAACTCTCTTGCTCCAACCACACATCTACGTAGATATGCATACTCATGATGAGGGATCACATACTCCGGCAACCGACTTAGATAAACGATACATAATGAGTTTGTGCAAAGGTGAAAGGCTAGATAGAGAGACGAAAGGAAAAGATCGATTCGATTACCCCCTTGTAACATCGATACCACTTACAAAAGGCATTTGAATACAGAGTGGGTCATGCACTTCAAGCCACGACAAAACCACAACCCACAACATTCTGTCGAAGAGTGGATTCGTTCAACGAAGAAGAAGAACTGCACGAGGAATCCGACTTTCGCGTCCATGTATACGACGCGAGAAAAAACGCATTATATATACATAGGTAGATAGAAGAAGCTCTTGAACTACATTATATATATATGTACATACATACATTACAACAAACAATAACTAAGAAGAGGAGAAAACAAGAGAAAGGGAATGGCCTGAAAAAAAGATGTTAGAAAGTCAGGAAACATGTGATTTAGACTCCTTCTTTTTTGTTTTCCTCTCCCTCTTCAATCTCTCTTCAATCTCTCATATTGCTTTCTTTCATTTCATCTCTTTAGATTTGATCTAAGGAAGGCATCAGAAAAGAGAAAGTCAGATAGGCAGTCACACACACACACAGAAAGAAAGAAAGAAAGAAAGAAAAAAGCTTGTTGGGTCATCAAATAAAAGAAAGACAGACAGAAAAGAAAAAGAAAAAAGCTTAGTGGGCGAACCCTCAGAGGGAGTAAGGGGAAAAAGCTAATAAAAATCTAATAAAAAGCTTGGTGTCTGCTCAGCCTCCATCAGATAGAAAGGAAAAGCTTAGTGGGCGATCTCAGGGTGGGAGAAAAAGTAGAGAAAAAGCAAAAACTAGCTCAGAAGAGGAGGAAAAAAAAGAAGAAGTGTGTTGGGCGATCCGATCTGTTTGCAAGGAGCCGATTGAAATCAGGTTAGTAAACTTTTTATCCCTCTTCTTCTTCAAATTTTCATGGCATTTTCTTTTCTTCTTTTCTTCATGAATCTCTAGATTTAATGGTTCTAAGAAGTTTATAATGAAAATTTTAGGTTATAATATATATATAGCTATATGGATTTGAAATAATCCAAATCAAGGAACAGAAAGTATATCGAATTAATCAGGAAAGCATAAGAGAGTGTTGAAAGCAGACATCGATCTTGGTGAGAAAAATGTCCAGGAGATTGATACTAGAAAATGGATCTTCTAGCAGCAATAAGAAAAGTATTATAACAAGGCGAAAATCTACTCCAGAAGCATTGGATTTCTTCATATGGACTATAGAGGTGAGTCATATACATTCTTTTTTATGCCCTCGTTCATTGAGCTATATTTAATTACTTAACTTGAATGAAATAGTCATTCTACCGTCATTGAAATATCTTTTTGTTGCTGTGAAAGTCACATTATTTGCTATATATATGATTCACAGTATTGTGCAATCATTTTATTTGTTTGTCTTTTTGGAATTTCATGGTTTTGTTTTTAGCTATATCTCGAATTTCATTCTATTTGAATGAAATGGTCACTCACCCATTATTTGGCTTGCATTTCTTGTTATATTGTTCCTAAGATTGTGCATGCTGTTTTGCACTCATTGTTGGTCTTCAAGAATTTCATGGGTTGATTTATTCAGTTATCTTGTAGTTTTCACTAACCCAATACTGTGTGAGTCACATATTTTGCTATATAATTCCTGGTGATTTTAATGTTGTTTTGCAATCATATTAGTTTGTCTTAAAAAATTTAATGTGTTTAGTTACCTAGAATGTTTTACATAATTCATATTATTTTGCAATTAGAAGTTATCTTTGAGAAATGAGAAGGAATGCTAAATTTTGTTTATATCTTGACAATTTTCATTTATTTTTATTGATCTTGATGCTCATCTATTGTTTATTTAACTTGTAATCTTTTTACAACAATATTTTATCTCAAAGGAGGCAGGAAAAAATTCTAAATTATTATCTCTGGTTGCATTCATATCAATACAAAAGGCATTATAATTTTATAATCACCATTCTAAATTTTAATTTGCAATTTTCCTCATTCTGATTCTAACCCTCAAAGATTCCTATTGTATTCTTTCTGATTCTAACTACGTTGCTTCTAATTATAATTTTATTTCACTTCATTCTTATTGAATCTATTGTAATTCTCATTCTATTTGTCATGAATTCCAGCATGTTCATTATAACTCTAGTTTTACTTGCTGTTATTCATTTCTTTACTCATTGTGATTTCTAAATTTTTTATCTTATTCATGCTGATTACAAAAATATAAAGGATGTTGGAGCATGGCTTGAAGGAATAGGACTGGGAGGATACCAGGAGGCATTTCGGAAGAATGAAATAAATGGTGAATATCTGGATAATTTATCCACCTTTACAACTGAACAAATCTTAAGATTCATAAGGAGATGCCATATGAAATGGGGTGATTTTATAACCCTTTGTAAAGAGCTTCGACGAGTAAAAGGTGGGTCCTTGCAATACACTCACATTTGCTATTTTCCAGTTCTTTGATTCAGTCTTATCTCAGCTAATTTCTTTCTTCATACATGGTACTGGATACATGGTTTTTTGTTTGATTTTGCTTTAGTTACTATATCCATTCTTACTATAATTATCGGTTTCGTATCATTGATATATTTATTTATTGGCCAGAAATACCATTCATTCGTTCAAGTTTTATCTCGATAAAATTGTTTTGAAACTTAAATCTTGTTATGATATGTTTTTTCATCTTGATATGATGATATTATTTTTAAATCTTGACATATTATAATTGGTTGTCTGTTATAATCTTAGTGGCATGTCTCGAAGGAGAGCAACAATTTCGGAGTCCATGGTGGGCACCTTGTTGCCTATCTACTTTGTTCGTGAAAGCGGCGAAAAAGAATCGCCAATCAAGGGTAGTGTCATTGAAGTTTGATCCTTGATGGGTGGGTTGTAGTTTTGGTTGAGGTTTGTATTTTGCCTTAGGAAAAAGGGTTTCCATTGCCTGGTTTATAAAAAAATGGATAAGATTTTTACCATATATAGCGCAATCTATTGTATCCAGAGTGTCTTTAAGATAGGGAGATACATGGGTGGAATTTGTATACCATGGCTATGGATATCTGCTGTTTTTTCTTCGAGGAGGGGGAACTGTGGAGCTTCGATGTGAAGAACAAAAAACAAAACAATTTCAATGGGGGCCCTATCGATGAACTTTTACATAGCTATTCCGATGATAGACAGGAATATGGAGAGGGCTGCTAGAAATGGTTACAACAACTGTTTGGATAAAAGAAAGAGATCAAGGAAAAGTTAATAGTGGGAGCTGACAATCTTATTCACTTCTTTTATGCTTATCCATCATGTATAATTTGTGAATACCTGATTGAAATTGGGATGGAATTTGAAATCCATCTTCCATTCGTATAGTACATTTATTAGTTAATAATATAGGAGTATTATAATACATCAATTTAGCTTTTTTAAAAGCCTTCTTCTTTTCAGCATAATCCAGTCTTCTTTGAAATGTGGAAAAGCACTAATCTTTTGTATGACGATAGGACGAGTTATGTCTTTTGTATACTCGTGT
The DNA here is from genome assembly GCF_043228905.1 of Azolla caroliniana. Lineage (NCBI taxonomy): Eukaryota > Viridiplantae > Streptophyta > Polypodiopsida > Salviniales > Salviniaceae > Azolla > Azolla caroliniana. The sequence continues at coordinate 6,211,506 of NW_028230456.1, read as the reverse complement.
GATCTTTTTCTGAATCTCTTAATTCATTGAGAAAGCTTGGTGTTCTCAGAATGGCTTATGATATACGAAGAAAATAATGCTGACGTCCTTGTAGCTTAATGCAAAATATCATCGAACCAAAGTTTAGGTCTTAGTTTGATGTAAATGCAATCCTGATTCTCATTTCAAGGAACATATTGTGATTTAATCAATCAAGTGGTAATCAAACCCAGAGTATGATATATCTAGGCTTCAATGACAATTGCGACATCTCAAGATTGAAAAATTTGCATCCTAAATATCTTGTGTGTGTGTATAACCCCATTTTCTATTAGTAGCTTATGATATACAAGTAAAGGAATGCTCTAGATCTTAGTTTGATGTTGTATATGTATGTGATCTTGATTCTCATTTCAAGGACATTGTGATTTAATCAATCAAGTGAAAACCTAACCCTATAGCATATTATATACGCTTTAATGGCTATCACAACATTTTATGTTAATATTGTGTGTATGTCCAATATGTCAAGTGCCCCCATGTCATGCATGAAATCTAAACAATTGCTCGAAGTGGATGAAGCAATATCATAGTTGAGTGGAGGAAGTAGAAAATGCATCACAAAATGAACAATCCTCGAAACAATTGACCTCCATACTCAATTTCTTGTGTAGGAGTTGTGAATTACCTTCAAAAGAATATGAAACACTACCAAACACAATGCTACAAGCCCCACTTAAGAGGCTTATCCTAAAATACAATCGGTGAAGTTGTGCACGTTGTTATCAATTTTACTAAGCTATGTTTGCTCTAGTTTCGAGAATGATCAATCCTAATTATCAACACTAATACAAATAGTCACACTACAAGTTTCCACTTTGAAAAAACAACTCTTGTAATTTGGCAAAACCATAGCATTCTTCAGTTTATGCAATTATCAATAATGGAAGGGAAGAGAGTCCACTAGAAAAATGAGGGTCATGGCAAAGTATGTTAATATTCCAAATGACGTATTCTAGATACTGCTTAAAACCAATATTAGTTTCATCAAATGATGTTTTAGCACACATATTTAACAAGTATAGTTATGTGCCTAATATAACGCCTACTATTTTGTCACCATAATTTGGGTGATGAAAGCATTAGTTTCATTTGGCATAGTCATAAAGAATGTGTTTCCCTTGTATAAAGGCTACACAATCTATTCCCCTAGCTTCATTGATGTCATCACAAAAAATATGGCCCCCTAGTTATAGGTGACACACTCTATTTGCAACTGACCATTGTAATGTGGTTCGCCTTTTGGCTACCTATAGAAGCGAAGAAAATGCAATTAAGAACCATGCACAAACCTTGAAGCCATATAATGCATGAATGAAGTTGCCAAGTGGGTTTTCTTGTTTGGGAACGAAATATATATCGAAATTGGACTATATTCCATTATCTCATATCACATGACATAAGAGTTCATTTGTAGTACACTAAGCTACACAGTTGCAATTGAACTAGCCACCAAAATGGTCCCTTGATATCCTTAAATGTTTTTATAAAACCCATATCTACCTTCTAATCATTTCTTACTTGTCATTATTTATAGGATCACACAAGTTATGGCATAGAAACCTAGCTCGATTTGTGTGGCTTAGGTGGTCTGAATATTATTAGCCCATGTTTTATGTGTGTCTTGAGCATGTCACATCATGAGACTTTTGTTGGCTTTTTTTCGTGTTATCATGGTTTCTATAATCATAATAAGGAAATATGAATTCTAAATTATTTCAAAAGTTGGTGACACTCACACAGGCACACGCACACGCACACACAAGATGATTTCACATGACCTTAACATGTGCATATCACAAAAAGCTTGCATAATACAACTTCCAACATCATGATGAAAAATGTGTCGAAACAAATAACATTTTTACTCCTAAGCAAGACTTGAATGATCAACAAAGTTGTAGATCAATAAGCTATTATTAAAAGTCTCTTTTTTTTTATTACTGAGATGTGCATTACAATAGTCTCTTGTAACAGTATTGTTGTACATAAGTACAACCTTGACCATCTCCATACATGCATATCTCATATCAACACCTCATTTTTGTCATAATTCATCTCTATAATCTTTGAATCAAAATAGGCTAGGATCGTTTGAAGATGAATTGGAACCTACGTTTAGGGTACACTTTGGTAACATCATGGTTCAAAAGGTTTGGAAGTAGATTTTGTCTTGAAATATCACGCGGTTGACGACCTACTCATGAATCATGGGCCAACAAGGGGGCATTGGTTAGTTGGATGATTACTCTTTTAATTACTCTACTTATGACATTTTCCTCTTTAAAGGTCATGTCACTTTTTGACAAGTTAATTACTCTAATAATGCCATTGTTGTGGTTAGAGGCCCTGACACTTTTGACAAAAAAGTTTGTCACCTTAAGTATACAAATCTTGTCCATACCATTAAGTTTTCTTATTTGACTTTCCCAAAAACATCAATCTCTTTCAATATACATACTAGTGAAAATGTTCTTACTTTGCATGTTAGATTCTTTCTTAAATCCGTGTGTGTGTGTTTGGTAGAACCCATAAAAACTAATGGTTTTGTATGTCTCATTTAATGTTTTGCTTCCAAGTTTATCATCCACCTTGATCTTGGTGTTATGAAACACCTTTCTATGCATGTGCCATTATACATTTAGAGAGGACAACTTTTTCGTAACTTAAGTATCTGCACTTTGTTACAATCCAATGTTAAATTGCTCTCGCTTTCACAAATAAGTTTGTTCTGTTTCGTATTGGTACAGTTAGAAAGTTCTTGAAAGATAGAACACTTGTGCTAATTTATCAAACTTGTAAGAGTTTCTTCCAACATTTTTTATTCACAATGTTTAAGAATCCTAGGTTTCTAAGCAACCGCAATTCTTATGGAGGATTTGAATCTCTATTTAGGTTTTCTAGGATACCATATAAAGACGGGTGGCTGTTGATAGGCCCCACATTATAAGAAACATATGTTGATAGCATCCTGCTTAAGAAATTCCCAATGATGGAAAAGAGGTATAAACATGGAACCATAGGTCAACAGGCACCAACGTAACCACATGTGCTTTGCAATGCACTACATTCACAATGAGGACATCAATAATAAACTAAACGAAATTGGTGTTATTGTATAAACATATGCAATGGAAGCAAAGAAACAACATCAACAATATATATTTGTTGTAGTGCCATAACATAATGTCATCCTAAGTCAACATCTATTTATAAACATTGGTGTAACAATTATAAGTCAATGGTTGTATTGTAGAGAAAAGGCCAAGATGACTAAGGATGTACTAAAGTCAAGCATAATGAGTCCAAATGTGTTGCAAACTAAGACTGGTGTGCATTTTCATCTTCCTAGTATTATGGCGATCTTGAATTTATTTTCTATTTTGTTTTTGCAGGGGGAATATGCATCCTCACAATCCTATTTGGTTGCCATGCTTGCCATTTCAAATTTTTTTGCCTCTAATAAAAAAAACACCAATGAACACACAAAAAAGCACACCGTTGAATTTCCACCACAATGCCTGTCTTAAAGAGAGAATACCTAAGGCTAGAAAAATGGCAAATTAAATCTCACTTCGGGGTATAACCAACTCGTACTATATGTCGATAATTTATAAGCGTATACAAAGAACTAATTTGCACAATGAGGTTGATGAATTTCAATAATATGAATGGAGTTATCTTTAGTGATAGATTTGAATATCATCTAGCTGAAGGTCTCACAATTGAAAACACTAGATTTGAATATCTATCTCCAACAAACACTAGATGCATCAAAATGATAATGGTTTTCACCTTATGGATTGGTGAATGATATTGCAAGCTTAATTCGAGAGTATTTTATTACGCAATCCACGTACTTTGATTTGAGTGGACCTTTTGTTGCCTAGTCATTGGCACTTGAGAGAAAAAATTATTTGCAAGTTCTTAGGAAAACATTCTTTCAATATGTGGCCCATGTAAAACTAAAGATGTACATACACAACTAGATTGGGTCACCACATTCTAGCTGCTCAAACCGCCCGAGAACCGGCTATTGCGAAGGTCTGGCACACATTTCAAGTTCCTTCCATAATAATCACCAAGTTTTAGCAGAAAATCTGGAAACAACAACACGTGAGGCGAATTACCACGTTCCAATGGCTATTAATACATAAGTCCCTGCCGGTGGGAGCATGGCAACGTGGGAACCTTAGCTCTCCTAATTGTGTAGAGTGCCCACATGCAGTAGAATCAATATGACACGCTTTGTGGGACTGCCCAACATCCCATCGAATATAGCGGGGGGTTGGCCGCTTGTTGCAATTATGCCAGGTGCAAGGCTCAATCAAGTGGGGAAATATATGTTGGCTATCATGGCAGGCTGCAATTGGCAGATACGAGCATCAAGAGGAGGGGATGACTTTGGTGATAAAAGCACAAGAGGTCCTTTTCTCATCCAACGGCAATGTCCACTCCACTCCTCTTAATGACAAATCTCAAGAGGTGTTAGAATTGGTCAGCCCAATAACCCTTTGGATTCTATGGAAACAACGATGTGGGCGAGTCTTCTCCAACCAAACCGCACATCCAACAAGGTTACTGCAAGAGATATAGAGTGAAATTGTAGCCACTTTGAAGAGCCAATATGATGGCCTTAAGAGCGGCTCCGAGGGAGTTGAAAGACAACGAATAGCCTTCATCTAACAATGGTCGTCCTCTCCCATTCTTGAGTCAGTGGGCATCTACATAAGATGGAACTATCGTGTCCTTTCAGGGATTTGTACATAATCGTCTCATTTGTAATATTTTATAACTAATGGAAGGAGTTTTTTTTGGAAAAATAAAATAAAATAAAGATGTACATACGAACCAAATATTTTTTGAATGAGAAAACTTAATGGTGAAATAAGCATTGTATTACATATAAATGAATAATAAGCATGTCATTAAACTCACCACCTTGTAGGACTTCTTTATTAATAGTCTTGCCAATGTGTAATTATCATTTAAACACCTAGAAGGTCAAATCGTACAATCAATTGAATCACCTTGCTAGTTGGTTGGGAGAAGTAGAGTCGGGGTAAAATGGGGTTTATTTTAGTTTTGTTGGTATTAAGGGTCGTGTGCGTTTTTGTTTGATAATTTTGGATTTGTTCCTCTGAGTTGTATATATTGATCCCATTGTGGCTTCGGGTAAACTCTGTTGTATTCTATTTGCTAACTAATGCGAAGTAGTGTTTTTTGGAAAATCAATAAATTTGAATCACCTTCCTTCCACCTTTAACAAAATGACAAAAGATAATGTATTTATTCTTTTTATGATTGTTTTGTTCTAGTCAACCAGAAGTTAGGTCCAAAGTATGACATGATGTAAATCATATCCACAGAAATAATGCCTTACACACTTCGTTTACAACATTTGCATAAGCATTGTTTTAACACCACCCAATTTAACCAGGAAATTGTGTGTGCTAACACAATTTACCTCTCTTGCACTAAAAGCTTGTTTCATCCACATTAAAATGGCACATATTCATACATACTAATTGGAGTTAAAATTGAGTGAAATTAAGATTACATGTTGCACTAAAGTTAACAGGAGGATGAAGATAGTAGCCATTGAGGAAAAAATGGGCCACTTTGCGATAAAAAGCCTCCGTGAAGTGTATACCATCCCAATTCACATATTGGGTTGGATCACTACATTGTGTGATACTATTGTCTCCACATGTTATTTCTCCATTAAAGTTGTATTGACCGCCCATGCCACAACATGCTTTAAGATTTGAATTTGAGTCAAAACCTAGCGAACAAACATAACCTTGTTAAAACTCCATATACTTTATTGGAACTCTATAAGCATGTATACTTGATATCACTTTTTTTGAACCCCCTAGATCTATATTTTTTCTTTTTTTCTTTTGTAATATAAGAATGTGTCCACCAAATCAATTTCTTTTCTTAAAAATAACTAAACCCAATCAATATGGTAGTTACGATAATGCAATATATTGCGTTGTGCATGTGTTCCTTTGTGCCACCCTTTTAGCACACCCATTTTAGCATGCATGTACCTTTTAGCACACCCTTTTTAGCACGCATGTAGCTAAGCCAACCCAAATGGGTACCTTTGTATCAACTATAAATTGAGCAAGAAGCAAGAAGCTAAGTAGGTTGGTTTTGATCTCTTATGTGCATTTCACAATATGATAATATCCTTTGTTGTATACAGAAATAAATACATACTAATGTGCTAGAACTATGTTATACATTTCAACCCATATGTCTAGATGCATGCATATATGTATTGAAGAGATATTGGATACATTACCATATTGGGTAGCATTTGTGAGGATGTCAATGTTGGCTGCGTAATAGTCTGCATAGATGATTCGCATGGCAGAGTGGTTGTGTTGGATGCTACCCACAGTGGACCTAAGGAGACGATTATAACGTTGGATGGGTTCATTGTAGGACTTCAAGCATCCAAGGTTGTCAAAATCATTGGGATTAGCCGTTGCTGAAAAACGTGAAAGTATGCTAGGAGAACACCCTTGTGCCGGGATATTCCACACCATTATCCACCTCGCATTTTCATGATATAGCACCTACAATGGTCTTTTCCTCGCTCTCACTCACAAATTTTCTAGACACCATTATGGAAAGTAGGGGTTGAATGCATGATCTTGTGGTCTCCAACAAAGGTACATCTATGTAAGCTCACTCTCATGTTTGATAAATACTTTAACGAAATTTTATTGCAACCTTAAATCGGGTAAATTTTGCATTAATCCTTAAAGGGAGTTCCTAGTGAAGAAGTGACAATGTATGGCTTAAAATAAAGAACAAATCTACTACATGTTACATGTCAATGGTTCCACTAAAACATAATCAACCTACATTGGAAAAGGAAAAACGAGTATTATGTTGTGAATCATAGAAAGAATCAAGAGTCCAAGTACATTACATGAGATTTGATATACTCTAATTTTTTGTCAATGCACTTTATCAAAGAAATAGGTCTTGAATTTTATGATTTGATGATTGAAGGTTCTCATTGAAAACATGGTTTTGGTTCATACTACTTGTCAAGTTGTATGCTGATAATATTGGTGTTGAGAAAGCAATCATGGAAATTCTGATGTTCAGTTGTATTCAATGTGATATATTTTAAAGAGTGGGGTTTACCTTTAATATTGTATATTTGTGATAGAATGCTAGGTTTATGTTCTACATAACCTAGTTAGTGGAAAATGAAATGCATTTTTCTAACCCAAAACCATAATAGAGGCAAGGTGGTGGGGAGGACTATATGCAATGAAACCCATAAACTAGAAAAGCTCTCGAGCGTTATTGTAGTTAGAAGTAGTAGGAATGTTTTTAATGTTTTTCTACTAACTCCCATTGTAAGGCCAAATGAGGAATGCCTAAATCCTTCCATTAACTGCTCAAAAATGGTCATGGCGATGTGTGATACCTTTTCCATTAGTTGACATACTTACATAACAAATAAAGTCATAATGTAACTTCTGCATGCATGTTTTTGTGGCAATGTAAGATATATTTTGAGTATACCTTATGTGGATCGAGAGCAAACCTTTATATGTTGACCACTCAAGTGCCATCAAGAATTCTGAATGAACATGGTGTTGTAGTTTCTAAGAGGGTAGTTTGTTTTTTAATTGGTGTTGCGGTTTCTAAGAGGGTAGTTTGTTTTTTAATTAGAGTTAGTCAAGAAGGATGATGGCGCCTTTAGCATCACGATGGGTCTACCTCATCTCAATATATGCCATAGTTAATGCATATTACATGTTCATTTACACATCGTACCTAATCATAAATATGGTGTTCTTTCTACAAATGTAATTCATCCATAGCTATTAGCATGAACCCACAATTGTCAATGCATTCTTAACACACACCAACATCGTATGCATATACAACAGTTGCACTTAGAAAGATCAAAGTGTGGGGAATTGAAGAGAAATTAATATTAATGGGGATGATCTTAAAATACCTATGGTTGTAACTTGTAAACCTTCTCCCAACATCAATAAGTGTTCATAAGTAGCATATACTCTAGGGGATTGTATGTCATATGTCATAAATATGAGGCACTTCATATTGTTTTAAGAAAGAACAATGCTTTATAGGTTGTCCCACCTCAACCTTTTCTACAAAAGTTTTAATTTCTTGAAAAGCATTGGTCATTTCCTATTTGAGGGAATTAAAAGCAAATCATACATGAAATTTGAAAATGCTATAGTAAATGTTACCTCGCCCATTGAATATATAAGGAGAGTAGATTACCTCAATTGCATTTGTTATGGACTCCAACACCCTTGATATGACCACACTTTCGATGAACCTTTGAGGTGTATAATAGTCGTATGCAAACATAAAGTCGTTGCCACCAATAGAGATTATATATAATGAATCTTCAAAGCTATTTATAGTGGTAGGAATCTTTAGTTGTGTGATAGCTGTCAACAAAGCATTGGAACATGTCAATATTCTTCCCATTTGCTTTGTCTAACCTCCCTCTAAGACACCCATGCACATACATATCTAGTAAAACCTAATGAAAGTATTCAATGGTTGCAAGAAATCTAAAATAATTCTATAATGCATGCATCAATATCTAGTCCTTTGTTCACAATTCCTATTGATATGAAGAGACATTACTTCTCTATTATTATAAAGATATACTGATAAACCATACCTATGATGCCATCTTTTGATTTTGTCAATGTTGTTCCAACAAAATTTATGTAATCATATGCAACACTTACGAAATATCACAAGGAAAACTTTCCTTAATACATGTGCTACTTTTGTACATGAATTGAAGTTCTTGTTTGAATTCAAAGTCCAACCAACATTTAAGTGTTGTGAAATTCTTGTCTGAAGTTAACTATGTCAAGTCTTCACCTTAGTCACTTGAAAATTCCCTTTGTTTAGATGCTTTTGACTTTGCTCTAAGTTCACCCTTTCATGGTCTACATGCTTTTCTCACTTCAACAACAAGAGTATAGTGTTAGAAATTGTCATCCCCAGATGATCGGTTTCCCAACTATGATATGAGTAAGTTTGAAAGACTTGCACATTTGTATAACAGATTTTCTTTGCTCAGTTATTTGTTTTTATTGTGTGCCTACTATATAATTAACCACCTTATCAATTTTAGACATACACATGCAATCACTTCAAGGTATTGCATGAAAGTATCAAATTGTTGAATGCTCAAAGGACAACATGTGACCTGGAGAATTTGCTATTGTGGAATCATTTGTTGTCGCCATTGGTGCACTTTCATGTAAAGTTTCCAAGACTGCGCTCCGAAAGCGAAGAAATTGATTAACTTGAGTTGAGAGAGAAAATGGTGTAATATTAGTTGCCGTGGAACCAGAGGATGCAAAATTACAACCATGGGTATAGTCAGAACTTATCACTTTCATATAGGGATCAAGAAATGGTAATGAGAATGCTTGGGCTGCATTGCCAAAAGTTGAATGTTAGATATAGATAAAAAGAATTGAAAGAAAAATTTGCACATCCACTAATGCATTTCTCTCTAATTGTAAGTGGAGAATTACATGAATTATTTAATATACACCCATTAGACATGAAAGAAACATGTCCATTTTAGAAAGCTAGATCTTAATCTAGACTTACCAATAATATCATAAATACTAATGTTGACATTGAAAACCTTTCAAGAATAGAAAATTGTAATAGCTTTCTTTAACATATCTTGTAAAAAGCTTCTAGTTTGGGTAATAGTACATGTACTATCGAAGAAATAATGCTTATCTATGAATGTAGAGAATTTGGTAACATAAAAACTAACACAGCTCCCAAGTATAGCATGGGGCCATTTGTAATAATACGAGGAACTCAAAGCTCATTTTGTGCACTATGAGTGACACAAAAACATATTGAGGCAAGTACTTCCATAAAGTTCTAGAAAGGATAACCTGTAAATACATGTGATAGTAGAGAATTTGCACGATGAATTTGTTAGACGACAAAAATGAGGATTCGTAAAATTAGTTTGAAAAAACACTTCTACTTGGAGTTATGGCTGAATATAACAATACATTACTAATGTATGACATTAACATTTTTAACAAGTTGTTAATATCTTCTAAGAATAGTGCAAGGACTATCCTCTAATTCATATATCCACATGCATCTCATTATACCCTTTTCTTGAGAAATGACATGCACAATTAAGTTTGCATTTTGAGAGGAGATAGAGAGGGGGGGGGGGGGGGGGGGGGGGGGATTATATCTATATATCTGTATGAATGTATATAGTCGAAGATAAGGATGGTGATAGAAAGACATGAATAAACGTTATAACAAAGGAATACATATTCCTAAATAGATAACAACGAACATATTGTAAAATGCACATAGAGAGAATCCAAACTTGCTTGCCTTGCTTCTTACTTCTTGCTCAATTTATAGTTGATACATTGATACCCATTTGGGTTGGTTTGGCGACATGCATGTTAAAAAGGGTGGCACATAGGAACGAAGGTACAACACAGCATGAAGGCATGCGCTTGCTCAAAAGGTACACCACAATATTGAGAAAAATTAGATGATTGATTTTATGCATATGTAAAAAACGGGCACCTGCAATCCGAATATCCCATACTATTTTAAAGAAGAAAGGCTAGATGATTCTATCATTCATGTGTAAGAAATAAAGGTCTTATTTTTAAAATACAAATGGAAATATGTATACATACATATTCCCACCATGATTTGAGCTTGCCAACCAATGTAAACCTCAGTACGAGGACGATAAGTTGACCTTCACTCTTTTTGCTTAAACTTTTATCCACATAATGCTTATTGAGTCATTGGCCCTAAGTAACTCAATGACGAAATGCTCGATACAAATTATGAAGGATTTTCATAAACAAAACAAAAAAGCAACTCACAATGGCACTCTTCTATGGACGAAAGGACCATTGGTGTTAGTGGGAGAAAGGCTTACAATATGTATAGTTATTAATACTAACTATATATGTTTATGAAAATGCAATGCTCTAATGTTATTCTTTATTTACTCTAAGTACGTTAAGGAGATTCGGCTTCCATAACCGAGGTTTCAAAATCCCCATTTCAAAAGGTGTTTCGTTAGGTTGGTTTGAAATGGCCAGTGTCACAAGTTCAAACACTCTTTCACTTCTTGAAATATTGGGGTTATGTCATATTCAGAGTATCTAAATGAAGGTGTTCCATACCACTAGACATTATTAATTTATGTTACACCTTGGATATGATGTGAACATGTCCAAAAGAAGAGAGCTTTGTCTCACCCATAAAGTCTTGACAATGACCCAACATGTCGTAATGAAGGGGTTAGCTTCTTCCCTTTATATAGCCCCAACACCTCTCAACCACCACATGTTCCCATATCTCACATGCCCTTATGGGTTTCTCCCAAGTCCTAAGATAAGTGGCTTACCATTTATTCTATCTGTAAATCATTAAAATTAGCTTTAGAACTGGTCGTAAAAGTTGATGCCTATAGCGACAATTGGAGGCCAAGGAGTCAACAAACTACTCACTCTACTCACATGTGTCAATTTTCTAACTCTAATATGAAATGAAAATTTTCCCACTTTTTACTAGATGCAAGCCTAGTGTTCCATAGTATTGGAGCTTGAACTTCTTCCGGATTTGTTCCATACTCATATTCCATTTGTATACTACTTACTTCTTCTAGTATGAGCCTTGCTAGAATTCGCATTGTCTTTAGCTTAATTGAATTACTGAATTGAATCTATGAAAAGTCCCAACAACCATTGTGCATATTTTCGTTTCTACACAAGAAAGGCATCAAATTGTCATCTATCTTCCTTGTTTCAAACATTTACAAAGAAAAATTGCATTAATCTCTTTTTTTTTGCTTCTCAAGAGCTTTTATCTATGTTTTTTGTCCTAGTTACACTTAATGACCTAAAAAAAACCCTCATTTTAAATTTTATTGGTAGCTACTTCCTTTACATGTTTCATTCTGTAATCATAAAAGAAAAACATATCCAAATGACTTTCATCAGTTGTAAAGTATCATCCAGCTAGGGGTTTGGGCGGCTATATCTAGTTGTAACGTATGTGCATAAAGTATCCCCCACCTAGGGGTTTGGGAGGCTATATCTATTTATTTATGTAGACTTCGAGGAGGATGCATTCTACTCTTTTCAAGTCCTTGGAATATGATAATATTATACATCTAAGTCTAGAGAAGAAGAATATGACATATTTTTCAATATGAAGTAGCATTGTTTTTCCATTAGCATGGTAATTAGGTGTCCTACAACAAAACGGGTTGTTTCATGACATGTAAGACTCATGATTAAGAACAACAAATTACATAATGTGTAAAGGTGTATTCAACGAACATTAATCCTACTCTTAACAATAACCTGAAAGGACAAGTTTAGTTCAATTAATGGAAGTTGAATGTTGAAAGGGAGTAAGTTATAGGAAAGCTAAATCAATTATATCCATTACAATATAACATGACAGATAAAAAATTGTGCAATGTGACATGCAATGGAAAATGATTGAGATGAAGTAAATGATATTACCTTATGTTAGGGAGGAATGGCCTAAAGATAAGGGAACGGGAAGAAACTAGAGAGGAATGCAATAAGCATTAGTTTTACTTGGAAGATGACAAATTGATAACATTACTATTTCAACCAAAATGGACAATGACATGATTGAACCAAATGAAAGTGTTAGTACAAGGACAAGGATAATGTTGCAAATTGAATCAACTACTGAAGAGTGTCTTAGAGTGAACCGTCAAACAAAAAGAGCAAAACTAGAGGGTTAATTGAGCTAAAGAATCTACTTGGACTAATCAATGAAGTCCATGAGCATAAATAAAATACAATATGACAAAATTAAGTTGACTCGAGTGCATGGATAGTAGCTAGGTTAAGCTAAATGAGATGTCTCGTTGAGAGTTAAAGTATGTATTGATAGGTTATGTACAACATCTTGGGTGGGGTGCCCAATTAAATTGAAGACAAGGAGGTGAGCATTTAAATTACCACTAACTATTTACTTGGTAACATTATGATTTGTTTACAATCGGAGAGTATGATGTACCACCCATGTAACTTGGCTTCCTAACATACTATATGCCCACCAAATCATATGAGCACAAATAGAGTGGACAATAGAGCAAATAGATAGATGGATAGATATTTTTAGCATCCATAAAGAGGCCAATGCTGACCCATGGTACCTAAGCACAAAAGTTTTCTTAATGTGTGAACTCATTCAAGGGAATCGCTTTAAAGAGAGCTTAATCACATTGAATTGGGAAATGCCCAAGAACACTTTGGAGTAGAACAAAACACCCTCTCTACAAATAGGTGCAAGCCATAATTGGGATGGGTGAATGTCTCTTGCCTTCATTTATGATTGTTTATTGCTTATTAAATTTCATTGCCTGAACAATACATAATATGCATATTGTCTTAGTCTCATGGGTCCCATTGACCTCTTCAGAGATGCAAATATACTTCTTCTATGCGCCACATATTAGTTATTGTATTAAGTCAACCATTGGTGTATTAAACTTGATTTGCACTTGCCTAGGAAATTATTATCGCTTGACTAAAAATAAGCCTATAAATAATTTGAGTCTCTCTCTATATAGTTGACTTTAGAACACACACGAGTTAAATTACTCTTATTGATCTAGTCAAATTAAACTTAAGATTTACATTCAAATGAACTAACCAATGAAGTCAATGACAAGGCGGCCATCAGAGTAACGGAATGACGGTTTACGAAAGGGGTTTTGTTCGCCATATGGAAGGTGCTCCGCAGGTGTGGTGTATGGAAACACGTACTCCACATTCCCCGTGTCTGCTAGTGAGTCACCAAAGCTATAGATGGCAACAGTTGGAGGACAAATGTTGAACATCGAAGCAATTGCGGACTCGGTTCCATCTTGCAATGTATCATTATTTGTCAAGTACCGATGTGCCATCGTTATATTGTGGTTGGAATGTTCCTTGAAACCTCGGGAAGATTCCTTGGAATCTCCATCAAGCATTTGCCACCTTCGACATTCCACATATGATCTCTTATTAATGGCCATACTATTAATCATGATAGTTAGTTTTAACAACAATATCGTAAGGTCTTTCATCCTCTCCATAGATCACAAACTCTCTCTCTCTCTCTCTCTCTCTCTCTCTCTATAGCTCCATCTTCAATGGCATTCTAATTACCTTGTCCCCTCCTCTCCCATATACCTTCAATTTTTCTTTCCCTTTTTCGTCTTCATGCTTTCTATGTGACCCACAATCTTTGCCCCACATTATATGCTTTTCTTTGCCTCATGTGATCCCCCTTAGCAAGCCCATCTTTCATGGTACAATATCGCCAATGTTGGTTACGTTTCACCAACCCCTCTCAAAATTCTTTCATATGCACATTTTACCAACTTTGCAATGTCACCTCTCACAATCATCATCGTGTTAATAATGATTACCAATTGCAATATATTGCATTCGTAGTTGAATTGCCCCACAAAATTCCACAATCATCAAGAATGCGATGACATTCAATCAATCCTAAATCATTGCACCCCACAAAAGAATTATCCCTCCATTAGTTACAATGTGATTGATATAAAATGAAATGCGGCTATAAATATGTTGGGATTGCCCATCTAAAAATGAACCAGTACATGATTGCCAATCCAACTTATCGAATTTGTGCAATAAACATTGGGTCGTTTCATCAACACATTTGTGCTTTTGTCATTTACATAATACATTCCACTTGCTTGTTGTCACATCCCTCAAAAGCCCTCTCTATAATTAATCTTTGGTTAGGTTGTGATATTCCCGTGTCAAAGGCCTTTTGTATAAACTCATCACTTATCATTTAGGCCGTGGATTCCACATCCCTCTCAAGTATTTTATTCCATTCATATGGCAACATTGATTGTATATCCTCTTCCATTTGTCGATAAACATTGCATCCTCATCTAAACATAAACTTATATTGCAACAATAGGAATTTATGCATTATAAACCCATCATATTGTGTATTCTTGCTCTCCATTTAGTAAGGCACAAAATTATAGCATTAGCAAATCTTTGGGCTGAATTAATTGAGTGTTTTTGAGAAATTCCATGTCATTCAATATACTTAAGCTTTGAATGAATGTTACCAACATCCTACCATATGACCCATCAATGGAAATATCTTAGGGAGGTGGTTCCAAAATTTCCTTCAAAAGTTCCCCAAGGCAAGCCGTTTCCCACTACTTGAGAGAGAATAATTTTGGAATGCTTAAAAGGCTCAATGAATTAGGTCAAAAAACTTCCTAACAAATATGTATTGCGGCATGATCCATAAACAAAACTAATTACATTGAAAATCAATGTCCAACATGTGATATCTTGACTCTAGTGACCATAATTCCTAGCAAGAAGTTATTCCTTTACAACTTACATGTCATCGCATAAATCTACTTAAGGGGAAATTAAAAAGAAGTTGCAACCCTTTACAATTTAGGAACATAAATTTGATGCTTTCAAGTGACTTCACACCAGTTTGATTGTCACAAATGATGGACCGTATGCCCAAATTTGGAACATGTGTTACAAATGATTGGTAAAGATTGCAATGAGAAAACTTACTGCACGGAGTATTGTCATGAGAGAACAAATCAATATAAAGGTGAGAGGCTTGAATTATTTTTGAGAAGTTAAAGAGAAGGTTTCAAGAAACAATGAAGTGTCAAGTACAAAAATGACGTAACGTGTCCTCTAGTTGTATAAGAGATCTTATTAATTCTTACAAGTTGAGAAAAACAATGTTAAACTCATTGTCACATTTTCATAATTCAATCATTAGTTGTGTGTACATTTAAATATATTCATTCATTCAATGATTAAAACAAGGGCAAAATATGGACTAGATTAAATGTACATATATGAAAAGCAATTTTACAAGGTAATAATTAAAAACAAGCCATTGCATGAAAAGGCACTATGTGATAACATTACAATGCTTGAGACATTTTCTATAATACATGAGTTAAAATGTTAACATTTCCCTTTAAAAGGCAAAGCTAACAATCAAGGTTTTTGCACAACTATGTAAGTTACTTGACAACATTTCGCCAGCATGTAATGCGTAAACAAAGTATGAGCTAGATCATTGTCTGATCAGTTGAACAACCAAATTCCTTGACGTCGCAGTTCGACAATTGCTCAGGAGCTTTGTGCATCCCATACAAAATTGAGTGGTTTATACTTTATGAAGATAGGTCATATAGGTCATCGGTAGCCAACACCAATGTTGGGGAATCACCCATGCCAAATATGGAGAGAGAAGAATGAACAACGTGTGTACCATAGGTGGTCTTACCTTCCAATATACAATTCCAACTATTATGTATATATCATGGATGTGTGGAGACCATCTATTTTTTTGGCAAATTGGCTACCTATCATCAAATCAAATATGGCTAAGACATTTACATCTCAACCTTTACTTCCATCACTGCTCATGATTATTGTTGATAAGTGCCTAGAAGTTAGTATTGAAAAACATTTATAACAAAAAAGGGACGATGTTTGAAGTTGTCTCTTATGAGAAAATTATCAATGATGTAATGACCAACCTAAACATTCAAAATCATGTATACAATACTAGTGCAAAACAAATATCAAATAATCTAATATTTATAACAATCTCAACTTTCACATATTCTATAGCTATTTCATACTAGGCTGTAGAACATTTGTTTTCCTACAGCTCGATTTAGCTTTCATAAAGCACATGCATGGTATCAAGTCATTGACACTTTATACATAAGGAACCATTTATCCCTCATTGATAATGTATTGTTTATTGCTTGTGTCAAGCTTCAACACACATGTATTTAGGTGCTTACTCACAAAACTTAGGCCTCAATATTTTAATATCGCTAAGTGACAGAAGGGGCATATTTCCTCCCTATCCCATTATCAAAAATACACACACAAAGCTATGCTTAGACGACATAACACTTTCTAGTATACTAAAAAACGTCGTAAACTTTCCCAGGTAGACAACATTCTAAAAGACGTGAACGTAATGTCACCTTAGAGTTCCTTTAAGATCGAACTGATAATTGAGAGGGAATGCAAAATGTGTCCTTAAACCAATTCGAAAATAGGAAATTTAGAAATTATGACATGAAGGCAAAAGATCATATCATGATTGATTCCAAAACTTGGGGTGTAAAAATAAGATAGAGAATAAAGTTGGCATTAGATTCATTATCAAATTATTGAAGATTTGTCATGTTCAAACTGACAGTATTTGGGTTATTGAAATAGAATTATAATTAGGACCATTTTCTTGCTTCCCTTAACTAAAGCACAAGAAAGTGTGAATAGGTTTAATGTACACATGATCAAGTAAATTATGTTTCAGATAAGAAAATCGATTATATCGAAAATACTTCAACTTAGAATTAAATAGCGCATGATTGGTAAGAACCTAAAATATGTTTCATAAAACACTTCTAAAACATAGAAAGATGTGTGAGTGGCTTCTTTAGGTGAATAATTTGAAAGATTGGTAACATTAGATAATGTAGGGCCAAAACTTGTGTGAAACTCTGACCAATTTCAAGAATTCAATTTATTGGAAGATGAACATAAAATGTTTTCCCAAATATCATTTTCTTGACACGTATACCATCATCTCATTCAAATTAGTTCAGTGACTTACAAGGCTATGTTGTTAGGTATCACCTAAAACTGTAAATTGCATGTCCAATGGTTTAGGCATATAAATGTGTTTCCTTGGAACATTTGCCTTTATATTAGATGCCCATAGCCTATCATTCATGTATTATGATGATTACTTTAGCATCCATAGGTTCGAAGTGGATTATCAATGTCCAAATAAGTATGCAATCGACAATACAAAGATCACATTTGAAATCTCGGCTAGTCACCTATGTATATGTGTCATAAAATAATGCCCTCTTTGACATATTACCCTCAAAGTGGGTTATCAATGTCCATATAAGTAGGCAATCGGCAATACAAAGATCACATATGAAATCTCAGCTAGTCATCTATGTATATGAGTGTCATAAAATTATGCCTTGTTTGACATATTACCCTCATCCAGATGATCATGATATTGATCAAGTTTTGGGCTAATGATAGAATATCATGTTGTTTTGCCCAAAGAAAAATCCCATCATGTTATATGGTTCATATGACCATGTCTAAGCATGGTTATAACACTCAATTGCTTTATGAAGATATTGTGTTTGGAAATTACCCCCCTTGCATGAAATTGTTAGTTGGTTCAAGAGTCAATTGTCTAGGTACATTTGGAGTTTGTACCATCGATGCTCACTTGCAATGGTTGTAATGGACCAATGCGGATGATCAATAGTTAGTTGCATTCTAGTGTTGGACTACAAGTGAAAGGGAGGGACAAGATGGTGAGTAGGTAGCATCAAGGTTTTAACAAAGGCATTCTAATAAAGGGTGCCTATCCAAAAAGGTGGATGAGTATGCAAATGCATTCAACCAACAACAAAGAGAAAGAAATTTGTGTCATTGAAACACACATACATCACGTGGCATTACCCTACACTATCGTACATTGTTGCCACTTATCCAAGTATGAAATGGATTTATGAAGCCGTGAATCAAGTATATTGATGCGGACAACATATTATTCAATGATAATGAAAATACACAAACCTTGTCTAGCAAAGGTAACTTTACAATATTTCACCTAAAAATGTAATTGGTTTTCCATCATGCACAATTCAATGTAGTTTAAGGCAAGCACTTTGGGAGAAGAAGAAGAAACTAATAAATGCATGCCCAAGATTTTGGATTTATGGAAATTTCTAAGATGCACAAGGGTTTGCCATGAAGCATTATTCTTGGTACATACCATCAAACTTAATTTGATATATTTTGTGTTTGATGTGAACTTATTAGAAAAGACATGGTTTCCAAGAAGCTAAACTCCAACAATAAAAGATACATTTAGTTCAATGGTGATTGGATCTACAAAGTCAGGCTATACATGCTCTCATTCTCATCGTTGTCACTAGGTATACGATGACGATCGTATGTATCATATGTATGACAAAACACAAAATTAGGCTCTCTTTCATCCTAATGCACGAATGTGAGAAGAGAAACAAAAAAATGGTTCTTCGAGAGCTTGTGGCACCTTCTTCTTATATAAGCCAAAAAATGTATATTAAATATATAATTGTATGCCATGTGTGTATACACACACATACACACGAGCGTGCATGTGTGGAAGAAAACATGATGTACATTGCATGCCTTGCTACTTGCATTGGTCAAACAATGTCAAAATAAAGCTCAATTGCAAAAGATACTACATGAAGCTACTATATAAGGGACCATAATCTCTCTTTGTCAAATCTCACTACAAATAATGCACACTAAATTATGAATTCTCTCTCTCGTTAACAATGTTATACTGAAGCTCATTAAATAAAACTAACATGTATTGCATCACTAGACAAAATGGTAGATTATGATAACTTGTTAGCACATTTGGGAGGGGCAGAGAGCGACATCGAAAGTGTGAGTAATACATTCATTTTTCTTAATCATAAAACAATAAGCTAAACATTTGTTATCTTTCTATAAGCTTGACATGTTTTAAAAAATCTTTAAACGGTATGTTTGGATGTCACCTAATGGAATCATCCATGTCCATTTCCATGCAAAGTCATCATACGTGTTACATTCCGATTAACTTATATTTTTTAACTATATAAAATGGAAAAGAAAAAACATTTAAAAAAAAGCTTTCTTGACCACAATCAAGAAAGGGAGCTTTGAAGACATGAAACGTTGCATGGCTCGTAGAAGAATTCATTCTTATTGAAGGTAAACCATTGTTTTCCTTTCACATGTAGATGGTGTAACCTTTCTTGGGATGCCTTGAAAAACTCGAAAGTCGTTCATCACGATGAAAAAACTTCCTTCCTTTGAGTAGTTTGCTCATAGGGAATGATTAAAATCATATGACCCGAGGGCTCTTCTTTTTTGGGAGCAATAAAAAGTGTGATGTTAGAAGAAAGTGCATAGCTCGAACGTTTTGAGGGTAAGGGTCCGAAGATCAAGGGAGGTGAACTTTTGAGTAAGCTAATTTTTCAATATAACGTTTAAAATGGATGATGGGGCTCATTTCCCATGAGCATTTTGTATTTCTATCTATCTATGCGCATAGTTACATGTGTATGAACATACTTGAAGCACAAAATACAATGGTAGAGTATATATATACAGTAAAGTGCATTTCTGAGGGCTTTTTTGATTACTAGCACAATTAAACATGTGTTGATGACATGCATACAAAGAGATTTACTAGGTGTTAGGTCCCATTACAAGGAAATTTCATAGAGAAAACCACGTGGTTGAAAGTGAAAAAAAGGACTACTGGTCTTGTCCTTTATTTGTTATACAAGGGGTGATGACAGAATAATGTTACACAAACTCTAGACCTCTACTATTGCTTGAGAATCTTACACAATTGTAAATAGGAAACACACCGCAAACAAATGGATTTAAAAAACAAACAAACATTTATTTATGTTTTCTGGACGACAACCAACAGTGGCACAATGATCGATGCTTCTTGTGCGCCACTAGGTTCCTCGTTCCATAGAACAAATTCCAATGAGACAGAAGGGGACGATTTCAACATGCAGGGGTCCAAGACTCTAGGAGACACTGAGATGGCTTGTGATATATATTCGATTATTTTATCGTCATCTCAGTGGACTTTGTATTCACTCATAATCATTGTAAGAGACAAAATCTTGTGTGTGCGCCCTTCCCTCCTTTCCATAATCTACCACAATGCGTTTTTCTCACACTCTTAGGCATAGAGTTAGTTCATATCAGAGGGCACACTCAAGCCCACCCCAACCTATTTCCTCTTCATGGTGTCACGACATATGTGCAATAATGTATTATCACACTTTATTTCTACGCTTCCATCGTCGATTAAATTATTCCCCCTCATAAGCATCTTCTGTTTGGTTTTTCTTGCATTGTTTTTTGTTGGTCACCGTTTTGGTCGGTCTTTTCTAAGAGCTCTAACGAGAGACACCAATAAAACTCATGTTATGCAGATGATTCAGGAATATGTGTCGGCTCGTCCAGAGAAACATAAAAAGACCAAAATGTTCCGTGTATTTCCATAGTTCTCAAGACACATGTTTGTTCTAATTAGTGGCCGATTTAAAGCCGGCATAGAGGTGGTTCAGTGACAACCATGTATTTATGTATGTGTTTTCATGTTGCAAAAAGTCAATGGTAAAGGTTTCGAAATCATGCACTTTGTAGATGTGTTGTTTCCTTTGTGTTTCTCCTACGAACTTCCGATAAATCCGAAGTGTGATTAGGTCACCTTCCGATAGATCCTAAGTGTTTTTAGGTCACCCGATCATGACACATTAGGGTTAGACCAAGCCCCTCCAAATAAACACACAACACACACACACACACACACACACACACACACACACACACACTCTCTCTCTCTCAAAATAACACACAAATTTCACCCAATGTTTATAACTTTAATTTACAAAAAGCAAAGAAGAATTTAAGTGTGGGGTTGGGGAGGTAAAAAAAGACAGTAAAAATCAACTATGAATGAAATGAAGATGGGAGGAGGAGGAGAAATGAAAAAAATAAAAAGAAAAAATATAAAAAAATGGGGGAAAAAAAATCAGAGTAAAAAGCAAAAAAAGCAGAGGAGGCAAGTTTAATTAATTTATTAAGGGCAGACATTCTTTTTGATTTTAAGTATCTCAAATTTTTTTTTTAATGCTTTTCCATTTTCTTATTTCTTTTAGGATTAGTGGATTATGGGAGGAGGTCGTTGACTTTTGGAGGGGCATTTAAAAAAACAAAAAAAAGTAAAATCAAAAAACAAAAAAAATTTGAATTAAATGAAAAAACAAAAAGGGGAAAAGAGAAGAAGAGGAAGTAGGAGGAGAAGAAGAGAATTAGATTAGAAAAAAGCAAAAGCTCCAGAAAAGCAAAAAAGCAAAAAAAGCAAAAAGCGATGGAAGGCCCAAAAAAGCAAAAAGAAAGAGAGAGGAAGAGAGAGAGAGAGAGAGAGAGCTCAAGAAAAGCAAGAAAAGCAAAAAAGCATGGAGGGGCCAAAAAAGCAAAAAGAAAGAGAGAGAAAAAGAAAAGGACAGAGAGAGAGAGAGAGAGAGAGAGAGAGCTTATTCCCTCTTCTTCTTCTTCTTCTTCTTCTTCTTCTTCTGATGATTCTGACCTGTGTGGCTATGGCGATGGCTATGTCTATGTCTATGTCTATGTCTATGGCGATGGCGATGGCGATGCCTCTGGCTCTGCTTCTGTCTATGGAGAAGAAAGCTTCTCTCTGAAAATTCTATTTCATATCTCCCTTCTCATCTCCATCTCCATCTCCATCTCCATCTCCATCTCCATCTCTATCTCCATCTTCATCTTCATCTTCATCTTCAGTCCCTCACTCCTCCTCTGTTCCTCCTCTGTTCCTCCATACTCTGTTCTTCTTCTTCCTCTGTTCCTCCATACTCTGTTCTTCCTCCTCCTCTGTTCCTCCATACTCTGCTCTTCCTCCTCCTCTGTTCCTTCTATACTCTGTTCTTCTTCCTCTGTTCCTTTCTACTCTGTTTTCTTTTTTCTTTTTTCTTTTCTTCTTCTTCTTCTTCTTCTTCTTCTTCTTCTTCCTCTGTCCCTTTATCCTCTGTTTCCCCCTCCTGTTCCTATTTTGAACACACACACACACACAGAGACACACATACACACACATACACGCATACACAGATTGAACCAGAGTGACAGAAAACCACGAAATACAAACGCAGATGCCTTGGTGGCAGAGAGGCCATTCCGATCAGCAAGAACAAGCTATGATGGCCGCTTATAATAGTGGCAGCAATAATAGTAACAGTCGCCATTCTCATCACATCCACAGCAACAAATCCAGTGACAGCCACGAACAAGGGGGGAAATCCCCTTCCTTTTCCTCCATAGCTAAAGCTCTCCTTGTTACCAGAAGAAGGCTCAGGCTCACCCCAGACAAGCGCCTCTTCTTCATCTGTAAGTTTTCTCTCAATTAAGCTCAAAGTTTAGCTCCAGCAATGGTTCATCAATTCTCTCATTCTTCTGATTCATGTATATATATATATGTACATATGTGTGCATGTTTGAGTATCGTATCTGATCATGGGATTAGGGTTCTTATGAATCAACAGTCACATATTGGGTTTCTTTCCCATTTAATCATGAGGTTATTAGGAGTGTTCTACAAACCAAATCTCACACATTGGGGTCTGTCACACTCGATCATGAGATTAGGGTTCCTGCAGACTTGTTTTTTTTATATATGGCTTCCAACCGTCGATCATAAAATTTGATTTTTTTTGGAAGCTAACCCTTGGCGCATTGAGATTCCAAGTATGTGATAAAAAACATAGGGTTCTATTTGGAAGTAAACCCTTTATATAATGAGACTCCTCCCATTCAATAATGAGATTGGGCTTTTTCTCTTTCAGGTTCAGTCGAAACCTGAATCTGAAATATTTTTTATGCTTATTATGTATGAAACTAATAGATTGGATGATTCATTTGGATTCTCAATCACATGGTTCTCCTCTATGTCTAGAACACTTCACAAACTAGTTGCCTCACTCAATCCTGTTAAAAAATAATAATTCCTCACATGTGTGGATTTGAACTTCAAATTTATTAAACATTACAGATAGAGAGAGAGATCCATGGAAGGTGAATTCACTCTTCTCATGACGTATGACATATTTTTGTATATAGATGGTCGAGATATTTTGTCTATACTCCTTACATGGCTTTTGTTTGATTTTGCTTTTGGTTCAACAGATGAACCAGGTAAACAAGTCTCTAGTGCCGTCAAGATTAAGAATACAAGTCGATCCCCTGTTGCTTTTAAGGTGTGCTTTTAAGTTCCATATTCATCTTCATTCGGAATCACATTTGTTTGTGAATATGGAAGAAATTCAATTATATAGCAATTGGATGAAGAAAACAAAATCTGCTTTTTGGTAAGATCATCCTCATTGATAAATATATAAAGTTGAAACTTATACATATTCTCCTTTGTGGTCTGTAGTTTCAAACAAATGCTCCCAAGAGTTGTTTCATGAGGCCACCTAGTGGTATCCTATTGCCTGGAGATACTGTTTTGGCGACAGGTAATTCTCATCTATTTGATCACATATTTTGGCTACTCGGGTTCCTTCAAATTTTGATGTTAAGTTCGTAACTGACACTAAAGATTCCTAGATAGATATTGGGTTCATTTATAAGTTCCATGGCACCTATAAATGGTATATACTTTGTTTTAAGAAGCAAAACGAAAATGGCCCATGTATGTATTAAGCTAAGATGGTTTATTTTTTCTCACTAGTCGTGAAATTCATCGAGCCTCCGGAGCTAAACCAGGAGAAGAAATGCAAAGACAAGTTCAAGATAGTGAGCTTGAAAGTGAAGCAGGGGATAGACTTTACGCCTGAATTGGTATTGCTGTGCTTCTTATTATCCTTCAACCTCAATCTCTCGGAATGGAGTCAAAATCAAAACAATGCAACACAAAAGAAACAAACAGATTTATCTGATTTTGCTCTCTCCTTTTACAGTTTGATGAGCAAAAGGAGTTTGTTGTTGTCGAAAGGGTTCTTCAAGTGGTGTTTTTGGATCCACAAAGTGAATCACCAGTGAGTATTGAGGTGCATATAAAGTCTTTTATACAGCAATGGAGTGTGTGATTCATTGACATGTGATGTTTTTCAACACACACACACATGTTGTTGCTCATATAGATTTGCATTTTGAAGCACAAGTATAATGCTGTTCATATATATGAACCAAGATACAGTGTTTTTCATACATGGAACCTCTATGAGGTTTTTCATGCAGAGACATAATGTGTATATGTTAGTTGAACCACAAAATATGATGTTTTTCACTCATATATATATTAGAATTTTGAGGCAGAAGAATAATATTGTTTCATATAGATGAGGTTTTTCATTAAAAAAGCTTATGTCTTTTTTGGGGTCTCTTTTATTTTTATTTTTAGGAAATTGAGAAATTAAAAAAGCGTTTGGCTGAAGCCGAAGCAGCTCAGCAAGCTCGGAAAAAGCCACCTGAGGAAAAGGTCCAAAGGATCCCCATCATCCCTGGAGGAGGCTTAGATGAATGGGTAACTATAAGATAACTGTGAATGCATATTTTCTCTCAAATTTCAATGTGATTCTTTGTAAGGGAAATTTACCAGTATACTCCAAATTCTCCAAAATACCCCCATAGTATTACCAAATTACCTCCAATTTCGACAGTATAGACACATACATACATGTGTGGAGATAGATAGTTATCTTTTTAATTTGTCCATGGGAGACGGATTGTGATCTATGGGATGGGGCCTAACCCATGGCAAGGATTAAACCTGTACGTTCCACAATGGGATCTTGTAAAGAAATGCATGTAGTGAGATTCAAACCTGGGTGCAACATGAGCTAGTGGAAACGTGACATTGCCATGATGATATAGCCTAATGATACAAAAAAAAGAAAGAAAAAATCAAAGCGTGTTTGTGAATTTCTGACAAGGGATATTATTGGGAAATTTTGAAATTATCTATGGTATTGTTGTGAGTTTTGCAAATTTGCAGCAAGGTATATATACTGTTGCGAGGATTTGTAAATATTTGGGGGTATTTGTTGAGAAATGGAGAAAAATAAGTAACGATTTATAAACTAGCCTCATGCATTTATTGCTTTTTACTTTCCATAGAAGGAGCAACAACGGGAAAAACGAATCGCAAAGAAGCAAATCGAAGGAATGGATTCAGCGTAGATTTTGTTAAATATTGATAAAGATGTTGTAATCTATATATATATATATATATATGTTATAGAAAGATACTCGGCATTTCGGTGAAGCATTCTAGAATGTAGAAAAAGGGCGAGGGCTCTCTAGTTGGTCTTTATGTGGATTGATGACAAGGTCAATAGCAGAAGTTCCCCTAGGTACAAGTCATATCATGTATTTTTATCGGTACTTCTTTGTACTTTTTCACAGATGTGTTTTTCGGCTCCTCTTTGCTTAGTGTCCACACTTTCTACAGCATTTTTAAGAGAGATTCTCTTCTATATATAGCCAGATCTGGCTTCACTTCTGTAGTTTTTGCTCTCCTAATGTTATTACAACTTTCGAATAAATAAAAAGAGTCAGTTTATAGATTGACTGTTTTCCCGTGTTTTAAGCTTTCCCTTCTGAACCACACATGTAGAGATGCATGCATACAGACATTCTTGCATGCATACATACATGCTTAACAACATAATCCCATCAATGATATATATGGACTGAAGTTGTGAATGAAAAAAACAGGGGAGATTATTGTATAATAACAATGTGTACATGCTTCCACTTGTAATCACAGTACAATTGTATGGTGTTTGCCTATGCTGTTTTTGCATCACAAAGAATGCAATGGATGGATGATCGGTCATTGAGAGGGAAGGGTACTTCCAAAGTTGGCTTTCGATCAGGTGATGCCTTATGTGATCCATGGGTCTCCAATTGGGAAATGGTATCCAAGTGTGCATATTTACATGTAATACCATCATATATATACACACATGAAAGTTATGAAAGTATCAGGATGAGAATCGAATGTAATTGTAATGGTGATCATGGTTAGAAATGATTTGGGATATTGGTGAATAACATACCAAATGTTTATAGATGTGTGGACTTGATTTCCCTTGTAGAGCGAGACATGAATCATCTTTGCATATATCACATTTAAAAGTTATAAGAAAGATGCACAAAGTTTGTGAGTTGCAAAAAAAATGATATATATATCTATGTATAAGCATGTGCGGAATCTTGGGTCCATAATTGCACGAAAGACTTTGTGTACATGCAACAATTGTGACGTGACAGACTTACGAATCATTTTATCTTATTTTTATTTTTTTGGGGGGGTTGAGGGGGAGGGGGGAAGGATTATCATAGTTAAATTTTGGTCACCAAAAATCCAGCTACAATTAATGAATCCCAACCAGACTGTACTAGATTGTGTGTTGAACATTGAACCTTGAACTTTGAGCTTTGAACTTCGAAGTAACTTATAGTTGTGAAGCTACAAGAAGAAAAAAACAAGAAAGCAATGGAAGGCATGGACACATACATGTGTATATGTATGTTGGGCTTTGTGTAAAGTCTCATTCCTTACCTTATCTTCCCTTGGGTAGAGTGACAAGAAAATGCAATGCCTTGGATTCCAACCAAGACATTAAATGAGCAATGTTCGAAACTTTAGTCATACATACATAGTCTTTTGTTTTGGATTGTTTTACCTATTCTAACAAGCTTATAAACGAAGTGCAAGTGCAAGTAAAGCTTTTGTTTGTGTGTAGTGAAGGTATGACAACGCCAACACACACTTGGTGCTAGTAGTACTCTTGGTTTTTTAGTTGAGGTTAAAATGATATCATACAAGGAAATATAATGAGAAAGGAAAAAGGAACGAGGAGGATGACATGATGAGACATGAGATGGCATTTTTTGTCCTGTGTGGTGTGTGTGAACACATCTCTCTCTCTCTCTCTCATGAATGAATGAGTGGAAAGATCCTACAAAGAAAAAAATTAGAATATTACATTGCAAACATTAATCCTGAATGTTGGGTTCTATATAAGGAAAGAAGGCCTATTGATCATATTCAACCTTACCTCATTACTAGAATATTGCATTGCAAACATCAATCTTGAATGTTGGGTTCTATATAAGGCAAGAAGGCCTTTTAATTATTTTCAATCTTACCTCATTATTAACATGAGTATTAGCTCTCGTAGAGACCTAAAAGGAAGGACTAGTGGAGGATGAGTATCACTTGCTTCTTCCATGCTCTGCATACAGTGCAATTCGTGAAAGCTATGATGATATATTAAGAAGGGGCGACGATTTGAGTGACACACTAAAGAGAACACCTAGAAGGTTGTGTATGCCGTATTCACACATTTGAGACTTGGTGCATCAAAGTATGAGTATCCCTTCTTAGGAAGGAGAAATAAATCAAGATAACTTTTGCACTTAGTTCCTATGGGTCAATATTGACTTCACTATGGAGTCATGGACACTAAAAAAATATATTTATGTATCGAACTATCTATATGCATACATGTATGTATGTACATACTTACGGATATATGTATTTATACACATAATTCACTATGGCTCAATATTGACCTCACTATGGACACTAAAAATATTTATTTATCTATCTATCGAACTATCTATATATATGTATGTATTTATATACATAATTGACTAAAATTGGATTTTGAACTCACACACTTCATTTTATTTTTGTACAAATTGGTTTTACCCCAAGCAAACAGAATGTTTCTTAGGACACCTTCCCTAGGGACACACCAACATTGAAAACAAACGTCATTTGCACATTCCGTTATAGGCGCCTAACATACTTCACAAGGAGACCTAATCCCCATGATATTATGTAAGGACTTTACTTCCTTCGGGTGTTGTCAATTATGTCTTGTGGAATCTCAATAAGAACCAACAAAAATAGGTGAACTAGGGCATGTCATGTAGAGACAAAAGACTTCTTTTGTAAGTGCTTCCTTTGGGAAGGAAACACTATATGTTTCTTTTTCTGTTCACCAAATATATTGTCACAATTATCTTATCAAATGTCGATAAGACACAAAAGTAAGGCTTTTCTTGCCAAGGTGAACACTTTCAAGGTAACTAATGATGTTTTACTTAGATTTCCAATTATCTCCTCGAAATTTGCAATAAAAAAGGGAATTGAGCATCTAGGCATGAACTTTTGAAGCACAAAATGTGCACTAGGGAGAAAATTTTACAAATGCGTCTTCTTAAGCCCTTGTCTTTAGAGTGAGAAGGAGATGTGGGTAAAACAAGTGTTTTTAGTTCACCATAAGTTAGTATTGTGATAATCTCATTGGATAGTCATACATGGGAAATAAGAAAACATACTCCACATCTGAGCATGAAGAACTTCTCTTTAGAAGCGAACGTGGGAAAATGTATTATGTTTTAGTTCACCATAAAAGATACAACTACAAAGACACCCGGAGTTGTGATGAGTTGTAGTTATCTCACCAAAATCTAATAAATGGGTGAGGTGAACATCTAGGCATGAACTTTGAAGACCATAATGTGCTCATGAGAGAAAACCAGTTTTTTATGTTCACCCAAACCAACGTTCAATGTCGTAACTAGTGCTTTTGTGGCACAAAGGTCATATAATGTTGACTTGAGAGAGATATTAGGGAAAACATTTGTATCAACTTATAAAACACTTTACTTACATTGAAGCATATCAATTTCAATAAAAGAAAAGTTAGTTGACGCACAATAGATACCGTAGAGAGAGATGAATGCATCTTGCAAGGGTGAAGCTGCAATTATTCGTAATTCCAATAAAGTCAACATATAAACTTGAAGTCCATATTGTGGTCCACATAAACAAAAAAACATATTCTTTAAAGTTGTCTTCCTTAGAAAGTAAATTACAAAAAAATGATTTGTATAGTTAACCAAAACATGGGGCGTAGTATGGGGCATCAATTCTTGACAAGTGGGAAGCAATAAATAGATCAATATAAACCTTTCTTGATGGGCAATAGAATGCAAATGTTTAAATCACTACACCCACTCAATTGTCTTATTAGTAGGTAGGAATTTACATACTTTTTAGCTCATTGTCACATGACCTTGTCTAATTATTAGGACCTTTAGCCTAGATATTGCTATGAGGAGCACTAGAGCATGTCACCCAAGCCTATCTCACACAAAGTATGTAACATAACAGACTAAGTTGGATAAATAGTTCATATTATGCATTTATTGTGCACCATTTATATTTTTGTGAATAATTCAAGCATAAATTGAGAAGGAACTTTTAAACATATAAATTTTATCAACACTTCACATCGTAACAAATGTTTTAGCTTTTTAAGTAATTCATAGCAAAATAAAGTAGATTCCGTTAATTTCCACCTAATATCCCATTAGTCAACATATCACCTTGGTGAATGTGCAACTATAGATGATTCAATTGGGTTATTAGGATTGAACATAACTTTACAATATGAAAATATCTGTTCTTTACTTCACATTAATATTTGGTGTTGTCATCAAAACATTGTGATGAATGATGAATATGATACCATATCTTGTTAGGGTTTCGGTCCCTCCGGATGGGATATGAGTACCCGGCAAGGAAGACCCGGTGAGAACCTCTCACCGGATGAAGGGACATATATGTAAATATGTCTCTGTTAACCCATTGTGGCTACATTTGTAAATAGCCCGAAAGTCATACTAGTATCAATATGACCTAGGGCAAACAGAGTGTCGTGGTCATTATTTTGTATAGAGTTATTGGTGTAACTGTTGTACAGAGCATAGCAGAAGAGGAGAGAGAGAGAGAGAGAGAGAGAGAGAGAGAGAGAGAGAGAGAGAGAGAGAGAGAGAGACCGAGTGAGTCTTTATTGTAACCGCCACCAGGCAAAGATCGTGAGCACGAGGTCGCTGCCTCTGTGTTTACTTGTTGTATTCCTCTCTGATATAGTGATAGTTGGAGTCTGTGGGCTCCCATGGTTTTTCCCTCTCAGGGTTTTTCCACGTTAACATCATATGCATTCTCTTCTGTTTGTGTACTTACTTCCATTTCTCATCTTTCTGTGTTTGATTACCATTAAGTGATCTAAGTTTCGGTTGTGGCCGAAGATTATTCCGCATAATTCCTGTCATATCTCACATAGTTGTAATTTTGATTCCTTAATAATAACCTTACGAAAGGTTAATTGGAGCTAACAATCTCAAGAATCATGATTGATTGGGATTTTAACCTTTACAATTAGTTCCATGACAAGCTATGGGTGGAACTTAACCTCGACATAGTATGCCTACCAAAGGGTAGCCATAACCCTATGGCCCCATCCTCCATCTCCTTATGTCAAGGAGGAGTTCATGTGGCATCTACATGGATACTCATGATTGATTTTGTCGACGTTGCAATTACCAAAATATTCTCTTTGTCTCTCTCTTTCTCATCTATCCAAAAATATTCTCATGTGTTATTGATCATGTTTCGATATCCTAACAATATGCCAAGATGCACTCACAACAAAGTGGAGGAAGGAGGCCAAGAATAAGAAATTGCATACTATTTATATTCACATAAAACATAACATATTGTCGGACACCAAAATGGAATTGGTTGGACGCATCCAACTATATCTTCTCATTGTGAATCATAAGGCAAGTAGTTCTTTTGAGGTTCGATTAAATTTGCAATAGAAATAAGTATTGTGTGTGTGTGTGTGTGTGTGTGTGTGTGCATGAGAGAGAGAGAGAGAGAGAGAGAGAGAGAGAGAGAGAGAGAGAGAGAGAATGCATGAGATTAACAAAGTCAAAGTATATTACCAAACCCAAGGATAACTATACAATTTTGATAAACCTATTAATTATATAACTTTGGGGGAAGGTTTACACACTATTTACAAGTAAACATATGTATACATAGTCGTTTGAAAAAATATTACGATAATGGGAGAGTGAGTAAGGGCGTCATTAAGTATCCAAGAATCTATGCATCTATATTAAAAATGGTGAGGTAAGCCCTCTTTATATACAAGTGTCGATCATGAGCATGGTTGTCATATGGCACCTTGCCTTGGTGAGTAATTATTCCATACAGATAAACTCAAAATATTATATATCGAGACTATTCTAGTGGTATGTATAAGGATATAACTTAGAAGTATGAGGTTCAAACATTAATATATACTTTTTCGATCAATATTTTGAATGTGTGCCTGGTCCTCAAAACTCCGATCTTCACAAGAGAGAAACTTGTGGGTTGCACAAGAGAATGAGTGTCCCCTAGTGGAGAGCCTACATGATTGAGTAACTTTGTGAGTTCCATGGAGGGAATATTGAGGGGTTACTAATAAATTTGGTTTTCTTTAGTAGTGGTTCAAAACGTAGATCATTTTGGCCTACATGATTGAGTAACTTTGTGAGTTCCATGAGAGGATGAGCATCCTCTAGCAGAGGGCCTTTACGAGGAGCTTCTTTCACATTAAGTCACTGTGATGGAAGTAATTAGGGGTGAATAGATAAATCATTTGAGTGGTGACTCAATTTGTAACTCACTTCAAGCTTCAAGAGTGAGAAACTTTTGTGGATTCCGCACCTTCTAGTGGAGCACTTTTATGAGGAGCTTCCCTCATGTCAAGCATGAGGGAGAAATTTCATGGGTAACACAGTGGCTTGATACAAATGAAGCCAATAATTTGTGGTTTGCCTAATTTTGGCTTTTGTCAAAAGGTTAGCTGATTGACATTGCACATTGACCACTAGTTTGTAAACCACAAAGATCACCCCCATGGTCCCTGACTTCACCAACTCTTCATTTAAGGGCTTGAGCTTGACATCTCAACAAATGGCAAACATAGTGTTCCTTGGAATCCACTTGTGGATGGCACAATTGGCATATCTATTCCTCCATGGATTCACATGCATATCTATGCCAAAATTGTAGGTGTAAATAAAGGAATGAAGCCAATGATATAATGTTGTTCTCTGACCGCAACAATAGGAGATTACATAATGTCTTTGATACCTCAAATAGAGAGGATGAAAGCTATGACGACATGGATGTTACACTCAATTTTTGGAACCCAGAAAGGGAAACAATCCAATTAATAACTAAGGTTTTATAACTAAAGAGAACTACACAAACCAAAGGCACGTGCTCACTACCTAATTAACATTCGCTTGCACAATGAGAACAATGCTCAATACTTAGACTGAATGCAACAAGGTCACATTACACCACATTAAGTTTTTGACTAATATATTTAAAGCAAGTTAAAAAGAAAATAGAGTATAGCTAGCACCAATATCAAATATGCACCTTTGTAGACTTTATATAAGTGAGGACAAACTACTTCAATGGGCTACCATCCATAAGCAACTACTTTTCCTAATTTACTGTAGATTTTAAAACAACCGTTGAATAAGTGTTACACAGTAATGGATCCAATAATCTGTGTAAAAAGAGGGCCTCATGATGGGTCATCTTCCTACAAAGAGTCAATTTGGGGTTTGTGCATGTACTTTCACTATCCATTTTAATGATATAAATTTGGACCATTACTCCGCTTATGTTCAAGTATGGGCAATCCAAACTAAACTCGAATAGTGTTGTGCATTTATATTTATCCCATGTGATTGGGACCATTCTTGCGTTTAACCACACCAACACTCTAATTATCTCCATGTTCGACAAGTTGTTTTATTAATAATAGAAGTGTTAAACATCAAGTAACTTTACTTTGCAAGCTCCCAAAGAAAGAGATGGGTAGACAGATTCAATTATCATCTTCGGGTGTGGAAATTGATCCATAAGACAAAACAATATAGCATTTTCACATAATGCACATTCAAGGACTTTACTAATGCATGTCGCAATTGTGAAGAGAAACTCGTGCAAGGATTAGGGTTTGATCAAAGATTCATTGAAAGGCAATAGTCAGAATTTGATATGAGGCAGAGCATTGTATCTATAAAGCATAATGAAATATGATCTCAAAAGAAAGGCAAAAAAGAATTGTATCAAAGTCAAAAAATCTCATCATCATCAGTTTGAACTAAATTCTATGAAAGCAATGGTTTCAATGGCAAACACCAAGATTTGCTCTAACATGGGAATTCAGATCATAATCCTTTAAATAAAAATATTAAGTTTTCCTTCAGAGAATAGTTCTTTGGATAAAAATATTAAAGTTTTCCTATAAAGTTTCTCTTCAAAGAGCAACTCTTTGAATAAAAAACACACAGTTTTCCTATGAATTCCTCCTCCACAATCATCGGATGTTTGGAAATTGCCAAAAAATAAATAAACAGAAGCAAATGTTTGCTCAAATTTCACTCAAACTCGTGACAAATATGTTGTTTTTTTGAATTTATTTGTGCTCGAATGAATCACAACACAAAAAACATTGTGACAGATATAGATAGGAAACAAAAGAAAGACACAAACTGATGGTTGTTGGGGGGGGGGGGGGGGGGGAAGGATGCTCAAAGCATGAGCATAATAATGGAAAGCAGAACCACCATGGAAGCTAATGCCACCATGGAATTTGAGCACGAAGAAGATGGTGCAAAGCTCGGAGATGCAGGAGATGAGGGTGTGCCTGTGCTGGGGGGGGGACTCGATACTGGTGAACTGTCACCACCAGAAGATATCGCAGGGGCCGACCCTGGTGCAGGGGCTGACCCTGGTGCACCAACATCGAAGCCAAGAACTAACAAAAACCATAAAACAACACGGAAATGATGAGAAACAATAGAATAATGTGTGTGAGGTTCATATATATACATACATACACACACACACACACACACACACACACACACATATATATATATATGTATTAAGGTTTTTGGATTTTGGTTTTACCTGAGCATGAACTGGCGGGTGGGGCAGTTAGGCCGCAAGCAGTGGGAAGGGCAGTAGCGGCAGTGAGGTTGATCGGGATGCCGAATGAATTGATCAACGATGTGTTGAAGAGCTGGCAGAGGCAGATTGGTTCATTGTTAATGACACTGGAGAGGTTGGTGCAGCACGCGGGCTCCGGTGGGGCGCTACCGTTGCCCGTCACATACGAGAAACAATCTGTGAGGGATGTGAGAGATGCGAAACAATCCGAAGAAGAGGATGATGGACCTTCGCTCAATGGTGATTGCCCTGGGGCTATTACAAGGAGAAAAAGAAGAAAGTCACAAGGTGTTATTCGAAGATGAACAACCAAAAGTAGATTCGAAAATCAGAAATAAATGCATGAGATCGAGAAAAAAATGTGTGGTGGTCCGGACTTTCATACCAAAAAACAGGAGGTGGTATGGTATGGTGTTGGAAAGAACAAAATCTGGGATATGGAGTTGGGAAGATAATGTGTAGTGGTCCAGATTCTCGTACAAAAACAGGATGTGGTATGTATGGTGTTGGAAAGAAAAAAAATCTGGGATATGGCGTAGGGAAGATTTAATTGAATCCTAGTCTTTGATTTGTAGTTCAGGATTAACGAAGTCAAGAACCCATACTAAAAGTAGCATTTTTTCAGCCCAAAAGAAACAGCCTTTCTATGGCAATGTCCGAATTTGGTAGAAATGGCCTTTTGAGGACATAACCCATGCTACATACAACTGGCCTTTATGCCAGAACCAATCCTAGATATTGAGAGGGAGGGCTCACTACATCTACTATGGAGAAAGAGAAGTGAGAAGAAATGAATAGATACCGCTCTCATACTCAAGATGTCGGATGTGGTCTACGCGACAAGAAGCAAAAAAACATTTCCTCCAAATATCTGGAGGTTGAATATGACACTACCAAAAGCAAGCAAAACACTTCCTCCAAATGAGTACTCAGAGATCGAAGTTTTGAACTATGCGACTGAAAGTTAAAAACAGATTCTTCTAGTATGTATGGTGTGTGAGTTATGAGACAGAGAAATTGCACAGGTTTCTAGTACAGGAGTGCATAGAGTGAGATTTGTACATGGTTTCATGAGTTAGTAAAAAGAAAAAAGTGGCTTACCCTCACTCACTGGAGAGGAAACTGGCACACCAATAGCTGCAAGAAATTCAAGTCAGCATGCCATTAGATGAAAAGACAGAGTGGCACAAAAGGATCAAAACTTAGTGTGTATATAAAATGTATATATAGAAAGAGAGAGAGAGAGAGAGGATGTACCTGCACATTCACTTACTGGTGGAGCAGACAGCTTGCAAGCAGTGGGGAGGCCAGTGGCAGTAGTGTAGTTGATTTCAATGCCAAGGGAGCTAATGAAGGTATTGTTGAAGAGTTGGCAAAGGCATAGAGGTTCTCCGTCGAGCACACCAGAGAGCTCCGAACAACAGGTCGCAGTCGGCGCAACACTTCCATTCCCGGTCACATATTCAACACAATCCAACAATGAGAGAACAGATGCACTGCAATCGACTGAGGGGGACGGCGCTTGGATTGGAGATGGAGCTAGTGATGCAGGAGCAGATGTTGTTGGAGATGATGTTGGAGATGTTGTTGGAGATGTTGTTGGAGATGATACTGGTGTAAAAACAAGAAAAAGCACATTGCTTGAAGACGAGTTTTTGGCAAAAATGTAGTTAGGGTTTAGGGCACTTGTTCTTTCTTAAATTGGAAAGCCATAAAATTACATGGTAAAAGACAGTGCAGGAATATATGTATGTATGTATGTATGGTTTGTTGTGTGTATACATGTAAGTATGTATAAATGAATGTATGCAGAAAATTACATTTGGTGAGCCATAAAATTACATGGCAAAAGGCAGGGGAGGAGGAAAGTATGTACAGTATGTATGTATAAATGAATGTAAGTATGTGAGTATGTAAGAATGAATGTATGCATAAAATTACATACACTGGTGAGCCATAAAATTACATTGCAAAAGACAGGAGAGGAGGAATGTCTGTATATATGTATGTAATGTATGTATAAATGAATGTATGAATGCATGCATGTAATGTATGTCTGTACCTGGGGATATTGCAGTCGGGGCACTTGCAGAGCTTCCAGGAACATGAATACCAACAGCTGATTGAAGAAGAAAGAAAGTGTGTTAACACTCAATTCATTGTGTTGCACATAAAGAAGGATTTTGAAATTACTTCCTGGGTGTGAAAGACCCAACATCTTCCAAATGTTTTCCCATGTGTAAGAGCTCAGCTATGGAGGTAAAAGCCCTAAGATTTCTAGAGTTAATGCTAATGTGGGTATTGCAGGCAGACTACCCCATTGACAGAGACCCAAGTGGATGTGCCTAAACTAAGTTCTTAATGGTGAGCTAGTAGTAGCTTCTCAATCTTAGAGCTACACCCAAACACTCCTTAATCTTAGAGGAGTAGTAGTAGTAGTAGTAGTGACAAAGCTTAGAGCTATACCCAAACACTCCTTAAATGTGAGGTAGAGGCAAAGCTTAGAGCTATATCCAAACACACCTTAAATGTGAGGGAGGAGTAGTAGTAGTAGAGGCAAAGCTTAGAGGTAAACCCTAAACTCCTTAAATGTGAGGGAGTAGTAGTAGTAGTAGAGACAGAGCTTAGAGCTAAACCCTAAACTCCTTAAATGTGAGTTAGTAGTAGTAATAGTAGTAGTAGTAGAGACAAAGCTTAGAGCTAAACCCTAAACTCCATAAATGTGAGGTAATAGTAGTAGAGACAAAGCTTAGAGCTTAAAACCTAAACTCCTTAAATGTGAGGGAGGGAGGTAGTAGAGTAGAGGACAAAGCTTAAGAGCTTAAAACCTAAACTTTCTTGAAAGTGGTCAGCCAACCAGAGACACAAAACAGGTCCAATGGGGTGATCACAACAAGCAATGCATGTGAAGATAGTGAATTGAGATTGTGTGGGGGGGGGGGGGGGTTTTAAAATAAATTGAAAGTCAATTTTACCTTCACATTGGCTAACAGGGGGAGTGGTGAGGTTGCAAGAATTGGGGAGGCTGGTAGCTGCGGTGAAGTTGATTTGGAGCCCGAACTCATTTACGAGTGTCGTGTTGTAGAGCTGGCAGAGGCAGATTGGCTCACCATTGATGACCCCCGAGAGATCTTGGCAGCACTTAGGGGTCGGGCCGACACTCCCGTTCCCGGTCACATACTCGATGCAATCGGATAGAGTGAGCAAAGATGTCACGCAGTCGGTGGTGGTGGCCGGCGGAGGAGCCGAAGGGCTGGGTGTTTGTGCATTTGATCCCAGGCTGCATAGGAAGCACATGATCATGGCCATGCATGGCAGGAATGCCATGGTGTTCTTCATCTTCATCTGCCTCATGGATTTCATCTTGGTCACTCTTAATCTCTGCCTCTGTCTAATGTCCAATTTCCAATGTCCAATGTCTAATGTCCAATTTCTAATGTCTAATGTCTCTATCTTTGTTTTCCTTAGGGATTCTGTCTCTTGCTTGATTGATGTCTTAAGCAACTCCCTTTGCTTTCTTTCCTCTGTTTTGGACCCCCCCCCCCCTGTTTCCTCTGTTTCTCCACCTGCTTCCACCTTGTTTCTAGATTAATGGTGGCTTGGTAGGAGGAGCAGTTTTTAAAAAAGAAGAAGAGGAAAACCGAAAAAAAGGGTGCAATAATATAAAAGGCAGCTCTCCTTCCCCCTTGGCTCTGTTCTGTACTTCTTTTCCTTAACTTCTTCTAGAGTTGGTGGGGTTTTTACTTTCTGCAGGTATAAATGTATGGGGTGATGGCTTTTCTTCCCTTCTTTTCCTTTCCTTCTTCCTTTCTACATGCAGTCATATATATATATATATATACATATATATGTATTATGTATACACACAGAAAAGATCAAATGAGACAAGAAGCTTCCATGGCTACTATACTATGTATGTATGTATGTATAATATATGTATATGTATGTATACACACAGAAAAGATCAAATGAGACAAGAAGCTTCCATGGCTACTATACTATGTATGTTTGTATGTATGTATACACACAGAAAAGATCAAATGAGACAAGAAGCTTCCATGGCTACTACACTATGTATGTATGTATGTATGTATGTATCTGATCTATATCATCTTCATTTTAACTACCAACCAGCAGCTGTCTGTCTGTCTGTCTCTACCAGTCTCCTTTCTCCATTAACTGCGCCTCTATCTACTCTTCCTACTACATATGTACATACATACATACATACATACATACATACTGCTCTCTCCTCCTGCTAACCATTACCCACCTTATTCTCTGCCTCTTTTTACTCTCTCTCTCTCTCTCTCTCCAAAGTTTAAACTTTAAACACAAATCAAAGAATTGATTCACAACACACACACACACACACACCCACCCACCTACTTTCTCTCTCTAAACACAAAACAATGATTGATTCACACACACACACACATTCTCTCTTTCCCTCTCTAAAACACAAAACAATGAATTGATTCACACACACATTCTCTCTCTCTCTCTCTCTCTCTCTCTCTAAACACAAAACAATGAATTGATTCACACACACACACACACTCTCTCTCTCTCTCTCTGTCTCTCTAAACACAAAACAATGAATTGATTCACACACACACTCTCTCTCTCTCTCTCTCTCTAAACACAAAACAATGAATTGATTCAAATTTCACACACATACACACTCTCTCTCTTTCTCTTTCTCTCTCTAAACACAAAGCAATGAATTGATTCTCTTTTTCTCTCTCTAAACACAAAGCAATGATTTGATTCTCTTTTTCTCTCTCTCTCTACCTCCCCTGTTCTCTCCCTCTATCTCTCTCTAGAGGCGGTCTCTCTCTCTCTCTCTACCTCCCCTGTTCTCTCCCTCTATCTCTCTCTAGAGGGGGTCTCTCTCTCTTTCTCCACCTCCCCTGTTCTCTCCCTCTATCTCTCTCTAGAGGGGCGGTGTCTCTCTCTCTCTCTCTCTCTACACCATTGCCCTAGTGACTGGCTTTTCCTCTCACCATGGTGGAGACGCCAAACCCTAAACCCTAAACCCTAAACCCTAAACCCTAAACCTGAACCGAACCGCGTTTAGTTCGACTCCGCACTCCCACCATTGTACGAGAGAGGAAGGTGCGTATATCGATGGGCTTCGGTTTCTCGATCGGGAAAGTCTTTTGCGTTCCAAAACTACGACTACACCACGGCACGCTAGGCATAGTCCGAGAAGAAACATTTAGTTTTCTCCTTCTACCTTTCGTTTTAGCTCCTTTGTCCCGCCTTATTTTGTGTACCCTAAGGGAACATGTCATCATCTTGTCGAGCAACCTTCATGTCTCCCCATTCGAAAATCCTCGATTCACACATGGCGGCAAACCGCAATCCAACCATTTCTTTTCAAGGGAGTACCCTCACTACATTACATTAACCTTCCGGCAAGTGTGTGTGTGTGTGTGTGTGTGTTTTCTTGTGATAGCTTGCTTGTCCACATGAAGACAATACATCTCCAATTCATATTGGCTACAGTTGTCATTTTGGTTTATAGTCAATCCTATAATAAATGTGGTCTTACACTCAATGCGCATTAATGACCCACACTATCGCTAGTGGGTGAGCGCACTATTTATTGTTGATATGTATATTTTACACATAGTGGAACAGTAACTTATCGGGTGAAAAGTAGTGTAGTTCATCATCAATAAGGTGAATATCAACTTTACTATATCCAATTTTCGTGTTTGTACCAAGAGTTCCTGCACACACATGTGATGGCTTGTTTAGAATAATAAAATTGTTTGGCGAAACAATACTAGAGTAAGCCTCAAAGATTTTCCCGTCCTCGCCTATATGAAACAAAATAATTGTATGACGATTATCTCTCCACGTAGTAAGTTCAAAGATTTCCACTCACCTAATTGACTTGTATGAGGATTATTTGTCTACAAACTCATCAGAGACTCCTCGAGCAAAAAAGCACAAT
This sequence comes from Azolla caroliniana, assembly GCF_043228905.1. NCBI lineage: Eukaryota > Viridiplantae > Streptophyta > Polypodiopsida > Salviniales > Salviniaceae > Azolla > Azolla caroliniana. The sequence goes on along the minus strand of NW_028230456.1, from coordinate 6,170,831 downwards.
GTAGATGATGCATCTTGAGGGGCTTTGGGATGGCCTAACATGACCATATTGAAGTTCTTGCTTTTTATCTCTATTTAGTGTTTTTCATTTCTTGAACAGAAAGCTATATAAGGTGTATAGTTTGTTCACATATGTCACATTGGCCTCTTTAGAGGCATTAATTTTCTTCTCCTTCTCCTTCTTATCCTGTTGGTATACACCATAAGGACAAAGTTGTAAACTCGAGAAAAGCAAAGTTCCATCCTCACCAAAGCCTCCACCCCAACCCATAGATCGTACAAGTCTCTCATTGTCATTATTAATCTCTCTTTTGTACATTCCTCCATGCAAGGTGACATGCATGCACTCATATATAACTAATAAGCGGACTAAATTGGATAAAGTCGTAAAAGAGGGTATTAGAAACCCCAACCCATAGATCATACGAGTCTCTCATTGTCATTAGTAATCTCTCTTTTGTACATTCCTCCATGCAATGTGACATGCATGCACTCATACATAACCAATAAGCAAATTGGATTGGATAAAGTTGTAAAAGAGGGTATTAGAAACCCAACCCAAGATGTCTAAATGAGGTAATTCCATAGGTTATCACACTCATCCTTCTAGAAACATGGGAGCATTTGGAGGCTGCTCATAGATTGAGGCTTGTGTGACCCACAATGCATAATAAGCATCCTATAAATATCACATAAAAAAGAATTACAATGCATAATCACCATGTTACAAAAGAGACATCACACCTTTGGATTGACCTATTAGAGATGTTTGTCTAGAATTTGTTGAATAGGTTAATCACAATAAAGCGTTACTTACTCATTGTAGACATGAATGCAAGGATTAAACAAGCATATACAAAACTCATGCATTTCCCATTGTAGCCATATGTCTTACATGCTCACACAAAAGTAAATCCCAAATGGAAATTATAATCATGATGTTGGGAGTTCAAATGCACAAGGATGCACTTCATATCTCTATTGAAACAAAAGCTTTTCCTACCTCATACAAGTGTGCAAACAAGCAAGATCAGTAGTGGCAGCAACGATATACTAGAAAAACATGATGCCTTAGATGTGCAATAAAATCTCAAATTAGAGATAAATTTCCAAATTTGAATCATACACTTATGCATGTAAGGATGGAGTTGCTAAAGATGTTTGGAAGCCACACCATTGCATGCATCATGTTCCCCATTTTTAATGAAACGACAAAACAGAAGTACTAATCTAGACACATTTTTGGAAATCCTTGTGTTATCCCATCCCAAATGACATAGAGAATGCATAATGGTTCTTCAAAAATGTATTGTACAAAGCTATATAAGTACTAATCGAGACACATATTTGGAAATCCTTGTGTGGGCCCATCCCAAATGACACAAAGAATGCATAATGGTTCCTTAACAAATGCATTGTGCAAAGCTATAGAATGTATATGGGAATTAACATAAAGAGATGAGTTGTAAAGGAGCCATCTTATAATGCATGGTTTGGCAATAAATGCAAGGAATGCAAAAATATAACCTTTTATGCATGGCCACAATAGTCAAGGACTATGATGGCCTTAAAAGGAATAAATGAAATCAATATGCGCATTACAAGGAGACACAATATACATTACATATAAAAAAACATCCAAAGGGGGAATGAAGATTTATCAAGGGACATCATATGGAAGGAGGAACTTTTATCCTAGGTTGAAATCTTGACATATGTGGAGCAATTATGCATAAAGGGAAAAAAACGCATGACCAATTTGTTAATATGCATGCATGGAAACATTTGAGTACAAGTACAAGGAGGTAATGAAAGGTATGAAAATGCTTCTAGCGTACACTCTATTGTGTGACTAAAATTCTAGCCAATATTGTTGAATATCAACCTAGGGAATGGGTTGTGGTTATAGCATTGTCCAAACAAAAGCAATAGTTCTTATCATACATATCATATTCAACGAACATAATGAAGGAAACTTGGCTATTTATTGGTTGGCCATTGAGGGACATGAAATTCCCAATAAGAAAACATCTATTTACACATAGATTTATCCGTCTCAGATAGGTATGAACACGAACATAAATACATAATTTAAAGTTGTCAAATTTGATTAGAAATCAACCACCTCAGTCATGAAAATGGAAATGCACTAGAGATAAATGATTCCTTTACACGCAATGTGATAGGTATAACCTTAGGGACCAATTATCAAAGCTAATTGAATCCATGATGGGTTAGGGAGCTTTAAGAGTTGGCTATATAAAGAGGACTGAGATGTTGACACTCTTATTAGTGAGACAAGGATATTTTCTTTCGGATCCATTTATCTCAACCTCGAATGTGCGAGGAACATTTGATTAAATTTAACTTGAGTATGATGTGCATATTGTAGGCATTGATTCTAAAGGCTAATTTCAATGGTTTAAGGTAACACAAACGAGGAATGATTTATCCTAGAACTTGAGACAAACCCATGAGGACTTATCACACATGAGAATACGTGGTAGTCGAGGAGCCCATGGAGTTGGGCTATCGATTCTGCACGTCATCGAGGACCTTTAACAGAAACTGAAAAGTAGAGACGTCAAGCGAACTGACTATGTTTATATTGTGGTGGTTCATGACATATGGTGATAAATTGTTCTCATTGACCTAGGCGTCAAGTTAATCAAGTAAGTGCTAGTACTAAATTTGATCTCGATTCTCCAAATGCATCTAGCAATCCTAGTAGCCCTACACCTTCAAATTGTTTTGAGTGCTTAGCCAACTAGATGCGGTGTTAAACACGTAAATCCAACCAAAATAGGAGCCATTTGGTTGGATAACTGAGAATTTGTAGAGTCAGTCCATAGCATTGGTTCCATTTCATCGAACCAAGTTAATAGGGTTTTTTCGGCCCAAGTTGAGCTTAGTACCTCTAGATGTCATCATGTCTCTGCATATGCTCTCTTAGATTCAAGAGCCAACTCTTGTTTCATGGACTGTATTTTTGCCTTGACCCATAATATCTTATTAAAACCATTGCATTGTCCAATATCAGTCACAGTCATAGATGGTCGACCTATTGCCTCTAGAGACATAACTGAAGAGTTTGACTTAGTACATGTAGTTCGAGTCAGTGATTTAGATTGTGTCATATCATTCGATATCATCTATAGTCTTGAGCATCCGATTGTCCTCGGTCTACGTTGGTTTGAGCTTCACAACCCCCAAATTGACTGGACGAAACGAGTTATCCTAGAATCCATGAAAAACCACTAAGAGTGCCATCAGATCTCAACAATATCTCTAAAAACCTTATGCAAAGAGGGACAAAAAGAAGAAATGTTTATATTTGCGATAATAACAATGCCAACACTAGCTGAACAAAAGTCGAGTACCTTACATCCAACCAAGTATCAAGAATTCTAAGATGTCTTCAATAAGAACAAAGTTGTTAGTCTCCCAGAACATTGACCTTATGATTGTCCTGTTGATCTTCAACCAAGAAAAAATCCTCCATGTGAACCAATTTATAGTTTATGGCCTGCCGAACTCAAGGTTCTTCACGACTATATTGATGAAAATTTAGCTAGTGGATTTATTTGTCATTCCAAATCTCTCGATGGTGCACCGATATTTTTTGTCAAGAAGAAAGATGGATTGCTTCGTTTGGTCGTAGATTACCGAGGATTAAACAAAATCACAATTCGAAATAGGTATGCCTTACCTTTAATACCAACACTTTTGGAGCGGTTGAGTGGAGCCAAATACTTTCGAATGTAGTTTTTCAATATATCGCCAATGATATTTTCCGAGACTTCTTGGATATATTCACCATCATTTATTTGGACGATATTTTGATATTTTCCAAGAGTCAAGAAGAACATGATGAGCATGTATGCCAAGTTCTACGACGATTACAAGAATATGGTCTCTATGCCAAACTCAAGAAATGTAGTTTTGATCTCAACCAAGTGGAATTCCTTGGGTGCACAATCTCACTAGAAAGAATCTCTATGGATCCAGCAAAGGTGCAAACAATTCTAGAGTGGGAAACACCACAATTTTTGTGTGATGTCCAATGTTTCTTGGGATTTGCAAATTTTTATCAAATTCATTAGGAACTACTCAAAGAAGGTTCTACCTCTTACACAATTAACACATAAAAACCAACCCTTCATATGGAATTCTAGTGCGATCAAGGCATTTGAAGCTTAAAACGTGCATTCACATCAGCTCCTATTTTGATCCATGTTGACCAAGACAAACCCTTTATTTTGGAAGCCGATGCATCAGATTTTGCACTTGGGAACGTCCTCTCACAACCCAACGAAAACGGGCTATTATATCCAGTTGCTTTTCATTCGCGGAAATTGAAGCTGTGGAAATTAATTATGAGATTCATGACAAGGAGCTTTTGGCTATTGTAGGCTCTTTTACGCATTGACGCCCATTCTTGGAAGTTTCTCCATATCAAATCTCATAGTTAATCAACGATCATTGAGACTCGAGCATTCTGGAAATACGTTAGGTTCTTGTGATCATTGATGGGGAGAACTTGTAGCTGAATAATACCATCATGCATGCCCACCACCTCATAGGCACACATGACACTTGGTAATCATGCGTTACCCTATGCGGTTACAAATTTCATAATATTATATTTCCTACTGACCTCATAAATGTAATGTATCCTTGTGGTTGAGGTTACACATCCTCTTTGACGAGGTCATGGGTTTGAATCTCTATTAGAAGTCTTGAAGTTTTGGTATATGTTCATAACATTATCCCCTTCCTTTGACCACGAGTTCCATGAGTCGCAATGCACAAGTTAGGACTTGGCTTATTCGGATATCGTTGATGAGATTTTCAAGTTCAAGTTTTTTGGTATTATTGAGATTTTCAGCTGGCTCCCATGTTTGATCTGTAGGTGTATAACCCAACCAATCAATGAAATAATACAATTTGTTGCTCACAACTTTGGAGTCCAAAATGATTTTCACTTCATATTCTAGGCCTTCATCAAGCTCAATAGGAGGTGGAGGAGGAACAACACGATTTGGAATAGAGTTTGAGGTTTTCCAAGAGTGAGACATGGAACATTGGATGAATATGCATATGAGGTGGGAGATTGAGATGAAAAGCAACTTCATTGATCCATTTAGTTATTAAATATGGACCAGAACGTTGATAATCTGACTTGTTATAAGGTCTAGTGGTCTTCACATTATGTCGTAAGAGGTATACATGATCTCCAACATAAAATTTGGGTTTTTTTGGTGATGAGTCAAGTTGATGGTGATCAACAAATATCTTATAGGTGGCTTGAGCTTTATGTAAATGATGAAAAAGAGCAATATGAATTTCCTGGATGATCCTCCACAATAGGGTTTTTCGAGATTTTTGGGTGGTCAAGCATTGTTCAACGGGGATGAACACCCATGTTAGCAAAGAAGGAGTAAGTTTGGTAGAAGAATGAACTTAATTATTATAAGAAAACTCCCCAAAATGGAAATAGTCCACCCAATCATCCTGTTGATAATTGATGAAGCAACAAAGGTATTGTTCTAAGGTTTGATTGGTACTTTTGGTTTGACCATCAGTTGTCACGAATACATAAACATCATGGCTTCAGCTAGGCCTGAACCCAAGACCTTATAATACATGATCAACAACCCCACCATTAAGATAGACCATGATCATATGAGATGATAAAAGCTACTTCTTGTAATACACTGATTACTATAAATACTCTGGAACATTCTTGAACATCTTAGAATATTTTAGGAGAAGAACATTCTAGAACATTATAGAAATCTGTAGGCTATTCTATGGGAACCTATAAATAAGGGCATACATGAACTCTCAAATCAATTCGAATCAACACCAGTCTTAAGCTCTCATCGCCTATCTTGTATCTATACTCATTCTACTTTAATACATTCATTCATAAAACGTAATATTCATGTTAGTGCAAGCATTTAAACGTTTGGAAATGAACACGTTGTCATGATGTGGCGTGCTCGAGAGTGGGAAAAATCGGCGAAAGGGGGGGTCAAAATGTGCATGTGCAATGTGTGTGCACACAAAGGCAATTAATTGTGCACATGCAAAAGAAAAGGGAAAAGAAAGGGTGGAAAGGAGGTATAGAAGCTCGTGTAAAAAGTAAGAGAGAGGAGAGATAAAAAGTAGAGGGGAGATAGGTTATGAATTTCTAGAGATAGAATTATATATTATATAGGAGAGAGTTAATGGACTAGTGGATAGTCACATTGACTTTTAACTAGAGGTGCATGGTTCAAATCCAATCTTACAATATAACGTGATTTAAGGAATTTTATTCCTTTTACATTGAATACAAAATTGGCGACCCCCCTTCTTTTTTTTCCTATAAAATGAGGTCGAGGGGGGCCCATTTAGGAGGACGTTTTGGGAGGAGGAGACTATCACCATTTTTCATTCGGATCTCTTCACCATCTTCTTCACCACTTCTCTTCATCTCATACCCTTTCATCCCCTCATCGCCACATGCTCGTCTTCTTCGAGCTGGCACTCGAAGTGCTCGTTTATAGTGCTTGTGAGACTAGCTTCGTTGGTTCGACGTTGCTTCGCCTCGTTCGTCGTTGCGAGCCCGTTTGCTCGCCTCGCCGTTCGGGTGGTCGTGGTTCGTTGGGGTTGGCATTTTTGTGGCGCTCGTGTGTTCGTCTTCGTCGTGTTCGTGCTCCGTGTTCGGATTTGCTGTTGTCTTTAAGGGCATTTAATATTTATGTTTTGTTGAGCTTATGGTTAACTACAAGTTACCACATTGTAATCAAACCCTATTTTATAAAGGGCCCTCTTGCGTTGGAATTGAACACCTATTTATTTCTTTAGCCAATATCATTCGTGATTTTTTTTTTCTTTCTTTGTTCTCGTCCACTTGTACATTCGGCCGTCTTGTGATGAGTGAGTGTTTCGGGCGTGCCCATGCACCTCTCCTCCTCATAAAGGCGTACGAGCATTCTTGCGTGTGTTTGTGTCTTCGTTGTACGTTCGATCGTCTTGTGACGAGGGAGCGTTTCGGGCGTGCCCATGCACCTCTCCTCCTCATAAAGGCGTACGAGCATTTGTGCGTGTGCTTGTGTCTTCCTTGTACATTCGGGCGTCCTGTGACGAGGGAGCATTTCGGGCGTGCCCATGCACCTCTCCTCCTCATAAAGGCGTACGAGCATTTGTGCGTGTGCTTGTGTCTTCCTTATACGTTCGGGCGTCTTGTGACAAGGGAGCGTTTCGAGCGTGCCCATGCACCTCTCCTCCTCATAAAGGCGTACGGGCATTTGTGCATGTGTTTGTGTCTTCCTTGTACGTTCGGTTGTCTTGTGACGAGGGAGTGTTTCGGGCGTGCCCATGCACCTCTCCTCCTCATAAAGGCGTACGAGCATTTGGTGCCTGTGTTTGTGTCTTCCTTGTATGTTCGGTCGTCTTGTGACGAGGGAGCGTTTTGGGCGTGCCCATGCACCTCTCCTCATAAAGGCGTACGAGCATTTGTGCATGTGTTTTGTGTCTTCCTCGTATGTTCGACGTCTTGTGACAAGGGAGCGTTCGGGCGTGCCCATGCACCTCTCCTCCTCATAAAGACATACGGGCATTCGTGTTTGTGTTATCGTCCCCTTGTGCGTTCATCTTGCGTGCTCATCTTTGCTTGTACCTGTTTGATCACTTGGCTCGTGTAGTGATCTTGAAAACTCGACTAGTCGTGATCAACGAAAGCTACCGGCCTCACAAAATGGGCAACGCGCCCTTGCTTGGGAAGGGGTCGGGAAGTAGTATTGTCGTAAAGCAAACCTCAGGTCTTCTTTATCCCTTCAGTACTCCCTAGTTCAAGACCCCTTGTGGTCCCGCCCAAGTAACACACACGCGTGAAACATCGCGACAACGTTTTGAAATGGAAAAAATACGTGCTCCTTTTTTAAATTTATTCTCATTACAATTCAGCTCACCCTAGTGGTAAGGAGTCATCCTATTGCTGTCTATGTCTTGGGTTCGATTCCCAATTTTCTCATCTCTCTCTCGTACCATGTAATAACAAAATTTTATGTTAGTGTTATAATAGGTTTTTGCTTTTACTTTTTATTATTAGAACTAAGCACAACCTAGTGGTAAGTTGTTCTACTACTATTACTTGTGTCTTGGGTCCAATTCCGAACTTTCTCATATCTTGTTGTTAGTGTCATGTTCCTTTCTCTTCTATTTCTTTCTTTCTTTGTTATTAGAAATTAGCTCACCTGAGTGGTAAGTTGTTATGCTACTACTGCCTATGTCATGGCAAAATTTTATGTTAGTGTCATGTTCCTTTTTTTTTTCTTTGTTATTAGAAATTAGGTCACCCTAGTGGTAAGTTGTTATGCTACTACTGCCTATGTCATGTTTTCTTCATATCCTCGAATATACGTTTTATGAGTTTTTGATGGTTTCTTTTTTTCTCTTTGTTATTAGAAATTAGGTCACCCTAATGGTAAGTTGTGATGCTACTACCGCCTATGTCATGTTTTCTTCATATTCTCGAATATAAGTTTTATGAGTTTTTGAACGTTTGATTATAATTTATAATGACATATTTTGATTCAATCTCTATAGTTCATACTCATTTTTTTGTAAAGTTCTAAAGTGAGGATGATAGAGATGCCTATGAGGTGGTGAGCATGCATGTATAAAACATGCTATATAAACATGTAGCTAAGTATTGATGAACCATTCCGGTTTGTGGAGAATCAACCTCAACCTAGTCTAGTGTGTGAACACACCTTTTGAGAATCCATTAGCACTTAAAGGCCAAGGGTCACCACTACTTTCTACACATTAACTATGACACATAACTAATGAGTTCCATATTCCCCATAACTAATGAGTGTCCACATTCCCCAAGGTTCTAGAGAGAGAGTGAGATAAAGTAGAGAGAGGCCGAGCTTATATAAAGCACCCTCCTACTTTGTAGCCCCGAACCGTACGTGATAGTCGCCCATCATACGGCTCTCTAACCCTACAACACTTGGATTAGATATACCCAAGAGTCCGTCGCCGCTTTCAGCCATTCCACACGTTGTCGGATAAGGTCACCGGGAATTAATTCGGCAGTGGATTTTAGTCGTCGGTAAATCTCCATTGTAATGCTATTACCTTTGTAGTTGCTATTCTCTACTCCTTGTTAATATACATCTTGAGTATTCTATTTTCCTATCTAACTTGTGTCTCTCCTCTCTCCTCTTTCACACACACATAACACACATTTGTAACCTATTCCGATGTATAGAATCACACTTGATTCTTTACATGGTATCAGAGCGATTTGGTAGCTCATATCGAATACAAGTGTATAATGGTCGTATTCACATTGTCCCTTGGATAGGCTAGGTTTAGGACAATAATGTAAATATGTCAAAGGGCAGCTGCCCTAGCCTAGTTGGTATATAACTGGCTTTGTAACCTAGTGTTAAGGTTGTTGTCTCGATTTTATTGTAACTTTGAGCTCAAATAATACAGTTACATATTGTGTGCCATTCTTTGTCTCTCTTACTCTCACTCTATTTCCTCGATCTCGACCCCCCTTTTACACAAGCTCTACTAGGGTTTTATAGGTTTGTCCATGCACAAAACCATGGGTTTGGAGCCATGGTTTCTATGCACATGGTTTTGCTTTGTGACATGCACAAAACTATGGGATTGGAACAATGGTTTTGTGCACACGGTTTTGTATGGTTGTTTCATGTGTAAATTGAATATGAAAAGAAAACATATATCACATTTATAGTACATGATAGTAATCCTAGTGGTAAGCCAAACGTCTTCTATCTTAAAGGTGCAAGGTTCAAACCTTGTTGCAACATGTTGTATGCACTCAAATTATTTCAAGGTTGCACCCCGTTGTATGCACTCCAATTATTCTAGGCCTTCGTCTTATTTTTTATATTTACAAGTGTTTGTGTGATGTGCGTGGAACCACATTTTCTCCCACTAGACATGCCACATCCTGACAATGGCAAAAGCTAGATCCCAAGTCAGAGAAATGTATCCTCATAGGATACTCTGTGGAGCAAAAAGGGTACAAATGTTTCAACCCCTCTACTTGGAAGGTTCGCGTAAGTCGAGATGTAGTCTTTGACAAATCGACATCATGGTACGAACCCGAGCCGATTTCCCCTGAGCAAATCACGATAGATTTTGATGGAAACCCGGACAACGAAGAATAACTAAGAGCAATAGTTGAGGAGAGTCTGATCTCAAGAGCCTCTACGCGACCAAAGCACGTCTCGGCCGAGTCCAAAGATGGACAAAGGGAAGTCCAAAATGCAGAGTATGAAGACGATCAATTCGATGGCAATGAATTTGCTCACTCACTTGACAGTGAGCTTGATGGCCTTGATGTGCCTCTTATGAGGACACATGGTGTGCAGAAAGCCATTGCCATGGCAAATGAAAAACTCTCACGCTCCACATGTGAGAAGAATCCAGTTAGTTGATTCAGCTACAACGACTATATGGCATATCACTATGCCTTTATGATGAAGGTGGCAATTGTTCGTGAACCGGAAATTTTTTCCAAGCTAGCCAAGGATCCACGATGGGTCGAAGCAATGAACGAGGAGATGCATGCACTATGGAAGAAGAAGACATGGGATCTCGTTCCCCACTCACCACACAAAAAAGGTGATCGGCTGCAAATGGATTTACAAAGTGAAGTATAATGTTGATGGCATCGTCAACTGCTATAAAGCCCGACTCGTAGCAAAAGGCTATGCACAAATGCATGGTATCGACTATGAAGAGACCTTTGCCCTAGTGGCAAAGATGACGATTGTTTGAACCATGATTGCACTTGCAGCGGCAAAAGGGTGGCACCTCCACTAGATGGATGTAAAGAACTCCTTTCTCCAAGGAGAATTAGAAGAGGAGGTGTACATGGTACAACCACATGGCTTTGAATCAAGCACACATCCAACAGTAGTGTGCCGACTGAAGAAGCCACTCTACGGTGTCGTGAAGATTTCTGGCTATAGTGTGAAACCGGGGTGGAATAGGGCAAGTTGGTGGTGTGCAACATGTGCACATGTATAGTAGGAAAACAGTGTATAGAATAAGGGGGAGTATTGATCCCACATTGTAACGTTCCTCCCTCCTTGGGCTATAAAAGGAAGGGAGGGGTCTCTTGTATGGGGTTGCCCATTTTGAGTTGTAAGGGTATACCATTTTGTAGAGGGTCATTTTATTAAGAGTTTCTAGGGTTAGTAACTTCTTCTCCTTCTCCTTCTTGGGAAGTTGGGCGTCGCAGCCATGGCGGCAAAGCTATGTTAGGATTAACTTCTTTTCTTCTAAGCGTAGCCCGACTCGAAGCCGGGGTTGTATCTTTTCCCTTGTAATATATATATATATATATATATATTCATATCTGTTTGTGCATATTGGTGTATTCGGTGGTGCCAGGAGCATAGCCCTTTTGTTTCTTGTGTATAAGAGTCGGTGTCGCGCGCATGCTCTCTCTCTTTTTCTTTCTCTCTCTCGTGTTCGGTTACCTCCGGGTCGTGTCCAGTGTCGGTTTTCCTGGCACCCCTTTCTCCCTCGTCTGAGAACCCTGTGGTTCCGCCCTTTCCGACGTGCATGCGCGTAATTTCACGACAACGGCCTTAAGTAAGAACCATGTTGTCGCGGTTTTCCGCAAGTATGTGTCGAAAGGGGCGGGACCACGAGGGTCTCGGACGAGGAAGAGATGGATGTCGAGAAGCCGACTCTCTCCGGTCTCGGCTGCACTTGTTGTGGCGCAAACCGGTGCGATTCCGGACACGTATCGCCGGCTACCGAACACGAGAGAGGGAGAGAGAGAGAGAGAGGGACCACACATGCAACACCGACTCAACACATGCCTCTTATGTACACCAACAGAGACACAAATATGCACAACCTTTTATATATATAATTACAAGAGCAAGATACAACTTCGGCTTCGAGCCAGACCAGGGTAGGTTAGGTTACAATAGCCGTCTGTTGCCAAGCCGCCGATCAGGGAGCTCTCGGGCTCGTCGCGCCGAGCGGGGTCTTGCATAGGAGACCGAGCAGAAGCAAACCCCACTGAACATACAAGCTCTTCACTGGACTAAACCCTAAACAGACACGAAGGAGAAGAAGAAGTTGAAGAACCCTAACCAAAACAAGAAAGTAAGAAGAAGAAGAAGAAGAAGAAAGCTGCCAAGATGAAACCCTAAACGAAATAGGGTGAAAAGACCAAACTACCAAACCCTAAATCTAATGGTTTACCCTCCTAACTCAAAACAGGAAACCCCTCTACAAGGGACCCTCCCTCCCTTTTATAGAACAAGGAGAGGGATGCGTTACAATGTGGGATAAATCTCGATTTGCATGGGATTCTCTATCCCGTCTTGATTCCTACTCGGCACCATAAAGGCACCCCCTTTCACCTACACCATTTGTACAAGGGTGAGTGCACATGCTCCACCCCGCCGATTCTTCTGATATTCCCTGGTTTCTCACCATGGCTCGGAATCTTCACGACAACGTTGTCGCGTTATTATGCACGTACGTGTGGAAAGGGGCGGGACCACGGGGGTCTTGGACCGAGGAGCGAGAGAGAGAGAGAGAGACAAAGAGAGATTCACCGACACGAAAAGAGAGAAGGAAAGAGATAGAATTGTAACACTTAATTATAATGGCAAGAGATTTCAATCCCTGACAGTTACAACCGATGTGGCGGTGACGGACCCGACACGGGGACCCTACTCACGCACATCGACGACAGTCACCTGACTGCAAGAAACAATGGGAAAAGGGAGCGACTCTGCTGGAAGCACACGGGCTGTCCATGAAGCAGAGGCAATGCACTCCCACAGGCGGCGACGGACCCATAGAGAACGACGGCTCGAGGAGTAGAGAGAGAGCTCGACTTCCCTTCTACAACATCGCTTCCCTTCTCCCTCGCGCGCGATGATCATTTTTCTCTTCTCTTCTTCCTTTTATTCCCTGTCCCCTCTCTGGGATACGCACAATCCCCTCTAATAAATGCGTGTGGCTTAGTAGTCACATCCATCGGTTCGTGTACAAAGTATATAGTCACGCGTCCATCCGTGTAGGGGCCGGTTCACGCGCTTTCTCTCTGATTCTGCCTATGGCCGATTTTCTTCACGACATCCATCCCCACCAAACCGCGCATCCACTGGTATGTGCCATAGACGGGTAGATATCGAAGAAACCCGGCCTCACTCGTCGCTCTCCGGTTCTCCGCCGGACCCGAACTGATCGTCGTTGTTGCTCCCGCTCGCAGGCTCCGGCTCGTCTTCGAACCGCTTTTTGAAGGCTTTGATCCGCTTTTCGGCCATCGGCACCGCTAACCGTGTCCTGTCGAGTTCCGTGAGGTGGTACGTGCCGTTGCCGTTCGCGCTCGTCACCATGTAGGGCCCAAACCATCTCCTAGCAAACTTCTGCACCGCCTTGTGCTGATTGTCGAGGCTGCTATCGTATACCAAGACCCAATCGCCTTCCTCGATCTTCTTTGGTCACAACCGGTGCGCCTGGTTGAACCGGGTCTTGTTACGCTCCCTCGCTGCCCGCAACTTTTCCTTCGCTCGTATCACGTCCTCTGGCCTCCGCTCGAGTTGCCGAATCCGCGCCGCCAGCAACTCCTCTCGGCTCATTTCGTCCTTCCAATCTACCGCCGCCCACAAAGAAACCGTCCGTTCCACCGGCATGATCGACTTTTGTCCGTACATTAGCTCCGCCGACATAAACCCTGTCACCGAACTGTGCGTAGTCCGGTCCGCCCATAGCACGTAAGGAAGGAGTCGCGGCCAATTCCCGACCTGCCCACTGCATGCACGCACCAACGCCTTTACAATCGGTCCGTGCCCACGTTCCACCTTTCCGTTCGCCTCCGGATTGTACGCCGTGGTGAGGGAGAGTTTGACACCTAGCTGGTCGAACAACTCCTCAGCCTCCCGCGCATCCAGCTCTCCCCGGTTCGCCTCGATCCTCCCGACGCACCCATATCGACACACTACTTCTTCGATCAGGAACCGGCATACCGCCGCGGTTGTCTTGCTTTGCAGTGCACGGCCTTCCACCTGGTTCGTTAAGTCTTCCCGTGCAAGCACCAGGTATGGCATCTGTCCTACCCCCATCGGCATCGTCACCAAGTCCACCATCCACTTGAAATGGACCGTAGGCGGGTAGGTCGGGTGTAGCTCGTCCCGGTGTCGGACTACGGAGTGCATCTGACAGCTCTCGCAAGTCGTTACGAACCGATGCACGTCCTGGTACAGCCCCGACCACCAGTACTTCTCCTTTAGCTTCTCGAAAGTGGCCCACGTTCTGCGGTGTCCGGCCCAGGGGATCTCGTGAAATGCCGTCAGTAGTTTCCCCTGTTCTTCTTTCTTTGCCACTACTCAGACTGGAATGCCGCTTCTCTTCTTTGGGTGCCTCCATATGCACCTGTCCCGCAGGAAGAATCGGTATGCCTTCCTCCGTATCCGGCTCGCCTCCTCTCTCGCCCATGCTGCGTCCGGCGTCATCGTCCGTAGGAACCTCCCGATTTGGAGCCACTCCCCGTCGTACCTGCTTTTGTCAAATTCATTAAGCGCCGGAGTGTTCCCTTTCCTCGTCGTTATGTTAGCCGACCCGAAGAAGTCCTCGCCGACTTCTTCGTCTTCCGAAACCATGCCGTCTTCGTCGTTAAACCTTGCCCTCGAAAGCATGTCGGCCATGGCGTTGTCCTTTCCAGAGATGTGCCGTATCTGCGGGTTCAGGGACTTAATGTACGCTATCCACCGGAGCATTGCTAGGTCTGGTGTCGCGCATCCAGAAACCATGCCGAGTATCGGCAGGCAGTCCGTCTCGATAATCACCTCCGTCCCGATCAGATTATCCTTGTCGGCCTTGACCGCCGAAACGACACCCCAAAGTTCGCGCTTAACTTGGGCGTACCCTCGCTGCTGCTCGCTCAATACCTTCGCCCCGAATCAGATCGGGAATCGTGCGCCGCCCTTGTCCTCCTGACTGATTACCCACCCGATCCTGGTCAGGCTGGTGTCCACCGTTACGCAGATGGGAACATCCTTGCCGTAAACCGCTTTACGGAGAGCCGGCGCTGCTGTAAGCGCTTCCTTTAGTCTCCGAACCGACTCCGTGTGCTCCGTCCTCCACTCAAAGCTACGCCCCTTTTTCAATAGTCCGTAGAGGGGTTCCGCGACATGTGCGTAGTGCGGGATCCAGATGTGGTAGAACGCGCATGCCCCCAAGAATCTGCGGACCTCCGTGACCGACCCGCAAACGTTCCTCATCGCGGAGATGGCCTCTACCTTTGCTGGAGACGGTTTTCTACCGTAAGGCCCGCACAGGTGTCCGACCACCAAGATTTCCGGCTGTCTGAAGGTCGACTTTTCCCCGGAGAAGGTGAGCCTCGCGCGCTCTAGTCTCTGCAGTACCTTCTTGCAGTCATCGATGTGGGACGCCACGAAATTCCAACATCCGTCCGGCCCGATTGCCTCGTCCCTTTTCTCCACCGGGCATCCCTTGATCGGGATGTCGTCTAAGAACGGCATGGTGATGTCCGGGATACAATCCCTGAGCACTTTGTTCATCGCGTTCACCATGTGAGCCACTGAGTTCGTCCCTCCTTGTGGCAGGGTACACATCCGCACCAGGCCGAGAGGAGTCCGCATCGTCGTAACGTCTCTGCTCTCTACAACTAGTTGGAACTGATCGTACCCCGAGTACAGATCACCGACAGAATAGATCGACCTTCCAGCGAAGGCCTCCGCGAACTGGTCTATGGTCGGTCCGATCCCTACGTTACGGATGGTCACCTTGTTGACCGGTTGTAGGTCCTGGATGAAGCGCAACGTGCCGTTCTTCTTCGGCACCGTAAACCACCGATTCGAATACGGGGCACTCGATGGTTCGAGGATGCCCATCTCCACCTTTTGCTTAAGGAGCTCCATCAACTTCGGGATGTGAGCTCTCGGCACCGGAATCGGCTTGAGATTCCACGGTACATGCGGTACCGTGAAGATCACCATCGGTTCGACAACTGTCGGGTCTACGCACCCGATCTCCTCCGGTGAGAATGCGAAAGCTTTCCCGTGCCTCCCAAGAATTCTCTGAAACCGGTCCTCCTCCACCGGCAGTAGGAAGCCGCCCCCACCGACCTTGAGCTCCCGTAGCGTTATGTCGGTGAACTGGTGCCCTATGCCAGTCGGATTTCGTAAACTTGGGTCCGACGCGACCCCCTTTATCCGCTACTCGCTGCCCTCCGGCAAGGGTGCCGCGACTGGCCTTACCTTCCGGTCCACAGTCTTGTATTTCGTATCCATGCGGGCCTCCCGATCCGACCCGATTCTTTCCCCGAAGTCTGCGATGACTTCGTATATTCCTATTGACCCCATCGGAATAGTCTGGTCTTCTCTAAGGTCTTCACCGATCACCTTTCGTAGTTCGCCCAAGGTGTCATCAAAAGAGACCGCCTCCACGGCGCCGTTGATGCCCTCGTCGGGGAAGAGGACTCTGCATCCCCTGAGCCGCTCCTCCGCTCGCTTCCTCTCCCTGCCGCTGACGCTGGTTATAGTACAACCTCCGATGTCGGAGAACCAAAATTTCCTACCTATGTGTTAGGAAATCGACGCTTTCAAAACCTTCAACTCTCGGCCACAACCGAGGAAACACGAATCAATGCAGAAGTAAATCAAAACACAGAGAATGTACAATGGCGAGCTACAAGGCGACGACCTTGAGCTCGCTGTCCTCGCCACAGGCGGCGGTATTACACAGAGGCGTCGACCTCTTCCTTTCTCTCTCTCTCTCACTCTCTCTCTCGGCTGCTCTCACTTCGCTCCCTCTAAGTGGAAAACAGAAAAATGAGCAACAACTACAAAACTGTTTGCCCTAAGTCATATTTATACACATATGACTTTCGGGCTATTTACAAATATAGCCTAGAGGGCCCTTGGCAAACATATTCACAAATATGTCCCCGCATCCGGATCTCTCTCCGGGTACATTCGTCATCCGGCTCCGTAGCCGGGGTCTTCATCATCCGGCTCCGAAACCGGGTCTTCGTCATCCGGCTCCGTAGCCGGGGTCTTCATCATCCGGATCCGAAACCGGGTCTTCATCATCCGGTTCCGATACCGGGTACTCCTCATTCGGGTCTTCATTCCCGATTCCCGGACATCTGACCATCCCATCCGGAGGGACCGTAATCCCAACAAACTCCCCCTTCACTTCGGCATGGGATGTCTTTCCTGTCCGACCCTCTTCCGGCCCCGAGGGCTCCACTATATATAAAGAGGTTATATCACGTGCGTTCACGACACCTTTTATAAACCCCTTATACGTATGTTTTTTACTATTTTGGATACCCTTCTATAAAAATATGGTTAATAAAAATACCCCTTAGTGCCAATATTTATTTTGACAACAACTCATTTTAAATGCCCTTACATAGAAGACACATGTATGTTTTATACATATGTGTATGTATGTATTATATTGTATTGCATATGTTGTATATATTTTATGTATGTATGTGTTATGTGTGTGTTCATATGTATGTATTGCATTGCATGTATGTATTGTATTCCATATTTATTTATGTATATATTATATTGTATGTGTGGTATATCTTAGTTGTATAACATGTGTGTATGTATCTATGTGTTATGTGTGTAGGGGCTCGTGTCTATTTGCACCTAAATCATAGATATTCTTTTATTAATAAAGACTCAGGAGTTCATTATTTGGTTTGATAGTTATTCTATATTTAAACTTCATGAAATTTCATCAACAATCATCATGAATACCCCATCACTACAAGTTCCTTCAAATGCTCAATAACTTCTCACATCACAACATTATTTAACGAGGAAGAGATTAATATATGACCGATTCAATATGTGAAGCTTATCAAGCATATCTGTGCTACATGGATCAAGCCACATTTACCATACATATCAATCACACTATTGGCAATACAACACCTCTTTCTAATACACCTTTTCCTTAGATTATATAGTTTGCAACATGCAAAACCAACTTGCTATAATAATGACATACCTACGGTTCAAATAATGTTTCAAACAAACAATAATTCATTAGACGAGAGGAAAGTAATATATTACAACACATGCAATGATTTATTTATCAATCTCCTTCCTTTACAACAAGTAGAAATGAGGACCTTGCATTCTCCTAATGATGTAGCACCAAGAAAGATGAATACAATGTTAGGTGATAATAAAAATCCACAAACATAGTTAGTGAAGATTAAAGTGGGTGGGATTCGATGAATAAACACCCACTTGGCTTCAGAAATGTTCCTAATAAATGTTAACCACCAAATCCAAAAAGTCATGAAAGGAACGAAGACCATCCATACTTATTATAGAACAAAAGGCAATCATAGGAAGAAATGCATGCTTCAACCTCCCTTGATAGTTAGCTTCAAAACAAACTCATGGTATGAGAGCTTTGATGGTGCATTCTTAGCATAACTGAACACCAAAATAAAAACTAGTTAGATGTGAAGCCAAGTCTCAAGTATTGAAAGCTCCATATCCTTAAATACAAAGATATCATATAGAAAAGCAATTAAGCACACTGAGCCTTTGATGAAAATATCCAATTAACTCAACATCTCCATCACCACACATAGTACATGAATATTTGTTGTTGTGCTCTCTTATAAATAGCCCATTATTTTTCTTCCATTTGAAATAATGAAAAGAAAACAAATATTTGAAGAAAAAACTTCAAACAAATGGGACAAAACTCCCATATTAGTTAAAAAAGAGTTTTAAGAGAAAAAATTTGGAATAAGCAAAATATCATCTCCTCTATACTTTCCTTTCCAACCATTTCATTCTTATTTTTGCATACTTCTCTAATAGAAAGAAAGACATAGATCATAAGCAAAAACCCTAGTCATAATAGTAAATTTTGTCGGTTTTTTGTTTCACTTTTACAATAACTAATCAAAAGTTAAGCCGAGCTAAGCTTTCTCCCACTTCAATGGCTTAACGATTTCCCATGTGAAGTCGGGGTCATCACGACCAAAGTGACCATATGTAGGGGTCTTCTGGTAATGTTTGTTTCAGCCTCTGCGAAGGTCGAGGTGGATAGCCATAATCTAAGGTTGAAAATCATTGGGATTGGGGTTTCCTGAAGTAAAACAATTTTTCATCATTTCATTTCAATTTCAAGAATAAAAAGGAAACACAATGAATACATTTTCCTAAACTATTATACATTCCTTAACCAATATGCACAATCATTGGGGATTAGGGTTTCCTGAAGTAAAACAATTTCTCATCATTTCATTTCAATTTCAAGAATAAAAAGGAAACACAATGAATACATTTTCCTAAACTAATATACATTCCTTGACCAATATCCACAACCAAACTTGGTTTCTACTAAGCTCCTAAGAAGAATAGTGTTCAATCTTTTCTCGTGACTTTATTTGCATGAAAAAGGACAAAACGTGCCACAATGAGTGAAGAACAAGGCTCAACATCCACCAAGGTCACAAGAAGAATACATACCGGGACAATGCAATGACGAGCAAGTCTTGTTGTTGCAACAATACTCTTCACAACGTGCCTCACAATGTAGCATTACTCGAATCAAACTTGGTATGGTCCTTCCTATAGAAAGCACCGCCATCATGAGCTCCCCATGAGGCTTCTCAAGACCAAAAGAACTCTTCTTGCCTGTGAAATGACAATAGCAAATACACAAATTAACATGGAAGAAAATAACATGAGATTGAATGCTACCAATGCATGTGTGCATGCATTCATACATGCATACAAATAGACACATACAAACACAACCATGCATATGCAAATACAAATGCACACATATGAATATGGTAAAAAATTGATATGGTACTAAACCAATAACCCTCGAAAAGTGGTTTGGATCCTAATGGCCATAAATTCTCGCCTTCTTGTAGCCCATCCTACACATCCTTGCTTGCTAAAGGAGGGCCACTTCTAAGAGGTCGATCACATTCATGGCTCCTTCTCTCTTGCCCTCTTTGCTTTCTTTTCCTCTCTCTCTCTCTCTCAAACCAAAGCAACTCACTATTGATAACTCCAAAATGTAAACATACATACATCCATGTCATGAAAAAAAAACCCTTATAAATAAATTCCCAATAGCCACTTTTTCTAAGCAACTAGACTTAATAAAGTGGAAAAAGGCCGAATACAAAATGCAAACAAAAGGACATTATTTCTACTCTAATAGTTGAATTAATTAATTATAATCAAACAACGAGAATCCCATATCATCATCTCTTTTTTCTTGTTTCTCTTTTACTTCTTCCTTCTCTTCTACAATAGGAGCACCACCACTACCCCCTACCCCACCCCCAACCGATGTTATTGCTCCACTAGACACAAAGCCGCCCCTCCTCCACCACCAATGATTATCTGGAAAACCAATCCAAAAGTGTCAGAAAAGAGAGAGAGAGCTTCATAAGCAAGTGCTAAAGATTGAAGGAAGAATCTGCGGATCCCTCAAGGCAAACTCCATCCTCAGAAGCAAGGTGTTGCTTAGCACTCCAAGAGCCACCGCCACTTCTGCCGATGAAGGTGAAGATGTCCATAGTTACAAGTAAACCTTGTCTCTCTCTATCTTGTTCCTCTGTGAGAAAAAGAAAGAGAAGAAGTTAACAAAGATGAATCTCTCTCTCTCTCTCTCCGGAAAATTTATTTATCTGGCAAATTTATTTCAGCAACTGTGTCGTGCCTTTCGGCTCCGGATCGTTGCGTGAGTCGGGTGGGAACCGCCGAGGTTTTGGGCTAGGAGAAAGAAGAATATGAGATGAGGCTAGTAATGAATAGATTATTAGAAAGAGAAATTTCGTGAATCCCACGAGTGTATTTTATTCGATTATTCAATATTTAGATAAGAATATGTATTTAGATTGAAAGAAAGATATAAGAAACTTGTGAATCCCACAAGTATAGATTATATTATTTTCGTGAATCCCACGATTATATTAATCGGTTGGTGTTTTCGGAAATATATCCAATTTCCAAATATTTCACACACCTATTACATTGTGCTCCCCATCCTTATGTAGTGATGGGAGAGACTAAGCATAGCTACATGCTTTTTTTCTAATATGTTCATGCACACTAAATATGCATGTGATGCTTTTCTAATCCTTGCTTTTATTTGCTAAATATAGTGCTCATGCACGCTAGATGTGCACGAGTCACTTTTTAGTTGCTTGCGTTTTTTCTATAAAATATTCACACACTCTAAAAATGCACGATTTACCTTTTAATAAAGGTAGGCGCAAATAAAGCACTTATAGTTATTAAATCTATTTATAGAACACTAAAGATAAGGTAGTATAATGGTAAAGTTGAGGTTTGGCTACGTGGAGGTACAAGGTTCAAATCTTGCCCTATGCACGTGATAAATATCTTGATATTCTTATTTTATTTATTTATATGTAATTAAATTGGTTATATTATTTTTACTTTTTCACGTAGTGTACGAAATACACTACGACACTCGCCCCCTCCGAACCCGCACATCCTCCGGTATGTGCCGAAGTTGCCGATGCTCGTTGTCTCCCCTTCATCCTCCGTTTGTCCCGCTATGTCAACTTTGTCTCTCCATTTTGAGTAGACCCATTCTTTCCACCCGAACCATTGTCGCCATCCGATCCACCATATTCCTTGTTCTCTCTCATCATATTCTTGGCCCTTGTCATTCGTGGTAGTGTCTTTTACTGGCCTCTTTGTTGTCTTCATCAACCTTGACTTTTTTCCGGATCGCTCTCGTCCGATCGACTTTTGGTTTGATCGGCTTCCGATCGGATTCGTATTCGGCCGAATCGGAATCGGTTGTTCGGTTTCGATTGAGTCGGTCTCCTTCCGGCCCGGTTTCGATCTATCGGTTTTGGTTTCGGTTGGCTTTCTTTTCCTCGTTTTCACCAGCCTCGACCGGTCCAACCCCCAGTTGAGTCGGATTAGCTTCTTTCCGGATCGGTCTCGTTTGTGTCGTCTTTCGGCTGAATTCTCTTCCTTTCGGTTCGGCTTTCTTTCGGGTCGACTTTCGGTCGAATCCTCTTTTACCCGGTTCGGCTTTCTTTCGGATCGGAATCCTGTCCGGATCACCTTCCATCCGAACCGGCTTCCGACTTTACCTTTCTTGCCGCCACCTCCTGTCTCTCCGGTCTCACGTTGGTTCTCGGACACAACCGCCGAAGTCTCTAGAATTAGTGGGTAGGAATCCTCGGTATTATCATCCTCTGTCATTTCAACCATAGCCTCCTTCTCGGCTATCTCTCCGTCGTATGAATCGGCTTCGACCTTTGTTTTCTCTCCACCACCTTCCGTCTCTTCGGTCTCACGTTGCCTTTCGAACGCAACCGCTGGAGTCTCTGGAATCAGTGGTGGAGAAATCTCGATATGGCCATCCGCCATTGATTCGTCCATAGCCACCTTCGATTCGATGTCATCTTTCTTGGTGACCTCCTCAATCAAGTCCTCCTTGCTCTCTTTCACTGCATCAATTATGGAAACATCAATTATGCTTACCCCTTTTTCACCTGATGTTTCGGACACTTGTATTCCGAAATCTTCTTCTACACTTGGGTTATCGGCCTTATCCTTCGTCGTCGTTCTTTCGCAAGACAAGAGGGTAGCTTGTTTTACACCCTCTTCCGTCGCACCATCATGTTGTATTTCGGCCTTCATATCGGCTCCATCGTTTGTCTTCAATCGACCATCCTTCATCGGCCATGTCGTTGACAAGATTCTCATCTTCCTCTCATCATGTCTCCGGCATACCCTTTGGACTTCGGCCCAATCTTCGGTAAGACCATTCGTACCTTCATCGTCTTCGAGTTCGATCCCGATGTCTATCCTTTCTTTTCGATCGATCGATTTTACGAACATTAGGACTTTATCTTCTCCCACCAATCGTTGTTCCCGCTCCGAGAGTCGAGCAAAACGATGCTCGAACTCTAGGAATGCTTGTGTTGCACTTCGGTGGGTCTTCTCCGATGCCACCCATTCGTCGAATTCTCGCCGATCTTTTCCCTTCGATCTCTTGTAATCATATGCCTCTCGTAAAGCTTCTTCGAATGACCCCCATGTCGAGTTTTGTTGCCGTATCTTGTGGATTCTCTCTTGTAGCTCATCCGTGGCCACCCGATTGAAGGATGTCACTTGCAATCCTTCCGGTATCCCACATCGTATCATCTCCGCCTTGTAGTCATGTAGATAGCGTGACAGATCGTTTCCGTTGAATTGTCCGTTTCGTTGTACGAGCCGCTTTACTGCCCCCGTGATCTCCGACATCACTCGTTGTTCTTGTAGCATCCGCTCGAACATCATCATCATTGTTATACTCATTGCCTCTTGTTGATTCTCCATCTCCTTGCCACCCGCCTTCACGTCGGGTTCACCAACTGTGTCGTGCCTTTCGGCTCCGGATCGTTGCGTGAGTCGGGTGGGAACCGCCGAGGTTTTGGACTAGGAGAAAGAAGAATATGAGATGAGGCTAGTAATGAATAGATTATTAGAAAGAGAAATTTCGTGAATCCCACGAGTGTATTTTATTCGATTATTCAATATTTAGATAAGAATATGTATTTAGATTGAAAGAAAGATATAAGAAACTTGTGAATCCCACAAGTATAGATTATATTATTTTCGTGAATCCCACGATTATATTAATCGGTTGGTGTTTTCGGAAATATATCCAATTTCCAAATATTTCACACACCTATTACATTGTGCTCCCCATCCTTATGTAGTGATGGGAGAGACTAAGCATAGCTACATGCTTTTTTTCTAATATGTTCATGCACACTAAATATGCATGTGATGCTTTTCTAATCCTTGCTTTTATTTGCTAAATATAGTGCTCATGCACGCTAGATGTGCACGAGTCACTTTTTAGTTGCTTGCGTTTTTTCTATAAAATATTCACACACTCTAAAAATGCACGATTTACCTTTTAATAAAGGTAGGCGCAAATAAAGCACTTATAGTTATTAAATCTATTTATAGAACACTAAAGATAAGGTAGTATAATGGTAAAGTTGAGGTTTGGCTACGTGGAGGTACAAGGTTCAAATCTTGCCTTATGCACGTGATAAATATCTTGATATTCTTATTTTATTTATTTATATGTAATTAAATCGGTTATATTATTTTTACTTTTTCACGTAGTGTACGAAATACACTACGACAACGGGTACCGTGCATATAATGCCAGGAACTACCTTTTCTGATCATGCTCCAATTATTCTTTCACTCTCGACTCAAAAGAATAAAGAATTTGTCAATCTGAAGATTCCTGAAGAGCTATTGTTAGACAATAATTTCTCATCACAGGTGATTGATTTATGGTCGCAAAAAGATGTTGGGCAAGAATCAATGACTATGCGGGTAGCTAATGGCCTACAAAGAATTTCAGAATTTTTCAGGTGTAAATCTAAGGAAAGGTTTGCTATGATGAAAGAAAGGGAGAAAAGGTCTCGTGCTTCTCTTGTTTCCTTGCAACGGTTACAAGAACGTTACCCACACTGTACTTGGATTGCCGAGAAACGTGGGTCAACAAAACAAGAACTAGCTGAACTATTAGAAAAGCGTGCAGAATTTCAATATCATCGTAGGGCAGCTAATTGGACCCAAGTGGGTGACAAATGTACAGTTGAGTTTTTTCATTCAAAGAGACCTAATTATAATGCGGTTTCAATCAAACAACTACAACATGAGAATGGGACCATCTCATCTGATTCTCAAGTAATGAGAGAAATAGCCACAAGATACTATTCTAACCTACTATCAGCTGTTTCTTTCTCTGATGAAGAATTAGTATGTCGGTCACATGTATGGAATAAGTTGAAGTCAAGAATAACAGAGGATATGAATGCAAGTCTTCAAGATGTTCTTACATGTCATGAATTAACTGAAGCGCTTCACGCTTTGCCTAAAAATTGTTGTCCAGGTGTGGATGGTCTAACCCCAACATTTTTTATTAAATATTGGGACGTATTCAAAGCAGATTTATGCACAGCATTTCAGCAAATTCTTCGCGAGGGTAGGATGCCTTCTCAGTTTACAGAAGGATTGATTTATCTTATTCCTAAATCAGACGGTCCTTCACTCGACATCAAGAAATGGCGGCCGATTACACTACTAAATACAGTGTATAAAATTTTGGCTAAAGCAATTAGTATATGACTCAGCACCATAATGCCTACAGTTATACATCCGACTCAAACAGGATTCATTCGAGAAAGAAGTATTTTGGATAATGTGTACACATTTTGGGAATCTGTGGCCTTGGCAACTAAATCTAATCAAAAGTTGGTTGTTCTTATGCTTGATTTTGAGAAAGCATATGATCGTGTTGACTGGGAATTTTTACAAGGGGTATTGATTCGCTTTGGATTTTCAAAAGAATGGATAAAAGGTATTTCCTCATTATATAATGCTGCACAAAGCCGAGTCTTGTTGGCTGGAGATTATGGCCCTTTGTTTTATATTTCTCGATCAGTTCGTCAGGGTTGTCCACTGGCTCCCTTTCTATTCCTGTTTTTTGCTGAGGCAATGATTTCTTTTTTGAATGCTGCTGATATTGGTATACGTGGACTATGCATTCCACTCTCACATATAGAAGTAAGGGATGCTGAATTTGCAGATGACACTGCCCTATACTTAAAAGGTGATTTGGAAAATTTGGAAAAAACAGAAGTGGCCATATCCACATTCTGTAAGGCTTCAGGTGCATTGGTTAATTGGAACAAGTCCTTTGCATTTTGGGTGGGAGATGTAAATCCTCCGTTATGGAACCCGCACCCGCAATTTCGATGGATACCATCAGGTTGCCCAGTTCGGTACCTAGGATGTACTATAGGTGTTGATCTTTCGATGGAAAATCAAGTGGCTCCCCTCTTATTGTCTTTGAGGCAAAAACTGTTATTATGGAGTTCAGCTAAGTTGTCTTTTGCTGGTAGGGTTATAGTTGCCAATCAGGTGTTATTGGCGTCAACATGGTATGTTTTGTCATGTTGGATATTCTCCAAGTCATGTATTCTGAAAATACGCAGATTGATTCGTAATTTTCTATGGTCTGGCAAATCGGAAGGAAATGCTCGGTCTAAAGTAAAATGGGATGTTATTACCTTACCTCGCTCTAAAGGAGGCCTAAGTATTATTGATCCAGTAGACCAATCAAGAGCACTATTAAGTAAGTTGCTCATTAGAGGATTTACGCCGGGGAAAGAGATATGGAAAATACTATTACTCGACCACTGTTCAGACTGCTTTCCTCGATTAGGTGCCCCTTGGTCTAAGGATGTAAACTGGATATTTAGGGAAAATTTCAGAGTACCTGCAGCTAACAAGTGGGAAGACAGGTTTATTAGAACAGTATTTTTGGCATGGAAACAAGTATTACCTGGTTTGCTTCGCAATAAACCTAAGCCCAATCATTATATTGAGTATATTAGACAAAGGATAGTTTGGAATCCGTTGTTTACAACATCAGATGGTTCGTTGTTGGGTTCTAGACAATGGTTATCATGGGGAAAAATGGCAGAAGGTCCTGCAAAAACTGTTCAGACATGGCAACGTTTTTTATCAAGGTCATGGGAAGAACAAAAAGAAATCCTAGGTAGTATGCATGGGGGACAAATAATGTACCAACAAATTCAAGAGGCTATGAGTAGATTTCCTATTCCACCCAATAACTCTAATCACAGATGGGTTGGGGTCTTTTCAAGATTGGAAGTACTCTTGGCTGTTAAAGGATATTCAGATGATAAGACCTACCGATCCTTTGAGGTGGATGAAGCAAACCAATTGACACAATCCGGGGAAATGAGGATAGATTACCCTTATGCTATGGAACACAAGATAAGAATCATCGGATATGCTGACCGGAAATGGTACATTGACCCAATGCTTGGGGAAATAAAGGCACATTGGAAGTTGTGGGTGTTGGCTAAAATACCGGTTTTCAGATTAGAATGGGACCCAATGGATTATCAGTGGACAGACCCTTTTACGGGTAACAAATTTAATTTCTTCCAATATTCTGTACAGTTAGGAAGACATGTGCTTTCAGATATACGAGATGTGACACCGGCTGCTTTTCAATTTTGGAATCAACAAGGTATTACTCCCCAATTCCTGGCAAATTTTTGGGTAGTGTTATGGGCTAGAAAACAGCCACACCAAATATTGCATGTACAGTTGTTGCTTGTACATCGAGCCTTGCCAGTTGGCACCTGGCTGCATAGGATGGGAGTAGAGTCTACTTGCGCACGATGTCGTTTACAAATGGAAACTCACAAACATTGCTTATGGGAATGTATTGAGTCTCAATTGATATGGCAACGTCTCCTTAGAATTTTTGCTAATTATTTCTCCCCGTTGGTTTTCACTTGGGGTATGGTGGTTTGGACATCTCTTGTCCGTGATGTATTTCATTATGATAACGACTCAATGGACCATGGATTTTGCACTAAATTTGGAAGAGTACATAAAGTACCATTGTTGTCACTACAGTTTACAGGAATACGAAAGGAAGTCCAACCAGTATGGGAGATATTGAGTAGTACCACTATATATCATATTTGGAAGACTAGGTGCTCTCTTATTTTCCAACAACTGAAAACACCACCGGCCGAATTGGTCTCAAATATTTGGTTAGACATAGTGCATACTTTGAAGGGCCAATGGGATGGTATTATTGGTGACTCTGATGCTAAGATTGCTCAACGGCATGAGTTTATCACTATATGGAAACCTTCTCCATTCATGACAGCCAACTGTGGTACTCCTTATTGGCATTATCAACCTCCGAAATGGTTGTTTCCCCCCCCAATTACATAGAACTTTGAATCTTGTAAAATGACTATACTAATGACAGGATATCTTTATAAATAAATAAATAAATAAATAAATAATGCATATATGTGTATACATGTAATATGTCATGTATTCATGTATGTATATTTTCGGTGTATTTATCATGTTTAGTATGTGTATGGCTCATATATGGATGTATGTTTGCAATATCACATAATATGCATGCATATATTATCCAATGTATGTGTAAGCATAAGTATATCTAGTGTGTGTGTGTGTGTGTGTGTGTGTGTGAAAGTATTGTAACTTGTATGACCCTGTATGACCTATATATATAGTGATATGTGGAATATGTATGTATGTACCTGTATGCATATATGCACGTGTCAATGCACATGATTTAATGTGTCCAGGGATGTGTGTTTATAATATGTGCATAATATGTATGTATATATCTAATGTATGTATGTGTATGCATATATGTACTATTATAGTGTGTATGACCATGTGTGTGTCTATGTTCGTGTATGTGGTGATATGTATGTACATATGTAATGTATGTATGTATGTATGTGTATGGATGTATGTTTGTAAATTTTTTATGTGTAACATTGTAGGCATATGTACGTATATATGTGTAGTAATCTATGAATGAATATATGCATGTACATGTATGAATGTGCGTATGTGTATATATGTAATGTATTATTTTTGGGATATTTTCATGTCTAGTATGTGTATGGATCGTATATGAATTTATGTTTTCAATATGTAAGTAATATGCAGTCATATATCCGATGTGTGTGTGTGTGTGTATGTATGTATATATGTAAGTATTGTAGGTTTTATGGTTCCATATAACCTATACCTATATATATATATATATATATATATGTATATGTATATGTATATGTATATGTATATGTATATATGTAATGCAGTGTATGTAAATTTGTATATTGTGTAATATGAATGGATCATATGATATGTAATATGTAATTTTTTATGCATGTATTAACATTTGTCAATACATATGGCTTATTATAATATGTATGTGTATGTACATATCTACATATGGTAATATATATTTCTATACATATTCATGTTTAGTCAGTATGCATGTATAAATGGGTGTAATGTATGTATATACATATTTATGGATGTAATGTTTAAATGTAGGTACATATATGCATCTATGCATGTATATGTATGTATGTATGTATGCCACTCCAAATTTGACTATTGTTTGCACAATATATTATTTATTATCTCATTGAAATATCTAATATTTCATGGGCTTATTATAATATGTATGTAGCATGTATGCATTTACATATTTGTATTTATGTATGTGTACGTACATATCTACATATGATAATATATATTTGTATATATATTCTTGTTTAGTCAATATGCATGTATAAATGGGTGTAATGTATGTATTGTGAAATGCACATAAGAGATCAAAACCAGTCTCCTTAGCTTCTTACTTCTTAATCAATTTATAGTTGATACAACGGAACCCATTTGGGTTGGCTTGGCTAAAAAGGGTGTGCTAAAAGGGTGGGTCATTTTGGGCACGTGCATCCTAAAAACGGTGAGCTAAAAGGGTGGCACAAAGGAACACATGCACACCACATTTCCCCCCTGCGAGAAACAAGAGATTGAGGGGCATGAGTGACCATGTGTGGTCCTTGCCGGGAACTGGAACGGTCCTCGCTGAGAGTTGGAACACGAACACCAACGGGCGTGAGCAACCATGTTGTCCTCACCGAGAATTGGAACACGAACGAGTGAGTGACCATGTGGCCCTCACCAAGAACTGGAACATGAACAACAACGGGCATGAGCGACCATGCGGTCCTCACCGGGATCTGGAACACGAACAATAGTTGGAGTGAGCGGCCATGTGCGGTCCTCACCGGAGATTGGAACACAAACGGGAGTGAGCGACCATGCGGCCCTCACTGGGAACAGGAACACGAACGGAGTGAGCGGCCATGTGCGGCCCTCATCGAGAACTCGAACACGAACGGGCGTGAGCGACCATGCGGCCCTCACCAGGAACTAGAACATGAACACCAACAGGAGTGAGCAGCCATGTGTGGCCCTCATCAGGAACTCGAACACCAACGGGCATGAGCGACCATGCGGCCCTCACCGGGAACTCGAACACGAACAAGCGTGAGCGACCATGCGGCCCTCACCGGGAACTGGAACACGAACACCAACGGGAGTGAGTGGCCTTGTGCGGACCTCACCGGGAACTGGAACACGAACACCAACGGGAGTGTGAGTGGCCTTGTGTGGCCCTCATCGGGAACTTGAACACGAACACGAACACGAACACGAAAGAAACTAAAAAATAGACACAATGAAGCGATGTTGATGATAAAGCGGTGGATATCGGGAGGCCTAACTAGTGAACTAAGGCGGTGCTAATAGAAGAGATACTACTACAAGAGACTAACAAGAGTGTCGGTGATGGTGGTGAGGGTGATGCTACCTACGAAGCGGAAGAGGCGGATGCTTGGATGTGGGGGACTGGTACCCCGTCGTCTCCACCAATATGTGAAATGCACATAAGAGATCAAAACCAGTCCCCTTAGCTTCTTACTTCTTAATCAATTTATAGTTGATACAACGGAACCCATTTGGGTTGGCTTGGCTAAAAAGGGTGTGCTAAAAGGGTGGGTCATTTTGGCACACGCATCCTAAAAAGGGTGTGCTAAAAGGGTGGGTCATTTTGGGCACGTGCATCCTAAAAAGAGTGAGCTAAAAGGGTGGCACAAAGGAACACATGCACACCACAGTATATACATATTTATGGATGTAATGTTTAAATGTAGGTACATATATGCATGTATGCATGTATATGTATGTATGTATGGATGCCACTCCAAATTTGACTATTGTTTGCACAATATATTATTTATTATCTCATTGAAATATCTAATATTTCATGGGCTTATGTAATTTTTTTCTATAACATAATTGATAATACCCTTATGTAAATATATTTTTTATGCATTTGTTAATACCCTTATATATATACATTTTGTATCTCAATGGTTAATTTAAACTCCTTTTGATGAACTCACGTGCTATCATACAAGTTTTCAAAGTGAAGCCCCCGGGCTTCCGGCACGCTTCCAGCTTGTCGGGTGTGAGCACTTTGGTCAGCATATCTGACCCGTTCTCGTCCGTGTGGATCTTCGTCAGCACGAACTCCTGGTCTTCTATCCTTTCCCGGATCCAGTGATATCTTCGCTGGATGTGCTTCGTCCGTGAGTGATAGGCCGCGTTCTTCGCAAGGTGGATGGCACTCTGACTGTCGCAGTAGAGTCGGTACTCCTCCTGCCGGATACCGAGCTCCCTAATGAAGTCCTTCATCCATATTATTTCCTTGCCGGCTTCAACAGCCGCCATGTACTCCGCCTCCGTGGTCGACAACGCAACCGTCTTCTGCAGCCTCGACTGCCACGAAACAGCTCCCCCTGCATACGTCATCACATACCCTGACGTGGACCGGCTGGTATCTGCATCAGCCGACATATCCGAATCGGTAAAGCCGTCGAGTTTGGGCTTACCGGAGCCGAATCGGAGGCACACGTTTGCCGTGCCCTTCAGGTATCGGAGTATCCACTTGGCCGCGTTCCAGTGCTCTTTGCCGGGATTGCTCATGTACCGGCTCACCACTCCGACTG